>NC_092800.1:8775371-9078576 GCF_918797505.1 Bemisia tabaci | reverse complement strand
TTCATAAGACATTTGGAATCATGCAGTTGAGCCTGTTATCTTATGGTTAATTTTTTGGAGCAAAATACAAAAGTTATGGTTTAAAAAACACTTTCATTAGGTACTAAAAAACAATAAATGAATAAAATTTACCCCAAAAGCCATGCAGGTTTAACAAAGTGTAATGTTTTTCTTGCTTTCAGATATAATGGTTCTAAATTCATTTTTTGGGGATATTCAAAACCTCCTAAAGCTTATTCCTCAATTTTTGACTATTTCTCGCACACACGATCTCACTCGAAGCCAAAATTTGATTGCTTGGATCAAGAATTAGATTATACTTTACAGGAATGCTAATCAAATCCTTAAAATGAGATTTTTCTTGGAAAACATGCGTACAGATTTGAATTGATTATTTTGATTGAACGATTGTGGGAGGAACTGAAATTCAAAAATTATCTACATGAATTTCTAGGATGAGTTCTGAACCTGGGCTCTGATTTTTTTTTAAAATGATTTAATTAGTGAAAAACTTGGGTGAACTGTAGATAACTTACAGATAAAATGATCCGACACTCTTGTCATTTCTACGCAGTCTTTCAAGTCATCATACCGGAAAACGTTTCTGCTACTT
Organism: Bemisia tabaci; assembly: GCF_918797505.1. Lineage (NCBI taxonomy): Eukaryota > Metazoa > Arthropoda > Insecta > Hemiptera > Aleyrodidae > Bemisia > Bemisia tabaci. The sequence continues at coordinate 9,077,963 of NC_092800.1, read as the reverse complement.
GAGTCGTACCTAGCATCAATAACATAAGCTTCCTCCGTCCCTAAACATAAACATAGAAAAACTTAGGTAAAACATGTCACTTTTAACTGGTGGAAGCTATCAACTAAAGTTAAATTTTATCTTATATTTATAAAACCGTACAATATGAGTTTCCTTTCAGCTCTCAACTTTTCACGCTATATCTTTCATGTTCGTAGAATTAAATCTACCATGTTTTCAAGCAAAATCCTCCCTAGGATGCTACCTGTGACCTATTTAAAAACTATAAGAGTTACACTGGGTGATGTTAAAATCTCGCATCACCAGCAGCAGACAACACCTTCGTTAACTTGTGAACAGATTGAGATGGAAACTTGAAATTTTGTGAGCGCTCTTAGGTCAAAGCTGCCGTGCTAAGGAAAAGTGCCGTATGAACCTTCAGGCGTTGCCAAATTTCAATTTATAAAACACACATTGCTTGGTAAACTTATGAATATTTTTCTTCCAATTTTTCAGATACTATTGCCTGCAATTTCACCTATAGTTCCGGAAAATTTCAAGGAAAAATAATCATAACTTTCCTCAAAAATAAACATTTTATAGAGGGAAATTCAGCAACGCTCAAATGTTCATACAGCGCTCTTCCTTAGCACGGCAGAAAGGTAGGACCCCCACTTTTGGGAACCCCAAAAATTTTGAAAGGACCACCGTGTGAAGAGGCAAGAATGTTAGGGATTACAAGGGGGGGGGGGGGACTTTTGAATCACCCTGTTGAGTCATTATTAATGGTGTATTAAGGTGTAATGCAGTTTCGTTTTATTCTCGGAGATCATAAGAAAAGACGGTTATAACAGTATCACTGAGCAGTGTAATATTAAAGTGTAATGCAGTATTGCTATATTCTCGGAGATCATAAGAAAAGACGGTTAAAACAGTATCACTGAGCAGTGCAATGCTGCTACATAGAGTAAATACACTCATGGTATAGGCAATGAAGGGCACCATTCAACATTATGACACCTACCTTCTTTATTCTTTTTGATACCAATGACTCCTGGTGAAAAGCAGGTGGCAAGTCTCCGAGCCTTCTCTCCTGCGACAGATCTTAGAATTCTGATCTCTGGTAATTGTCTGTAATGAGCAGTTGCTGCAAACATCAAAAAGAGAAGTGGGATTATTTCGTAAGGTTCAGGCAGCCAAAACATTAAAGACATTTTCTTAAATGGATAATACTTTCAGTAATAATGAAAAGGTACCAGAATTTTAAGAAAAAGAAAAAAAATTAATCGGAAACTTGGCAGAACAAATTGAAGAACGATCAGGAAACTTTAAATTCATGAAAGGTAGGCTATCCTTAGGTATAATGCTCTGATCAAGAAATTACACGAAAATATATTTCTAGGAGCTCAGACCCCAAATTTTGAAGTTTCGGAAGTTTTAGGTACATTTCCGACATATGTAATATGCCAAGGACTTGATTGGAAAAACAAATCAAGAATGAAGATTTTTCATTTTCGAATTTCCTGACTTTCTCTAACCTTTGAACGAAACTTCCACTTGGAAACCCGGAATACATTACATATTTGAAAAATTATAGGCAAAGCCATTTTATTCCTGACGACATACATTAGGCAATAAAAATAAACTTGCTACACTTTGAGATAATACTTACCAACTGGCGAGAATTTGGCATGATCTCTCCCTACCCCTTTGTATGCAAATGCTCTCAACTCGATTTCATGGCCTGGCCGAAGTTTCATAATCAAAATATCGTCATGAATGGGTCCAATTTCTTCTTCTTTGTAAAGATCCTCTTGTCCTCCGATTGGTATCCACTTGAGGTGTTTTGAATAAACTGAAAAAGTGGATAAAACAGTTTCAAACATGGTTACATTTTCTATTTCACGATAGAATCTTCCTACTAAGAAATGTATGTCAACAATTTCTTGCACCTGACCAAGAATCAATTTCTGAACATCTGAGGACTTGAATCTGACCAGCTTTTCTGAAATCACATTATTTGCTACTTTGCATCAGCGTTAGGTAAGTACCAAAAAATTAAGCAAATTAATTTCCCTTATTTCCCTGTTATATTTTGGTGCGGTTCCCTGACAGTTGAAGATATGCCATATGGCTGAAAATTTTGAAATCGTTTTTACGCAATATTCTTTATTTGAAATGTCAAACCCATCCCAGAAAACAAATAAAGGTGATTTCGAAATTTTTCACTGACACTATTGTCATGTCCCCTGACATTTCCAGGTTCTCCCAGACTTTTTAAAATTCTCAGTCTCTGGCAACCCTGTAGAAATTGATTCTACAAGCTTTCCTAATTGCACATTGAGTGAAAGTTACAGCTACTTAGTGTTTTTTTTTTTTTCACTTAGTGTGTTTGTTAATTTACCTTTTTTCCTTTAAGAAAGTATTTGATCACGGCCTGTGCAATTTTTTACTTTTCTTGTTCCTTGATGAGAACCTCAAGGTTTCTCTGATTCCCCTAGGACCTTTTGGGAAAAGCTAGATTTTTCTTGTGAATTTGCAGGCAAGGTAATCAATTTTTCATGAGCAAGCTACTTTTTCAGCCCTCCATAAGCAAGGGCTGTAAAATTTTGAAATAGAAAGGTTTTAAGGCAGAAAGAAAATAAATTCCTGATTGTGAACCCTGATTACATGATTTGCATGGGCGACTGGATAAAGCCTGAGCTGGAAGAAAACGTTCCATATATCCTCTTCAAAATTTTACGTGAACGGCAGGTCACAAAACGAGAAGTTCGGAAATCAACTCCTAAATAAGATATTAACAACTATTTTGAACACAGATCAGATAGAAGGTAGACTATACAAATGATGACAGTTGCATTTTTGTCATTTAACCAATGTTAACTGTAAACACCTGTAGCTAATTTAGAAGTTGTTTTCCATACTTTTCCTTCAGTAATTTTGAAGAGGAAACATGTTAACAGTGTGCTTTAACTTATACCTTTTCTGGTGGCGCATTCTCTGTTTCCCATAAACATTATAGCATTTTTAGGTCCTAGAAATAAAGTTTTAGATTCATAGTCAACATATGTTGATAACTGAAAAATTAATTTTGAAAAAAAAAAAAAATGCTTTCTTCCAGGAAGGCCGAGTATCTCACTATAATAGGTATCAAACACTTGCTTGGATCTTCATTTATACATTCATTTTGGGATCTTCAAGAGCAAGTATACATTCATTTTGGGATCTTCAAGAGCAAGTAAATAAACAGATAAAACTTTAAACCAATGATGCTAAAAAGAAACAAAAAATGTCTTACCTTTATGATCAATATACAAATCATCGGGTAAGGTTTTGTCATTTCCTGCTGCAACATTTCGACTACACTTTATTTTTAATTCAAACTGGAGGGAATCTTGGTCAGTGCCTTCACTCTCTTCTGAAAAATTAAAAATTCTTCATAAAATCGAGACAATGACAAAAATAATGGATGGGTACCTTAATAATGTAAAAAGCAAGACATTAAAAATTGATAAATTTAAATCAAAAGGCACTCTTTCCATTATGACCCGAGCCCTGACAATAATATATTATAAAACTTCTCAGAGTCCATGTTACAATTTGATTCACTATATCAGCGGTGAAACTACAAGACAATGTATCTCAGTTTTCGAAGTTGTAGACTTCCTGTCGTACTTCATTTTCTAAACGGCAAACTACTCAACATCAATGGGCCTGTTACAAACTTTCGCCAGAGCAAAACTAAGAGTTGTTTCTTACAAATAATGCCTTAAAAATAACAATGAGCGAATCGGCACAGTCTAAAATGCACTCATAACTTCACAATCTGCATAAGAAATTTGCTTTTTTTTAGCTTCCCGCTTCAAAGACGATACTACGACATAGGTGAACATTTTGTTAGAGGAGTCGGTCCATCGTCGGCAATATTTATCATGGCCGACGACAATTCACCACAACACGTGTGATGGGACGAGATTACACCCAACCAGGATAAGACCAGATAACAATCGGCGTGTTTACATTCATATTTTCCTGATTGACTGTGAACTCTACTCGAATTACGCGCAGAACTGCGGAAGCGTCGGCCATGATGAATATTGCTGATGATGGAGAGACTCCTCTAACAAAATGTTCACCTGTGCCGGCGCGTCGGGAAGCTCGGGGGGGATCGTGTGAGTGGGAAGCTCAAAAAAAAAAACCCGCAAATTTCTTACGCAGATTGTGAAGTTATGAGTGCATTTCAGACTTTGCCGAAGACTCATCGTGATTTTTGAGGCATTATCTATACGAAACAAATCTTATTTTTGCTCTAGCAAAAGATTGCGACAGGCCCATTTTTGAAAACTTTTGTGTTCTTTCTTTTTCATGCGAAGAAAACTCTGGAAATGTCAGGAAATGATACTGATTTGTTCACCAACAACAAATAAAATGGGAGCAGGGCTTTGTAAACTCCGCAAACAAAATATGTGGTCTGGTAGTTTCATCATGGATACAAGTTAATACGAAGATATTTAAAAAAACTGGACGCCTTCGTTCCTTACGAAAAATCTCGGACAATCATAAAAATTTCTTGAATTTTCTCGGTCAGTTTCTCCCCCAACTTGGCTCTGTGTTACCAGCATTCCACGTTAATACATACTACCACTGAGGTTAGCAGTGGCGTGGCGTGAATTGCGATGTATCGATGGTTTCGCCATTTAAACCTATGGTAAAGAATCAATTATTAAGGTGTTCGCTGCGAACACCCTTTTTATCGATCCTTTTACATAGGTTTAAATGGCATAACAATCGATACATCGCAATTCACGCCACGCCACTGGAGGTTAGGTGTGAACATCCTTACAAATGCTACCGCCTCAAACATTAATGATTTCATGCTTATGTGAGGAGACAAAAGTGTAATTCACACACCTTCAGTTCTGTATTCGAACAGCCTAGGATCAGCTTTCAAAGGTATTAAACCTAAGCGGTGAGCTAACACTTCATCTTGCATTAATGATGTGTTGTTGAGCATATGAACCCTATCGATAGCCATGGTGGGCACCTGAAAGTAAACAGAGGAAAGTGAGTTAAATCTATAACATGACAAGATATCAGCAAACTCAAGATAATAAAAGAAAAAAAAGAAGCAAATGGGGGCCATAAAAACAGCTGCTACAGTGCCATGGTGGGATTAAGTTCATGAATAGTAAGTAAGGCTGGGCCTACCCGCGAGGCGCCCTCAAGGGGCCAAGGCAACTGGCAACTGCTGTTGTGCAGCCCTAAGTTGGACTGTGCTCCTTAACTTAGTGCTATTGACACATTGTGTAACCTCTATATTCCCGCAAGGCTCCGCGGCCGTCTGATAGCCAACAGTACATCTTATCACAGACTGTGGCAGACGCTGCAGAGCACGGATTTTCGGCGCACAGCCATGCCAAGTAGGACTGTGTTGTTACAATCTCCACTGATAGGTAGCGCTGGCAGTCGCGCACACTACGAGTGATCACCAATTTTTCACAACCCAGTTAAACAATGCAGACGGATTACTTACTGGGTGACTATGTCCCTCCTGCACCCTGTTACCTCGAAGGGTCAGGGTATTGGAGTGGAATAGTCATCCACGGTCAGGATGGACCACGGTCACTGTCCTTAAATATCCGTCACCTCAGGGATTGAACCTGGGACCTCAGTGTTGGCAGCGAACTGCCTTGACCACTACACCACTGAGACTGAGCAAGTTAGTGAATATTTTTATTTAATTTATGCATAGGTGCCTTCTCCACCAACTAGTGGTGGGCCAGAACAGAAAAATGTATGTGACTGAGATTTTTTACAATGTGAGTGAGAAAATAATTTGAGGAGAATTCAGTGTGGGCAAAAAATCTAATTTATAGATATTTCTTTCAGACCTCACTTCATCCTTCATAACCTACTGGCCTTTTAGAGGAGAAAAATACATATAGCTGATGAAAATTATTTTTAAGTGTGTGACTGATATGCATTCAGCAAGATTGTATACTCCTACAGTATTTCCCCCATTACTCAGCAACCTTCACTTAGAAGTATTCACATTCGTAGCTCTAAAGCCTACTTCAAATAACTTTGCCTTTCTTGCTGTACACAAAGGATACTAAATTTTGTATCCTGCGCAGGTAGAAAAAAAGGTACTCATGCTGCTCTATTTTCTCAGATGTGATATTTATTTTGGAAGAAAGTCACAAATATTTTCCCTTGAAACTCAAAGATGTACCGGCTGATTAAGTAGCAAATAACATTTTCTGAAAACTTAAAAAGAGAACTTAAAAGCTTCTTAGGATGCAATCTATTATGCTTGTAATGTACTTAATAGAAATTTTGCAGCTTTCAAATGTTCAGTATTGGACGCAGAAACTTGGTGCTTATAAAGATCCAATAATTTGTTGCTAATCTTTAAGTCATTATGGTCATAACATTATTCAGGATGTCAAGTTCTTTTTTTTCATTTTGGGTAATCCTAATTTCTAACTGCTAAATCTTGATTGCATAATTTTTCCAAATCCTGATTTTTAGTGAAGAAACAATAGCGAACAGATAGTGGATAATTAACTGAAAATGAGGAGACAGCCGAATTTTCTCAAATCTCGATTTTAGGACCAATTTTTCCTCAAATCCTGATGAAATCGGGAAAATTCTGATGCTAGACACCCTGTTATTATATTATCATTACTATTACGAGGGGCGTTCAATAAGTAAGTATCCCCCCTCTCTAAAATCCATAAGAATGGACCAATTTTAAAAAAATTGGGCTCAAAATCTTCCTTAGGATATTTTGAGTTCAACAAAACAAATCGCAACAAAATCGGACTATGTGCGGCCGAACGCGAGCCGTTTGAACGCGCCGAGGTGCTCGACGCTCCCGCCGAGTCTGCGAGGATTTGAAGTCCGCTACAGGAGAAGAGCTTCTCTACCAAAGCCTCAGTCATTCATCACTGACGAAAAATCAAAGAAATTTTTGTAGAATAAGGGGCTTACCTCACTTCTCCACATAACCAGCTCGATCCAAGCAAGTCTGATACTGAGACTAAGACTAAGAGAACAGCTTTTGGATGCCTCGTGCGTGGAAGTCTTTCAGCGTGACCGCGGATGAAAGAGTGGACGGCTTGTTTGACCTCTTCCACTGATTCAAAATTAACTCCTTCAAGTTCAGATTTCAGGAACGGGAATAAATGGTGGTCTGGTTTGCCATTTATTATCGTATCTGAAATCTGAACTCGGAGGAGTTAATTTTGAATCAGTAGAAGAGGTCAAACAAGCCGTCCACTCTTTCATCCGCGGTCAGCTGAAAGACTTCCACGCACGAGGCATCCAAAAGCTGTTCTCCTAGTCTTAGTCTCAGTATCAGACTTACTTGGATCGAGCTGGTTATGTGGAGAAGTGAGGTAAGCCCCTTATTCTACAAAAATTTCTTTGATTTTTCGTCAGTGATGAACGACTGAGGCTTTGGCAGAGAAGCTCTTCTCCTGTAGCGGACTTCAAATCCTCGCAGATTCGGCGGGAGCGTCGAGCACCTCGGCGCGTTCAAACGGCTCGCGTTCGGCCGCACATAGTCCGATTTTGTTGCAGTTTGTTTTGTTGAACTCAAAATATCCTAAGGAAGATTTTGAGCCCAATTTTTTTAAAATTGGTCCATTCTTATGGATTTTAGAGAGGGGGGATACTTACTTATTGAACGCCCCTCGTACTCTATTTAAATGAATTAAAACTATATTTGTGATTTTGAAAAAGCGTAAGAAAACACTACTTACATCAGAAATCAGCACTCTTCTAACAGCATTTGCAATGGCTGGGGGAATACCAATCATATCAAATTCAAACTTTTCATGGTCATACTTCACAATGTCGATACGAAATTTCTGCAAAAAAAGAATAACCCATACAGTAAGTAATACCCATGAGCCGGAGGTAAACAATTTACTGGAACTTAAGTTAATACACTGAGGTTAAATAAAACACGATTCATTGGATCAAATCTAATCAAATAATGAAGAGAAATTCAAATTCCACTTCTTTACTTTCTGTTTCATAAGTAAAAGAACTAAACAGACCAAATGTAGAAATCTCCGTTTTTTCTCTAACTGTGAGGTCCTTGAGTCAAAACAATTTACGTGTATCTCTTGGGCAAATCTAAAATTTGAACTTACTAGCAGCAGCACAGTTCCGTTAAATTATTAAAAATCGAGATGAACATCATTCAATGTCCCAAGTACCAAACCATGTACCTCCATTGCAGTGCTTCAAAATTTCTGTTCTTATTTTATTATTTCGAAGAGAAACAAGTCAAACCTATAGTTAGAGATTGATTCAGAATATTTGCTGGCAGAGAGGAAGAATCCAGAAAATTTTTAAGAGGTTGAGGCAACTAGATTTCCAAAAAAAAAAAAACATAGTGACAACAAGTCTGCAACATTGCAAGCCTGGATACGAGGTTTCGCACTATGGCCATCAATATTCACCATTTCACACACAAATATTAATTTTTTGGAAGCTTCTCTTGAACACTGTAAGTCATGATCTGTTTGGGTTTTCAAAACAATTACTCATAAGATTAAGATGAGTGCATACATCTCTGAAGTCTTTCAGATTTTCTTTCATGTCCGAAGAGAGATCCTCGAAATCATCCGCCGTCTGAAACACACAGAGAAATATTACAGTAAGGTGACCATCATCGCCTAAGTAAAGTTGGTAAGACTGGGGAAAGAAAAGAAGAGATAAAAGTCACATCAGTCTGGATGCATCAATCATCAGTTGGCCCATTGGTTAGCATGTAAGTATCTGTTGAATGGTGCAATTTTTGGATGTGACATTTGTCTCTTCTTTTCTTCCCAGTTCTAATAACATGGGCAGGTGGCTACTTCAAGCATTACAAAGGTAATTTAGGTAGACTCTTTAATCCATCCCAACGACCACCTTTCATCCCCCATAGGAGAGAGCTTACAGTAAGCATAAATACATTTCCGTTTCATTACATGTCTGATGTACCTGAGTGAGAAACAAGTTGAGATAAACCCCCAACCCACATTATTAAGACATAGATGTACTGGACTGGCGATGTAGTCACTTTTCAAGGTTGTTCGACCAAGTGCTTACTTCTGAGACCAGTGTGTGACGCGACTAGAAATGCTGTAAGAGGGAGAGGGGAAGGGTTCCAGCTCCACGCTTTTCTCTGTGGGACACTTACGTATACAATTTGTTTTAGAAAAAACCAGAGCTCCTTACATTTTATCGTTAGTTAGGACTTTGGCTAATTGAATTGGTCAAACTTACTACTATACTTACTATATTATTACTTACTTACTATAAGTGAGTAGTCTATTTGTATCGATATATCTCAAAAAACACTCGCAACCCTTGATTCTGCCGTTAGTCGACGCGTCAATAAATGCAGTTTGGTTCACCCTCTTAACAAACAGGAGGCTAGGAATGCCCCACAGCTTATATACATAGAGTCATACTGTAGATAGGAGAGCTGGCGTCATGTTCTGCTCGACGAATTCCGAGCCCGGTGTACGCTGCCAAGCTCCTGTCACTTTTTCGATGCAAAATGGCGGTGTGGATTAAGTGGTAATTCATATCTTCTTGGTTTATATCGGATGGCCGGGTACCCGTGTATCAAAAAAGTGACCTGGCGTCACACAGAAGTCTCGGGGAAGTAGGGACCTGGAAAACGCTAAAGTGACGCCAGCTATCCCACTGAGATAATGACTCTGTACTTATATATGCAGAACATGTAGGCTGTGAATACCTCATTCAACGGTTGACTTCAGTGGTGTTTTAATGCATGGCGACTCTAATGAAATCTAAATTTAGAAGTTAGTACCTGCAGAGATAGTTAAGTACTTACATTGGTTACATTGTGCTCGTTCAGAGTTACTTTGTTTTTCTTCCCCATTTTCAGATGTTTTAAAGACAAATGGGTGAAAATGTGCAGTGGACTATTTACTTTTAGAAACACTCCAACAACTTAAAAAAGTAAAAAGATTAATTGTAAAAGTATTCAAGAGCACGTGCACTCGTTAGGCCATGATAACGAATCACGAATCACAAATCCAATCCAAACTTTCTAACCTCAAAATATGATGAGTGGTGAGTGAAGATGATGACAGCTCTGTGATGGTTGATGGAAAGTAGCATCATAATATTTTCGTTTCATCTTTTAGTGGAATTTATCGAGTTCTGTCTTTCTGTTAAAAAAATACAGTTTATTTCATCATGAACTTCGCTTAATAAAATGAGAGGAAAGTGACCGTTCGCAAAAGTCTATTCCGCCAGTGTTTTCATCAGCGTGCACATATTTTCTCAATTTTCTGCGCAGTCGATTTCAATAGTTTGTGTTATCAATATCTGGTCTGAGTTTTTTTCGTCCTTTGTTTCGAAGATTGCTCCTTTTCATTTCCGTGAAGCGTTGAAAAATTTCTGCACGACTCACTTCTTGTCTCAAGGAGATTCAGGCTCTCAGACCCGAGTCAAGGTTGTACTCCTTTTTGTGGCCACACCTACCTACCTCGCTGACCGTTTACAATGAAGACAGTGCTCAGGAAGGTGTCCTGCAACAATTGCCTTTATCATTGGGAAGTCTAGAGTGTTTCATCATGAAATGGCTCAATTTAGTCTGTACAATGGGCATCAAAAGAATGCTAGAAATAGCCAGTGTTTGAATGCCGAGACAAGGACCGTCGAAGATGTAGAAAGGCCAGACCTGTTGAACGGACATGATTGTGCTGTCAGCCCTGACAGCCCAATCATAATGCGCCATGATGTGAATAACATCAATCAAAACGGCAAGAATAAATGTCTAAGTAATGATTCGCAATCTTCACTTGACTTGTCCGCAAGGAAAACAAATGGTGCGGTTTTGTTGTCTGAGGCCCTTGAAACTATCCCGCTTGCATATAGCCCTAAAACTCGCCAGCTACATTACATAAATAGTAATGACTTTAAACCACCCACTAAAACTGACTTGCACAAGAGAGAAGTATCGATCTCAAATCTGGATAACCTAGAAGAAATTGATTTGAAGAGTCATTGCGACAATGAAACTATCTCTTGGTCCAATGTAGAGAATTCTCTCAGCACTTCTGCAACCAACACTGGTCTCTTGTCTGCGTTAGAAAATGACTCATCACTCTTGACAAACGACGACCAGTCCTCTCATAATTTACTTGACTGTGGAGATTCCTGCTCCATAAGTGGCTGCAGCATAGCATCAGATGATCAAGGAGACTCCAAACCGAAACACAAGACGTTAACTAGCTTTTTCAAGCGAGGGGTTTTTTCTTGGAAATCGGAGAAGGATGGTGACGAAGCATCAATCAACAGTAATGATGACTCAAGTTTATGGAAAATATTTGGCAGGAAACCATCTAAAACCGTGACAAGTTTTGAATGGGCAAATGTTGACAGTATTAGTCTCGCATCTAATTCGTCTGTAAGTACTCAAAATAGTCCAAATGTTGCCCAAGGCAGTCGGAGTCATGAAAATATTGTTGCCAGTAGTTCAGCCCTTATCCAATTAGATCGACCAGCGAATTTACCGGCCAAATCACCCTCAGAACAGCTGAAACATAAATTGGAGTACGAGCAAATGATCCAAGCAGCCAAGAAAAAAGGTACGTGCTTAAGTCCAAATTAAGGCAAAATTAAATTATTTTAATACCTACCCTTTTCAAAAGTATTTATCAATGGAAAAATTGTGAAATCACCTCAATTTTCTGTCACTAAATGCTTTAGCAAGGGTGCTAATTGTTCTTGTCTGCGTGGTTGCAACCAAATTGTGAAAAGGCAGTAAAAGTTGTGGAGGCTGAACGTTTTTTTTAATATACAAGTATATATTTTTTTTGTACCTACAAAAGTTTTCAGATTTTCAATTCTTGTACCTACCTAGAGAGCAACTTTTGCACACATCCCAAAATATATCAATATTTTGATCAGCACATTACTTATATTGACCTTTGCAAAAACCCAGGGTGTTGGGAAAAATTGCAGAGGTGTAGTAATTAAGTAAGTTTGCAAGAAATAACATTGAGTATTTTTTTATCTAAAGAGTTAATGTGACGGTCCAACAGCAATGCTGCAAACGGAAACACGCATTCTTCCAATACCTAGACACGGACGAAATGACAAAATCAAGAATTTTGTTTTCCCTCCCCCATCCCCCTCATTAAAAAATCTCACTGCCTACCTAGTTCGCTATCTTAGAATTGAGTTTTCAATACCTTTCTAATTGAAAACCCAAACAGTCTATAACTGAAAGTCATATTATTTTACCTATTTTTATTTTGAAATATCTATCTATTACAGAGCTCAAAGAGGCAAAAGACAGGAAAAGACAGTTGGAGGCTCAGTTGAAGGCGGAGGATGAGTTGGCTTCTGCGACTCGCTTTTGGACGCAAGAAATCCTTCCAAATTGGAATCAAATGTAAGTTCTGACCATGTAAATCCATCCTGTTACTTCCAGTATTTGGACCACGTTTTTAGTGTTTTCATCTTCTTCGTAAGCATTGACCGACTGTGAGTAAGTAAAGGATCCAAACTAAGAAACAATTGAAAGAGCTTAAAAAAATATCAGCGCCTGGTGAAAGAGAATAAAATTAGATGGCATTTGAACACATCTGAAGCCCTAGTACTTTGCAAATTTTTTAGATGGACTTTTTGCTTCAGCGCAATGCATCTTGAGTACAATTGATTAGTTTTAAATTTTCACCTTTTGGTAGCTTATTCTTTGAAAACTGACATTTCAGTCTCTTGATTAATCATTAACGATTATCTTTCCAAAAAGCATCTCTCGGAAGTCACAAGTACCATCACCAATTAACCAAAGTTATTGATACAATAAAAATTGTCAAACATTTGAAATAATACTTTTGAACTCATTTCCAGGCTTTGAAGTATAATTTTCAGTATGAACACTTCTGAATAATTGAGCTAAAGACTGACCTTCGGCATTTTCCGAAATAGCACTAATGACGGCTATAATATTCAATGTATCAAAGTGGTGTTTACAGCCAGGGGTGCAGAAACTTCCTATCTATGCATTCTGCTGTGCAAAAGAAGAACGCTGTATTAGCCTTCAGACGTTGCTAAGATTCCTTTGATAAAACACAAATTTATTGGATAAGTTATGAATATTTTTTTTTCCAATTTTTCAGACCATATTGTTGTATGTAGTTTAATCTAAAATATCTGAAAATTTCCAGGAAAAATATGCGTAACTTCCATCCAAAATAAACATTTTATCAGAGGAAATCAGGCAACTCTCAAATGTACATACAGCGTTCTTCCTTAGCTTGGCAGTATCGTAGGATATACGAAGAGCAAAATAAAGGATAAAAATCTTGGGATAAGGGGCCTTCAACAAGAGTGAGACTAAAAACTCTCCTCATTCTTAAGCTTGCAGAATTCATAGTCAAGAATTCACCTTTATTTTTACTTTAGTCAAATTAATTAGTTCTCATTAAATTTAAAATTCTTTTTTTCGAATGATTATCCATTTTCCAAAATGATTAATGAAGATTGCATATTTCTAATTTTTGAGACATTGAACTGCCAATTTATTGTTACTTATGAAAAAATCATTGTATTCAAACTTTACACTCCAACGCTATAATTCATTCCAGGTGCAACACAAAGAAAGCACAGCAGTTATGGTGGCAGGGCATTCCTCCTTGTATAAGAGGCCGTGTCTGGTGTCTAGCAATTGGGAATCAACTAGGCATAACTCATCAAATGTATGATATTTATGCGGAAAAGTGAGTATGAAAATCATTTGCCATAATATCAATGAGAAAAACACGATAGCGATAAAAGTATGGACTGCATGTCTTAAAAGGTAACAAAGTAACAATATGACAGTCAAAAAGTCAAACTACAACAGCTCAAGCTAGTAAGTTGGAATTTTTTAGCCAACAAGCGTTAAAAAATCCAGAAAATTGGAAATCTCAATACAGAGGGAAACAGCTCATATGCGCACAATTTTCCCTGAAAGGGATATGCCGTTTGGTGCAACACTAGTAACGACCATACAGAAAGGCAAGTGCAGACGCGTTTCGAGTCTAGTTGGACCCATCCTCAATGCAGAGCAGCCTCCTGAATTTTCTGCTACTAAGCTCAGAGAGGTTGTGAAAACCAGCCCGAGACTTAGGCAAGCGGTTGCTGGCGGCAAGTAAACTTGCGCCATCTGGTGAGCGATTTGGAGCTTAAGCTACTGAATATTATAGTAATAATAATGAAAAAGTTAAAGACCAATTTAATTTAAACAAGTGAATAAGATAAATAAATAAGAGAGAATAACATCAAAGACCTCAGAGAAAAAGCAATTCAAAAGGAGGAATAAGGATTAATAGCTAGATCTGTAGGTACCCAGTCCAAAACATTGTTAGCCTCATTTTTAGACCCGAAACAACTGGACTAGACTCAAATTGGTTGAATGGGTTGATTTTTATGTTTGACTCAAGAAACTTTCTTATCTGGGAAATGAGAAAGTTCTTAAGCACACCATTGGTTAATTTCCCTGTACTCTTGACTGCTTGATCCATAAAATAACATCAGCTGTTATTTCCTGGCATGCACCAGTTTTCTGAGATTTGTCCGATCTTCCGGAAAATTTTTTTGCGGTAGGATCAAATGGATAGCATTCTCAGATTCCACGCTAAAAGTTTGTTAATAGTTCTCTGATCCTCACCTTGTCCCAAAATAGTTTTGTTTTGTGTATGTGATTTTAATTTTTCATCAATTTTTTTCTTTCAGAGCTCAAGAAAAATTGAAGACTGCAAATGATCGTTGTAATATGAATCCACTGTCGAGGTGCGATCATGAATCTAGTGTTGAATTGATTACTCTGGATATCAGCAGAACATTTCCTCACTTATGTATCTTTCAAGAGGTATTTTTATTTATTGGCTCATATTTTAAACCATAAAGATTGAAATCTGAGACTGTGTTGCAAGGATTGTAAATTTTAAATTTTTCGATTGTGGTAGATCAGTCTAACTAGGAAGGATTTAGCCTGCGAGCAGTTGCTTTTAATGGTATTTGTTACTAGAAAACTTTGCCCACTGAAAAATCGCGCAAAAAAGGCTACAGGAAAATGTTTATTTCAACGCTGTTTGCCAAAATTATCACACAGTAACACAGTTCATTCAGTAGTTCAAACCACAGCAGTGACCTAACCAACCCTGTACTGTGTGTCAACTGTGAAGTTTACTTTTAGCGTGACGTTATTAAGAATTGTCTTTTACTTAAATATCAAGAAATGTTTGAGTTTCTCTCTGGGGAAGGAAGTCTCATCGCAAGCAATTTGAAGATTACTAGAGTTAAAATATTTCTGAGAATGAAGCAACCCAAAAAAACACAAAACAAAACAGGTGATCTCATTTAAGAGCACCATAATTTCTTTGGAGGATGGAAGGCACAATCTCAATCAAACGTCTGAGGTGTGACATGTGTGAAGAAAATAGATTATTTGGACTTTAGATTTTGTAATGTTGTTTTTTTTGAAGTCTCATCTTTCTTGACTTACGTCCTTGGACTAAAATTCCATTTGATTTTCAATTGATTTAATTTGTTGGTAATTATTTGCAATTATGTACTGTTCTCAGGGTGGCCCGTATTATAAAATGTTGTTTAGTCTTTTGGGAGCGTACGTTTGCTACCGTCCAGATCTAGGTTATGCCCAAGGAATGTCTTTCATTGCTGCTGTCCTCATTCTCAACATGGATGCTGCTGACGCTTTCATCTGTTTTGCAAACTTGCTCAATAGGCCGTGTCATACTGCATTTTTTCAACTTGATCAACTCGTGGTACGTTTCAAACTTTGTTACACCAGTCTTGCAGGCAGTTTACTTTAATATGCCCATGAATGATATTCTTATCGTCAGTCAAAGAAACTAATCTGGTTTCTTAGTAAATAGAGACACAATGTACCAGATGTACAGAAACTTATGGCCGCTCAACTGGCAGGTCATGTTTGGTCGCATACAAAAATTGAAAGATCTTTAGAAGGAGTGTTGAAAATAGAAAGGTCTGTTTGTATAAGTGTAAAAGTAGCATGATATCTGCATAATCGCGGATGGTTGAAAGAGAAAAGAAAAAACAAAACAAAATTATCACTTTGAATTGCTTTTTTAAGTACATATTATTGAAAAGCAGTATCGAATGATTGCAACACAGGCTCCATCTCCAATGATGAATGATGAAACTCAGAAATATAACAAAAGGCAATTTTGAAGTACATAAAAAGTGAATGTCCCTCATATTTGAAACAGTATAATGTATATATATTTTTTTATATCATAGTATACACAGTGACGGTTTTTATATTTACCAGTAAAGACAGTATGTAGCCATATATATTTTATGGATAACAAGCTAATCAATTTTTCTACCTGAGAAATGCTCTTGAGCCAGTTGACCCTAAAAAATAACCATATGCCTCTTTTCTCACAAATTTTCCTCTCTCAAATTGTTTATGAACCAACTGTCTGACTTATCTCTCTAATTTTGCAGATGCAAGCCTACTATTCTGCTTACAATGATCTTCTAAGTGAAAATTTGCCCAAACTTCATGAGCACTTCATTAATATTGGTCTCAGCGCAGACTTTTACTTATTAGATTGGGTATACACTGTTTTCTCAAAAGCAATGTCTCTAGACCTCGCATCAAGAATATGGGATGTTTTCTTGCGAGATGGAGAAGAGTTTCTGTTCAGAACTGCTCTTGGTAAGCCATTTTTAAAACTCCACTCTACTTTATCACCTGCTAATAATAAAACCTGATCGAAGTAAGCCTGAGCTCCAACAAATAATAATGCAAGTGAGCGTGATTATATAGATGATTAAAGAGTGAAAATTGTACCAGAGAGTAAACTTTGTTTCAAAAATTAAATATTCTTGTTTATTTTTAGTTTTTCCTCCTACACTTGGCGGAGCTATCTGAGATTAGACAGCAGAACAATTTTCCAATTTGATAAGTTTCAGTTTTTTGTTTGTGGTGTTCTAACTTCATCCCCAAATTTTTAGAACCATTTGACCTGTGAAAGTAATTTTTAAAAGCCTAAAAGCTTTTTGATACCCTAGCATCATATTTTGTAAAGAGCAAGGAGGTCGAAGAACTCAAGGCTGCACCAAGTTTTTAGAGATGAAGATCCGATTGCAAGGTACATTTTAAGCATGGCAACAATGAGGTTAAAACGTGTATTACAATGGCACCGTGTTTTAGGAAAAACGCTGTATGAGCCTTCAGATATTGCCAAATTTCCTTTGACTAATCACAAATTTGGGGGGAAATTTCTGAGTATTTTTTCTACGATTTTTCAAAAAATTTTGCTTATTATTTGATCTAAAGTGTCTGAAAGTTTCAACGGTAAATATTCATGACTTTCCTCAAAAGTGGGTGTATTTTGAGAGAAAACTTGGCAACATTCCAATGTTCATACAGCGTTTTTCCCTAGCACGGCAGAATGGGTCTATTGCAAGATAAATACACATTTTTGCGATTTCATTGTCAAAGTGTTAGTTTGAATCAAAAGTATGAATTATTGATCTCATTGCGATAATTATTCTTTATTCAGGAACCTTCTGACATGCTTTATATTTCCTTAGGTATACTCCATACAAGTCAAGATACTTTACTCACCATGGATTTCATCACAGGAGCCAAATACCTGACAAAATTACCTGACGATTTCTCTGCAGACAAACTTTTCAAGTCAATATCAATGATGCGGATGAATATAGGCAAACAGTCATTCAATGACATTTTAGAAAATTATCTTCCCAGTAATTCATCATCATCAGATATGCTGTGAAGCAAGTTAGGTGAGTTATTTTACTTTTAACTCTTGAGCTATTCCTCCAAGCTAAGGACCGGGTTTGTCAAATTTCATGTAATAAATACAACTTTATCGGGAAAGTTGTAAAAAATGTTTAAACAATTTTTCCGACACATTTTTTGGAAAAACAATCTAAAATATCTGAAACTTTCAAGAAAAAATAAGCCTGACTTTCTTCCAAATTGTATTTCATCAGGGGAAATTTAAGTAACAACATTCGAATGTTTATCCGGCGTTTTTCCTTAGCCCAGAAGCATTATGAATGGTTTTTCTTCATTGCACGAATAGGCTTTCCAGCAGTTTGTCAAGAGATTTGCGAATTTCTCTGTTAATTTTTTTTGTTTTATCTAAACTGAGTCTCATCAAATTAACACTATCAACACCGCAGGAAGATTTATAAGAATGCAGTAGTCATCAACAAGAAGAAATACTAACCTCTTTTAAACTACTTTCTCATTAGAGTTATTGCAATAGTTCTTTTTTATCATCAAAAACTTTATAACAAATATATTTGGATGGTTCGAAACAACAAAGTATACATTTAAGGGAACCTTAAAGAATTTAATTTAAAATATTTGGAAATCAAGGTCATTAGGTCTGGGATTTCTGTTTGAAGTTGAGTTGTTTCGGTTTCAGCCTTAAATATTTGTGGAATGTCACATTACCAGTAAAAATGTCATTCGATGTTTGTAATCTTTTTTTTCCTTTTCATTTTCAGGTCCGAAACTTCTCTCTCCTTCCTCATATTTTTCATATGGGATCATACTCAATGAACGATTTTGCTATTCAGTGAGTAGGCTTTGTTTTTTATATTTTGCAGTTTTTGTTCATCGTTTTTTTTTTATTTTTTTCTCTCTTTCAATTGGTGCTCAAAGCTCATGTCACATGGTGCATATGATCTTTTAAAATGCACCCTTGAAAACGGTAAGCATGCATGATAATGCTGAGCAAAAGCTCAGGAAGTATTTTTTCGGAGGTGTAACTAAGTAAAACTAGGTAATACTGCAGGAAAGAATAACCTTAGAACTAACAAATGAGGACAAATACTGTCAATTCTTCCAGGCAACTTTCATTCTACATCGAGAATCTTATTTTTCACTGCCTTGAGGGGGAGTCATAAGTCCCTATCTCTGCGATGAAAAATTTACTGATGCTAAGGCATACCTTTTCTGAGGTTCCACTCAATGGATTTCAAAACTTTTTTAGTTTTTTTTCTAATTTTACACGAGTTGATTTGTAAAAATTTTGAAAATTGAATTTTCATAATTTTTTTTTTAAAAAATGTTTGAAGAATATTAAGGAAAAACTGTCTCATCTGCAGTTAGATAAAAAGGTTAGGAACAAACATAAGAAAGATTTTAGAAATCTATTCAGTAGATCCTGAGGAAAGTGTGCATTAAGGTCAAAAATGTTGTTTTGAGAAAAAGCTGTTGGAAGTTTTCAACATACGGTAAGATTGTATCACTGCATCACAAAATGTTGCATACCTCTTTCAGTAATGATGATATTTTAAAAAAAAGTTTGAATTGAATTATAGCTAAGGATATGTAGAATTCGAGTAGGGGGAAACCCTCTAATATTTTTTTTTTACAAAAATAACTCATGACTCCCCTTAAATAATCATCCGTTCATGAATCTCACAAATTTATGTTATGTACCTGCCAATCCTTACTTCAAAGCTGAGAAAGCGGCAGGGCTGATATCATTATCATTGCACCTCAAATTCATTACAGCATTTCAAAGCAAGGATACCCTAACATTTAATATCACAATGAACCACTAGACAAGGTATGAATTTAAGCATTCTGATACATGTTTCTTAACCAGAATTTCACGTAGAGCATGATTCGCGCAACGAAAACTAATGAAAATAACTCCAAACAAAGATATTAACGTTTTTATTTCACATTGGTTACGAGGAATTTGAACTGCCCGCTGACAAGAAACTCAAAGCTCTACGTGAGTCAAATCGCGCACTACAATGGTTTCAACAAGCTTCTCAATCGAGTAATGTTCATTTCCCACCATGTGTTGTTCAAACCATAAGCAATTTGCTACAGCTGAGCCAAAGCGTCAAGATTGAGGTTGCCAGATTTTTATATAGCAGAGACTGTCATGATAACGTTTAACGCACGATATGAATCACGCAGAGCATTGAGTTTTCATGAGCGGGTGGTTTGAATTTACGCATCAAGAATCATTAAATATCTTTGGTAGGAGTTGATTTCGGTAATTTTCGTTATGCGCGTCATATTTTACGTGAAATTTTAGTTAAGAAACATGTATCAGAATGCTGAAATTGGTACCTTGTCTAGTATTCCATTGCTTCTTTTTTTATCAATAGCCAAAGTAGGAAACCATCTTTCTTAATCGCTGTGTTTCAAAATTGCTGCTCCAATTTTATTTTTCTAAGAGGTACAAGCCTACTTCACAGTTTGAAATTTATAATGAATATTCTGCTAACAGAATAGGAAAAACAAGGAAGTTCTCAAGAAATTACATTAATTAATATTCCAAAGGAAAAATAAAGTATTACAGGAAGTGAATGTTGTAAGCAAAGGTATATGGTTTTGCTCTTCTGCCATCAATTCTCTGTTCAACTGAGTGGTGAAAATTCCTAGCAATGCCTAGGCCTCATCTAAAAGGTAGGCCCATAATACATCTGTAAATTTGTGAAAAAAAATGAAAAAACGGAAGAAATTTACAATTTTACAGTAGTTTATTCATTTAAGGCTTGATCACCATGTATCCTCTCCAGATAGCCATCATAAATGAAATGTTTTTGTGATCTCCATCCTAAAAGTTTTGGTGCATCGGAATTTTATTATTTAAGCAATATCAATTCTACGGTGCAGTCATTGTCTATCATTGATTCTTTCTCCAAAATTATTTTGCCTCAAAATGTTATCATCAAGTATTTACATCTTTTATCAAATAATTTGTCCAATAGCTCTAAGTCGACAGCAGGTTTATAATTTTTAATTTCTGTTCTTTATTTCTAGAAATTGTTAATCTTATTCATCCCTTAAATGTATTTTTATTTTTTATTTTTTTATTTCATTTTTGAATTACCTAGATAATTTAATGTGAATGAGAGGCAACTGTGATGAATACGAGTCTTAATGCCTTACTGAACTGTTGGGATAATTTTAATAAAACTACTTAAAAATTGTTCAGAAATGAGCACAGATATGTTTAGGTACTTCAGTGCCATTGAAGCTAGTGATTATGTAAACCCTCTCCAAAGTTGCATTTTTTCAAGGAATCATTAGAATCTATGTATTTAAAAAAGAAAAAAATTGTCACTCAATATGACAGAAAAGAAAGTATGAAATATATGCTATTCAAATTCACATTTCAATGGAATTTTAGCGATGTTCTTATCCCTCTAATTCAGGAATTTATTGCATTATTATTATCTTTGTCTCTAAAATCTACCAAAAATTTAATAATATGATTAATTTAATTTTCTTGGTTTCTTTTCCCTTCAAGTGCAATGCGTACCAAGACTGTGCTGTAAATAATTCATTTTATTCTCTGAATCATGTATCTATTTATCATGGAAAAATGTATTGTGGTTGTATATTTTATTATTGTAAATGTGTAAAAAGATATTATTTTTTTATAGTCTCTATTTTTTTATATATCTTTCGAAGGTCGATTTGCATGACAATTTTTTTTACGAACATATGTTAGGTATTTTTCTTGATCTGAAAGCATTGTAGCATTCTATATTTGTGAACTGATATGAAAGATTTTAATATTTCATCATTTTACTTAGTCAAATTTTTTCTATCAATGGAATTTGTCACAAGCTCAAAGCAAATTCAGTAGCTTTTGAACAGGAGGTAAATGAAGAGCGTACAGTGGTAACAGTAGATTTCCTTCAAGAGTTGAGAATTAATTTAACTTTTAATTAATTCATTCTGTGTGAAATTTTTATGAGAAGCAATGTAGTACCACTAATTTTGCCTGAAAGTAACTTGGAAGCTCAAAAAGAGCTCTTAAAGCTGTGATAGCTATGAAGCATCAACATAGGAGAATTCATCTCATGCCAGAAATTTCAAGTTTCTAACTACAAGAAAGGACAACACTTCATGTTGGGGGGGGGGGGGGGGGGTACCATCATAGGTTGTTACACTTGATTACAGTAATGTATCACAAATTTTGAAAATGTTTATAGCTCAGTTTTTGAAAAAAAGAAAAAAAAGAGAGTTTTTTCCTCTCTCATGGTTTGAGATATGCTGGCTCCTTTTCTAATCATTAATATGAACATGATGGCAGAGATCTCTATTTCTAGCTGCTCAATCTTGTTTTAATGTGAAAGACGATTCCATTGTATTCTTGCCAATAGTTGATAAATTTGTATATTCTTTCCATGTTGGTGTGCTCGTGTCATTCAAAAGTTTAATTTCTCTCAAAAGTACGTTCTAACATTTTGAGTTGTTAATCGTTTTTGTCAATTCTCATTCTAGTTGTCATTATTTTAGTTCATCCATTGCAGAATGTCTAAAAATGTTTTTTCACCATAAAAATCGAAAATAATGTACGACTCCAGTGCTGATCTTTCTGAATTTTACGATGATTTTTTAGGATTACTCGTTTCCATCTCTTTGCCACTAACCTTGAATCCCTCAAATTTGCCAAAGCTCAGGGTATTTTAAGTGAAAATCTGAATTAAAGCTATCTGATAGCATCAAAGTATTCTGAATTTGTGCTCACTGGAATAACGTTTGAATAAAATCCAACAAAATAATCTGCCTTTCTAAGGAAAAACGCTGTATGAGCTTTCAGAAGGATGCCAAATTTCCTCAGGCATATAGTAAATTTTCTGGAAAATTAGTAGACTTTTTGCCAAGTTTTTCAAATAATTCTTTCTGCGATTTGATCCAGAGTGTAGGAAAAATAAAAAAACCAAGAGAAAATATTCACGACTTTCTTCAAAAATAAATCTCTTTTGAGAGGAAATTTGGCAACATTCGAATGCTCTGCCGTGCTAAGGAAGAACGCCGTATGAAAATTCGAGAGTTGCTAAATGTCCTTCGATAAAATGTTTATTTTTGAGGAAATTTATGAATATTTTCTCCTGAAATTTTCAGGAACTTTAGGTGAAATTGCGAACAAAATTATCTGATAATTTGGGAGAAAAATATTCATAAGTTTGTCGGGAAAGTCGAGTTTTATCAAAGGAAAGTTGGCAATGCCTGAAGGTTCATACGGCCTTCTTCCTTAGCACGGCAGTGCTCATGTGGCGTTCTTCCCTAGCACAGCAATAATATTGGGATCAATCAAGTCCCCTCTCAAAACAGCGCAAGTGATCCATTTCTCTCATAACCTGCAATGTAAGGATGATGGTTGGATAGATATTTACTTATTTTTCATTTAGTTTCCCGTCTAAACATAGCAAATACTCGTCTCTGATATTGTCTCAGTCATAGGTTTAAAGTTTGTAATCTTATTAACCCTATTGTAGCAAATTCAAAACTCAATATACCTGTAATCTTGCTTTCAAACTTCAAAAAAATCATATGCATTTAACTTTTTAAGTCAGGCTTCCTCTGGACATCACAAATTTGATGACTCAAAGAAGCCCATGAAGCAATGGCAGTTTTCCTATTAGAATTGCCTTGAATCATTGTTGAAGTATTTTTGCTCTGAAAGCTTTTGAAGCAACATCCACTTAAGGTTTCGGTTTTCTCCTCAGGAAAACTAGGAAATACTGATTTAATTTGTAGTAAGTGGTTGTTGAGATATCTATCTTATGGTAACAAAGAAAACATAATGGAAAGACAAGAAAAGACAAAAGAGGATCATTCCTATAGACTATAAGTTTTCAGTCGAAATTTTTTATCTGAAATTTACATGTGATGCGTCTAGTTCCAAAAGCGGCAATCTCCATTGACTTTTCTAAAATTGTGCGATCATTATAATTTTTAAAGTGAAAGAACAAGGAAATCCACATGTTTATGTTTTCTCGTGAATTTTCTGTTATTAAGCGAGAAAATTTGGAAAATTTTAAATACAGCTGGGGTTTTGATTGGTCCTCACAGAAAATTAATATGATCGCACAAGTTTTAGACAAGACAATGGAGATTGCCGGGTTTGGAACTAGGGGCCTCATGTACTTGTACCTATTTAACATATAGAATTTTGTGAAATTTTCTTCAAAATATTTTCCCCTTAATTACTTCAGGTAATGGCCCTTTGAATCTGGAGCATCAATAGGTGCCATTAGAGTACATGATATTTTCATTTGCTCTCATTTCATCTTCTGTTTTTAAGTTGTTTATTTCCCAAAGAATCTGATGTATAGTTTTATAAAATCTGTTCAGCCATAGTTCAACATATTAGTTATTCTACAATTTCCTATGTTTCCCTTAGGTTTGTCACGGAAAATTCAATCTTTGGAATTCCAACATTAATTTTCATACTGTCAAATGTTGTATCAATGTCATGTTTAGGGCCAGACTATTTCCTTTTCGTCCTTCTGTTCCAAAGTATCAAGTTTGACCAACTAGAAGATTAGATTCGTTTTTGATTGTGCAAAAATAAAATAGTGTCACAAGGAGTTACATTTACTTACGTTGAATTCTGTTATTATTTCAATGTTACAATTGTTGTCTGGGCAAAGTATTTAAATACACAGTTATGTATTCTGTTTCTGAATTATTGTCCATTATTTTTTTCACCATTATTTTCCCCTTTTACCTTTAAATTTACAAAATTTAAATGGGAGAAAAAACTTTTAGTTTCAACTTTTTGGGCATTATTCTCATGCTGTCATAGTGATTCATGTACCCACCTGCTCAGCCTATACGTACCATAAATTTACTCACGGAAACTATTTACATAATTTTCAAATGTTTTGTAACTTGGCAGATCCTAACTGAAGTCTTCAAAGAAATGACAGGGAGATGTGGCTAATCCGTTTACATGATACGTGATGTGTGCCACTAGAAACTGTCGTCACTGGTCGAAAACACCTTCAATTTCGTGTGATATGATCGAACATTCATGAAGTCGGAGAAAACCTTAAAAATCCATCATCCCATTCAACCTTGATGTCACGCTGTACCGAGATGGTTCTCTTCACAAATTTCAGAATCTCTTAAGCGGATGCTCCAGTTCGGACGAAATTTGAAGTCAAATTCCTCCATGAGAGGGCTCAATTCTATGAATGGAGTTCAATGCATAATTTTTTTTTTTTTTTGCGAACACACACATTTTTATGCTTATTGAATTTTTGCGAAGTAAACATGTGTGGCTTGTCACTGCTAGCTCATTTTTTTCCAAATCGTGACTTGGCTTTCTGGTTAATATTACACCACTCACTGTGCCGGAACTGTCTTCATACAAATTCGCACTGCTAGTCTCAGAACTGAGAATTTGCCAGCAATGGACCACTAGACAAGGTAGGTACGAATTTAAGCATTCTGATACATGTTTTTTAACCAGAATTTCACGTAGAACACGATGCGCACGACAAAAATTACCGAAATCAACTCCTAACAAAGATATTCAATGATTCCTGATGCGTAAATTCAAACCACCCGCTCAATAAAACTCAATGCTCCACGTGATTCACATCGCGCGTTGAATATTATCGTGGCAGTCTCTGCGATATGAAAATCTGGCAACCACTATTTTGACGCTTTGGCTCAGCTGTAGCAAATTGCTTATGGTTTGAACAACACATGGTGGGAAATGAACGTTACTCGATTGAGAAGCTTGTTGAAACCATTGTAGTGCGCGATTTGACTCACGTAGAGCTTTGAGTTTCTTGTCAGCGCCTCAGCGGGCAGTTCAAAATCCACGTAACCAATGTGAAATAAAAAGGTTAATATCTCCATCAGGAATTATTTTCACTAATTTTCGTTGCGCGAATCGTGTTATACGTGTTCTACGAATTCATGTGTAACCCTTGTATCGTAAGGAAAAGTGAAAAAATTACCTACCCTAAAAATTCCGCAAAAGGTGAATAAAGTTTCCAAAACACGCTAGGGCACTATAAAATTTTTCTTACTTTTTTAGAGGTTTCTATCTATTTTCAAGATTTTGAGTACATGTAGAATGATATTTTTAGTAACTGCGTTTCATTTTCTTCCGTTGTCGGATGCTAAGAGGCTCCTGTCTGGGCATCCTCGACTTCAATGGCTCAACTCCCTTGCCATAGACAAACGAGAGGGGAGTCCAGGGCGGCCCGGCTCCCCCTAGAATTGAAAAGTATCATCTACCCCCCTCAGAAAAAATGTATAGATGTTTTGAATGCAACAATTCGAAAGTATTTGATGCTGAAAGTAAAAAAAGGCGTAATTATTCTGCAGAACTTGATGGAAAATCTCCATCATAAGAGCTTCAAAATGCGTCCAAGTAGATTTAAAATTTCAAAAATTTCCCGGAGGAGGCCATCCGGACCCCCTCTGTGCAAGGGGCCCGGGCCAGAAAACTGGTACCAGGACCCGAGAATGGGATGTCGCGGGCCTGGCTAGAATTGTATTTAGCAAATGGGTGGTTTTTATATGAGGATAAAAAATAAACAAGTTGTTAGAAATGAAAAAAAAAAATAATAATAAACATGCAAAACGATAATCCGGGTATCGGAACTTGGCTGTTTTTGAAAACGCCTTCAAATGCGGCGTGATACCTCACGCATTCCGGAGAGTTCAAATAGTTGTATCATTGCGCCGTAAGAATGTGACGGAAGATTATAATTGAAATAGCCTTCATACTTGATGGCCTTTTCTATTTCCGTTCACATTTTTGCAGCCATCAAGGCATAGCCTAAGTGCGCTTCAGGTGGGATTGTATTTAGCAAATGGGTGGTTTTTATACGGGGATTAAGACTAAACAAGTGGTTAGAAATGAAAAGAAAATAATTGAACCATGCAAAACGATAATCCGGGTATCGGAACTTGGCTGTTTTTGAAAACGCCTTCAAATGCGGCGTGATACTTCACGCATTCCGGAGAGTTCAAAAAGTTGTATCATTGCGCCGTAAGAATGTGACGGAAGGTTACAAGTTTCACTGCCTATTTTGACCACGTAGAAGAACACGAACACTTAAAATCTGCCGTAATTTTCCCAAAGTATGACAAAAAGCATTATTTGAATGTGCTGCTAGCGAGCTGATAATAACAGTGATTGTTGAATTTTAATTTTTCATTTCAGTCTAATGTCTAAAGTCTATGCTTCAATTAAATAGGGGGAAAAGAAGTGTAGGAACCCTGGAACAAACAAAACCAGACCCGAAATTTTATAAACCTGCACGGAAATGGGCCCGAAGAGGTAATAAGACACCGAAACGTACTAAATGACAATTACTGTTATTGTCAGCTCGCTAGCAGCGCACATTCAAATAATGTATTTTGTCATGTCTCGGAAAAATCACGGCAGATTTTAAAGTGTTCATACTCGTTTACTCATTCAAAATAAGCAGTGAAAGAGTTGCAACGTCGCAATTGAGGTATGGACGTTTTTTTATCTCACTTTTGGTGATGAGAAAATGTGTAACTGCGCACGCGTTAGAGTGTAATATCAGTGGCAATCTTGATCTTCCGCCGGCAAGTCGAGGCGATACTCTTGAAGGCGCTCTGAGCAACTATACCACCTCGGAAGTATTGCACAGTATCAGACGGAATTGAAGGCGCACTAACGTATGTAAATTCACTGGCATCCGTAGAGTCCCGTAGAGACGGGGGGGGGGGGGGTGTTCGGTAATTGAGGTGATACTGTATTTAGGCGTTTCTTGATCTCTTGAATGTATTTCTATTTTCTCTTATTCTTTTTTTTTTTTTAAGCTGTTTCAGGTGTTTTGCCCTGTCATGGCACTGCAACCTGGTTATATGGCGGAGCCGATCCGTAAAATTTTCATGCAAGAGAAGGTTTTTCAGAAAAGCTGACACCCCCCCCCCCCCCGGATTTTGTTCGGATTTTT
The DNA here is from genome assembly GCF_918797505.1 of Bemisia tabaci. Classification (NCBI taxonomy): domain Eukaryota; kingdom Metazoa; phylum Arthropoda; class Insecta; order Hemiptera; family Aleyrodidae; genus Bemisia; species Bemisia tabaci. Next base: position 9,050,204 of record NC_092800.1, on the reverse strand, counting down.
TCTGGTAATCGCATGGTCAGAACAAATTTGCTCCGTACGTTATGGCGCTACCACATTGAAAAATTGGCCAAAATCATTTGACCATCCGATGATGTTTTAATCAACCCGAGGTTTGATGGTCTCAAACAATGGTTGCCTTGGACTGGTTGTAGGGGCGGAGGGGGGATGGGACTAAAGCGCAAGGATTAGCCCTCGTGCGCTATTTGAAGTTGTAAAAAAAAAAAAAAAAAATGATTACGAGTTGTTTTTTGCTTAAATAATTCAATATGAGAGGAAATTTACAACGGCGCATCTTAAGATGCGTGTTCTCTAACACCGCAATCACACGCTGAATGTGGGAGCTGAATGTGGCTTGAATGTGGAAGTCATCGGCCCGATGCCTGAATTTTGCGCGTGACGCGCAAAATTCAGCAAACCATCGGACCAATTTTGAATTTGTCTGAACTATTCGAGTAGATTTAATACACATCTGGTTGAAAATAACTCGAATTTGCTAAATTTCAGCCGTTGGGCGATGACTGTTGACTTCCACATTCAGGTGCTAAATTCAGCGTCTGATTGCGGCAAGAGTTGTATCCATCGATCTATGAATTTCTGACGTAAACGAGAGCAATAAAAGAGACCGCTAATGATGTGCAAACTTTGGAATTGCGTCACATCGTTTTCCGAATAAATAGTTTCGACCAATCTGGGTCGCTTTTTGACATCCGATAACTCCGATATCCTTTGTGGTTGCATCCTATTTCGTCTGCTCACTTCATTCCAGTGGCGTGGCGTGCTTCGATATATATAGCTTGCTCTGCCGTTTAAATCTATGGAAAAAGATCGATAAACAGGTTGTTCGCAACGAATGCCTTAATAATCGATTCTTAACCGTTACTTCAAACGGGGAAATAATCGATAATCGCTCATTCACGCCTCACCACTGGCATTCATTCATTTGAACCGGAGCGCGGAGCTAAGGTTAAGCGAGTACTCGACGGTTTGAGACACACGTGGTCAGCCACCAATTCATGGACTCCTACAACCAATGTAATAGCACAAGGTTACAACATACAACACCTCGCAAAGAGGATTGTGAGAACATGACATAACTGATTGTTCCAATTGAAGCATACCTATAGGATCAAAAACCCAAGTAGCCCAGGTTGCGATAAATTGCAACTACATATCGACGGTGAAACTACCAAACCACGTATCTCCGTTTGCGACGTCGCAGACTTCCTGTCATACTTTATTTTTTAAATGAAAAACTACTTAACGTCCAGTCTTGAAAATTTCTGTGATTTTTCCTCTTCGTGCAGAGAAAATTCTGTGAAAATTTCAAGGAATGATATTGATTTGATCTACCTCAAAAAAAAATAAAATGCGAGCGTAGATTTTTAAACACCGCAAACGAGATACGTGGTTTGGTAGTTTCACCGTCGTATGGTAAACTTACTTTCATTGTATCGGAGTGTTGCGTGTGTTGTCTATTCAATAATTGAAGGAGCTACGCTTGTCGATACGGCTCTAAAATTGAAGTTGCAATTTTTTCGCAGTGAAAATTGCCTATACCGTTTTCTTCCACCCTGGAAAAAAAAAACACATTGGATCTAGAGTCCAGAGTCTTGAAAACATTGACAAGAAAAATGACTCTTGATTCAATCAGATTTAAGCTTAAATCAAAAGGAAATCCGCTCAAATTAAGAGGCTTGGCTCTTGATTTAAGCTTAAATCTGATTGAATCAAGAGTATTTTTTCTTGTCGATGACTTTAAGAGTCTGGACTCTAGATCCAATGTGTTTTTTTTTCCAGTGCATGGAAACTCATTTGGACGATCTTTTAAAATTGGTTTTTATTGACCAAAGTTTGTAGAAAAATTTCAATTTCATGGTAAAAAATTACAGTTTAATTGAAAGAAATATTTAACCGCAAAGTTATGTCATGATTTGTCATTGCACCGTGCTACTTAGGAAGGGAGCTCCGGTTTGCAACATACCGCAACCGATGTAATAGTATGGTGTTATTTCAGCTTCTCCCAAAGACATAAACGAGGTAGGCAAAAAAATAAATTTTTGAAACATAATTTTAAAGAAATCAATCTGATCCCTAGTAAAAGTGAGTCAGCCTGACGTCAGCCTATGTTTCATAAACCACTTCTGATTGTGAGTCCGACTAATTCAGCCTAAATCAGTCTGATTCACTTTTACTAGGGATCAGATTGATTTCTTTAAAATTATATTTCAAAAATTTATTTTTTTGCTTATCTCGTTTATTTCTTTGGGAGAAGCTGAAATAACACCATTTTATGATACTATTACATTGGTTTAATACAAACCAAAGCACCCTTCCTAAGTGGCACGGTGCAATTAAAATTCATGACATAATTTTGCGGTTAAATATTTCTTTCAATTAAACTGCAATTTTTTACCATGAAATTGAAATTTTTCTACAAACTTTAGTCAATAAAAACCAATTTTAAAAGATCGTCCAATTTTTTTTTCTTTTTCTTTTTTTTTCTTTTTTTTGAAACTGAAGTTTATGTTGAAAAGAGCAAATTGTAAAATTCTCATAGAGACTTCCTTCCCTGGTAAAAGTGAATCAGGCTGATGTCAGACTGATTCAGGTTAAATTAGTCGGATTCAGAGTAGTTTATGAAACATAGCCTGACATCAGGCTGACTCACTTTTACTATGGAAGGAAGTCTCTACTGAAAATTTTACAATTTGCCCTTTTCAACATAAACTTTAGTTTTAAAAAAAAAAAAAAAAAAAAAAAAAAAAAAAAAAAAAAGTCAGGATAAATAAAGCAAAAAATCAGATTTTCTTCTAGGATATTTTAACTCAATGTCACCTCAGGAATGATCAAAATACGGCTACAAGGCCCCTCGAAAAACAAAGAAAAAGATGGATGTACATGTAGAAAATCAAAGCATCTTTACAATGTGTCCACCCGAGCCAATCAGAGTTGTATAAAAGCTTTCGTAACGTCGCTTCTTTGACGTAAGGGCGTATCTCTATTTCAACGTGAACCCTGGTTTCCGTTTAACTCTATGCTTTCCGGAGCTCATGTTGAAAGCAGTGGCGTGGCGTGAATTGCGATGTATCGATTGATCTGCCATTTAAACCTGTGGAAAAGGATCAATAAACAGGGTGCTCGCAGCGAACACCTTAATAATCGATTCTTTACCATAGGTTTAAATGGCATAACAATCGATACATCGCAATTCACGCCACGCCACTGGTTGAAAGCGAGATACGCCCTTATGTCAGAGGAGCGACGATAAGGCTAACCTCTCGCTGAAATCGCTTAACTTGTAAGCAAGGCGCATTCAAATGCTCCATCTTGCCTACGAGAGCTTTTGCAGCATTGGTTTTTATCAGCAAGTACTCGCAGACCTGTTCTTCCGTGCTACAAAAAAAACGCCGTATAAAAGTTCAAAACATATTTATATTTTTTTTTTTTTTTTTTTTTTTTTTTTTTAACAATTATGAATATTTTTGTTTCAATTTTTCAGATACTTCGGGTAAAATTGCGAATGAAAGTCTCTGATTAGTTTCAGGAAAAACATTCGCAAATTTCGGAGGAATGTATTATTTTATCGAGGGAAATCCGGCAACGCTCAAATGCTCTTACGACGTTCTTCATGAACAGCATTTTGTTCTTACACCGCAATCACACGCTGAATGTGGGAGCTGAATGTGGCTTGAATGTGGAAGTCATCGGCCCGATGCCTGAATTTTGCGCGTCACGCGCAAAATTCAGCAACGATTCTCAGCAACCATCGGACCAATTTTGAATTTGTCTGAACCATTCGAGTAGATTTAATACACATCTGGATGAAAATAACTCGAATTTGCTAAATTTCAGCCGTTGGGCGATGACTGTTGACTTCCACATTCAGCTGCTAAATTCAGCGTCTGATTGCGGCATTACAGTTTCACGCTACCGGTGCGTGCTGCGTGGGACTTATGTTCACTACCACCTGGTTGGCGCTGGTTCAAAAATCTCAACCGCGACACCAGGTTGCGACAAATCCAGACGGCGCACAATGGTTTTGTTGCGCTCGGAAAATGCCCCTTCAGAGAATACTATCAAAGCTCAATTCCGCATATCTAGGTATTGGGGTTCCTTTTTCCACGAAGGTTCCCATTCACATTCCTTGCCCCTCCCTCCCCTTCTCCTACCCTTCGCCCTCCTTCTCCTCCCCTTTTCCTCCATTCCCTCCCCTTCTCCTCATTTTCCCTCCCTATCTCCTTTCCTTCTCTCTCTATACTTAAATACACTAATGCAGTACACTGGAAAAAAAAATCTCGGTGTATTTACTAAGAAAAGGGTAAAATTACCAAGAATTCAGGGTTATATTTGATCCCAGTTTTTTCTTGGTAAAATTACCATTTATGGAATTGGTAATTTTACCGAGAATCTCGGTAAAATTAATGAACTTGCTCGGTAATTTTACTGGACCTTGGTAAAAACGCCAATATTTTTTATCGACTGTAGTAAAATTACCGAGATAAAATGGCAAAGTTACCGGGAATTGATTACCAATAAAAGTGGTATTCTTACCTGAGAAAAACAGTAAAAATACCGGTTTTTAGGTAAGCTTACCAGTCTGTCATGGTAAAATTACCAATAATTGGTAAAAAAAAATGAGATGGTAAAGGTACCAACGGACCTTGATAATAACGCCGAGAATTTTTTTTCAGTATATTACTTACGCACTACAGTCAAAAGGAATACAAACCCACTAACATGCGATGAACCCAATGTCACCACAAAACTTCTGAAACTCTTTGCCTCCCTTAATTTAAAAATCTAAATTTTTGTATGTACACCCATCTTCCAAATTCTTCGTGAAGACGCTAATAGCCGAAGATGCTGAATGTCTTTAAATAAATTAACTAACTAACTATTAATGCTGCCATGGCAAGATGAAATGCATTCACTTTCTCGTATATGCAACACCAACATCCTTTAAGCAAAAGGAGTAGCATCTGTATGTTGTCATTAATGTAAGTGCGCAACGGTGCACATGGGTGACATAATTCTAGGTATGTTGAATAAAAGAAACCGTGGTTGAATTTGTTTCGGTTAGACGGGCGGGAGTCCAAAAAGTCATGAGCCCTAGCGTCCTGCGTGATCAACGGAAGCCAGGACTTATGAATTTTTGGACTTCCGCCGCCCATCTGACAGAAACCGATTCAATTGGCATCCCCATAGGTGTATTGGAGGAAAAAATTGATTTTTTTTTTAGAACAAATAATACGAAATAATCATATTGGTTGAATGACCAATAAAAAACCTTTAAGCCGAGGGCGCAGGCATTTTTTTTAAAAAAAAGGAAAGGGTCATTGCGGCAAAAGCGTGACTGAGCCCCGCAACATCATCGTATGCCCTCCGTTTGATTACGTTTACAATTTACTTACCATAGTAAATATATTGAGTTTTATTCCTTTGAACAAAGGGGATTGGAACGATGAAAAAATTTCAAATGAGAGTCACATTATATCTGATTTATTCACCGGTGAATTTTGTACCTTCATCCATTCAATTATTCCTTTTTCATGCACACATATGATTTTTAAACTGGAACTGTTTATTTTCGTCACTTGCATTTAATATCGATTTATTGTGCGACGGTGGCGCACTACGCACATTTGTCACCTGGGCTCCGGACAGTCCTTATTTAATAGTAAGAGCGCCTGACCTGCCTCAACACTACTATCTTAACCTTCATTGCCTGAACTTGCATATGGTAATCGTAAGTCCACGTTCGCCGCAAAATGGTCGAGTGTTACATTCTCGCCGACCAAAATCAATATTGACTGATTCTACTTCCTGTGCCTAAAATATCGTCAATAATTACTATACGAGACATCCCAGAAACAAACTAAAAAACACGATTGTGCTATGAGTCTCTATTTTTAAGCCCAACCTTTTGATCCCCCACCCCCACCCTCCACCCTCTGGATTAGCGTAGGTTTCTGGTTTTCATTTGCATGCCGCGTAACCACATAGTTTTACCAAACTGCATATGGAGTCAGTTTTTAAAGATCTTTAATTAATTATTACGTAACATTCTGATGATTTGATAACGCCGTTTTTGATAACACCTTTGGGCGCAGAGGAAACATACTTACTATATACTCCGCTTCGCTATCTGCTTTACTTAAGTAAATTTATTTCCAGTATTGACCGACATTTTTAGCAAAAATCTGTCAAGCAAAAGAGGTAAAGATCGACAAACTTGCTCTAAAAACTGCTCGATTTGACATTCATAGTCATTATCAGTAAAATGCTTGACAAGTTGCCCATTGATGATTATGTGACGAAAATATTTTAACCTGCCGACTTAATTTTTCTTTCAGCCAATTACATAAATCGCTTGAATTGGTGCGACAAGGACTCATAAAGTTGAATAATTCGTATTTTCACGGCAACGTTAAAAAAATCTTGTATTATTTTTTATTTAATTTTTATTTCTTTTTTAAAGATAGGAACTAAGAAAACTATTCATCTGAAATTTTCTGTTAATATTTTTGAATGAACGAAAAATTCAAAGATCTATCCAGAAAATTTTTTGGAAAAAATCATCTTTGGAATTTGAACATTAACGAAGATTCGCAACTTTCAAATCGTAGATAGCTATATTTCGACTGCAAATGTCGATATTGCGACGATTTTAACGCTCAGTAGTTTCGCACTGAATAAAAATTCTCGGCGTTTTAACCACGGTCCGATGGTACCTTTACCATCTCACTTTTTTTTACCAATTATCGGTAATTTTACCAAGACAGACTGGTAAGCTTACCTAAAAACCGGTATTTTTACTGTTTTTTTTCAGGTATAAGAATACCACTTTTATTGGTAATCAATTCCCGGTAACTTTGCCATTTTATCTCGGTAATTCTACCACAGTCGATAAAAAATATTGGCGTTTTTACCAAGGTCCAGAAAAATTACTGAGAAAGTTCATCATTTTACCGAGATTTCTCGGTAAAATTACCTATTCCATAAATGGTAATTTTACCAAGAAAAAACTGGGATCAAATAGAACCCTGAATTCTCGGGTAATTTTACCCTTTTCTTAGTAAATACACCGAGAATATTTTTCAGTGCATACCGCTGTGCAGTGGCTTCAAGAAAGCCTCTTTCAGTCAGGAAAATGTGGATCTCCGAATAAACTTGGCACCGTGCAATGCGGACACCGAAAGGTCTGAATTATGGATGAAAGGAACTTTGCCATAATATACGTTATGTGGGCTTGTAGAAACTCCTATATATACTCTGTAAGCACCCTGTCTTGGACTCGACTTCTTCTCAACACCTCAGGCAACCAGAAATGCAGTTCTATGACACGCAATATGCGCGGCTGTTTTAATAAACAAGTACTTTTGACGAGCCTCACTCATTTTAGAATCCCTTGTTTTGATCAAAAAATTCTATTTTTTTCTCACGGAGAAAAGTAAATTTGATGAGGGTACTGCTTTTCGGAAAAGACTCAATTTATAAGTATTGCTGGAAGTTCGAAAATGAAAAGAAATAGGAGTCATCCCGATGTTTCTTGAAAACTGGTAGCAAAGCAGGTAGTTTCGATCGTTTGTGTATAAGAAAATGTCTTAGCGGTAGAGTAATTCTTATCGAAATTGATCGTTGAACTTAAATGAAGCCTAAAAAAAAACGCGCCTGATGAGCTCAACAGTGGCTATCATTTTCGGGAAACGAAAAAACGCATTTACGGTATCAGCTGATGTTTTATTTCCATTTCCCAGTCAAGTCGACGGAGTTTTTACTTCCTTTCCTCACTAAATACATTTACTAACACCTGAGCGCTTTTCTAATACGACAGTATTAGAACTTTCCCGCTTGTTTTTTCTTCTTCATTTTTTTCTTCCAGAAAGGCACAATTCTAGAGATATCAGCTCTCTCTCTCTCTCTTACAATCAGAGTAGAGATCCAATCTTGCGGCGGTGCATTCCCACATGAAGCGTGACGCAATATAGGGGAGTGCTGGGTTCACTGACTATCTTGTCGTACGGCACGTTTGTGGCGCGCACACATTGCTTCGTCAAAGCTCGATGAGCGTAAGTTTATCCTTCGTGGCAGGAGTTAGCGGGGGGGGGGGGGGGGGGGGCTAGGTGGCGATCACTCCTTCAACATTGGCCATAAAAACCCTCGGAGGAGCCCATTTTCGCAAAATTTATGGGTCCCATACGGCATTCTTACAAAAATCCTTCAGTTCTAAAGTGATTTTTCGAGGATGCAACAATTCGTGTTCTGCGGTGAGTTTGTTGCCTATCCGGCGAAATTGAAGGAAAACTGCGGTGAAAAACATCACCAAAAGACCGACACATCATGCATTCGTTCCATCAAAACATGCTACGAAATAGATGGACGTATATTCTGCCGTGCTAAGGAAGAACGCCGTATGAGCCACCACGTGTTGCCATGTTTCCTCCGATAAAAACCGAGTTCACTAGAAAAATTGCGAATATTATTTTCCGAAAATGTCAGACAATTTTGTACACAATTGAATCTAAAATATCTGAAAATTTGAAGGAGGCATATGTATGATTCATGTCAATAATACATGTTTTATCAAGGGAAATTTGGCAACTCTCGATTGCTCATACGGCGTTTTTCCTTAGCACGGCAGTATTGTTCGAAGATGCAACTATTCATGGTTTTCCGTAATCTCTTAATCGACCATATGATAGTTGATCTCCGAGCCGAGGATTTAGAATAGTTGCTCCAGGTGAAATCAAACTTTCAGGAAAAACGATCCTCACCCTCAGTTTATGAATCGCCGGATTTTCTTGAATCCTTAACCATGGATTTCGAATCGTGAAGAAATCACGGTATTTTTTGAAAATTGCAGTCTACCCTCGTAGATATTGCATGTGTGAGGAATTTGCGATTTGACTATTGATTCTTATGTAAAAGTTCGCAAAAAACACGATAGTGCCACTGGTTTTCCCTGAAATCAACTTCCAAGCTCAAAAAAAGCTCTCAAAGTTGAGGCAAAATGGAGGGGATATCCCACGCTATCCTGAGAGTCCACGTCTACATCAAGACAAACTCTCCATGCAAAGATAGGGAGCAAATACATTGACAGGGCTGCCACTTTATTTGGGGACTCCAAAACTGAAAATACGGCAACCCTGCTAATGTATTTGCTCCCTGTCCTTGCAAGGAGAGTTCGTCTTGATGTAGAGGTGGACTCTCAGCGTAGGGTGGGATATCCCCTCCATTTTGGCCTCACTTTGAGAGCTTTTTTAGAGCTTGGGAGTTGATATCAGGGAAAACCAGTGGCATCATCGTCTTTTTCGCGAACTTTGACATCAGAATCAATAGTCAAATCGCAAATTTCTCACACATGCAACATCTTCCTTGAATTCACATCAGTTCGGTGGATATGTATTGTTAAATCAGGCGGCTGGGCTAGGCGGAAGCTCGGCCTGATTCAAAAAAGGAAAGTGCCTTTTATTCAAGTTGCCGGCTAGGCAAGCACGTGCCTTAACCGTAACACTCGAATAGTTTTTACTCAGGGTCGCTTACTTTTACTCACGATAGTTATTTCTCAGTTTTCCTCGTCTTGCTCACATTGACTAGCCTCCCTGTGAACCGGTTAAAATTTCTCAGTGCGTCCTCTCATTTATCCACATTTTTAATCCGGGATTATTGTGCGACAGGGCACTAACAACCTGCCTGACCTGCACACTGCGACGGGAGTTGTGCACGAGCAACGACGTCTAAAGTGCTTTCCGAAGGCCGCGATTGAATTTATTATTGTCTATTATCCTCGTAGATCATGCAGTATGTGCATGTGCAACAGTTCATAATTTTACTTAAACCTCCTCAATCAATTGTGTCCCCGCTTGAATATGCGACGATCCATACTATTAAACATTTCAAAGTGAAATTCGGAGTGCATGTCACTTCAAAGCCTATTTCACTCCCAAACAAGTGGAGTGATTCCAGTTTGGAGCAGACTCTTCTCTCTTCACGCTCTTTAAGAGCTTATGTCACTTCTCTGCCATGCTAAGTAGAAACGTTGTTGAAGCATTCAATGTTGCCGAATTTCTTCTTTGAAAATATGTATTTTTGAGGAAAGTTACGAATATTTTTCCTTGAAATTTTCAGATTTTTTAGATCAAATTTCGTACGGGATCCAGTGAAAAATTTGAGGAGAAATATTCAAAAATTTGCCTGATAATTCGTGATTTGTCGGAGGAAATCCAGCAACACCTGGTGGCTTATACGGCTTTCCTACTTAGCACGCAGTTCTCGTTTATAAAACTCGAGGTTTTCAGGGCAAAATAAGCTCCCTGGACTGAAAAGCGCTCTGAAATTCACTCCGAAATTTTTGACTTTTGCACCGGGATTGGGGTCTCAATATCGAAGTATTATGAATTGAGCTATTATTGGTCAATTTTTTTGAGTCAAAGTATAATGTTAAACTTGCTGAGTGAATGTATACCTCTTCACACTATGTTCGGATCCTCTCTTTAATACGAGACAAAGTATATTCTTACAAAAACTTTAACACCGGATGTTTCAATCAGGAAATCGCCCCTCGGGAAAAATTGCCTCTGAGAGCTAAGGTTTTCGCAGGATGGTTAGATATTTTGTGATTTTAACCTCAACCGTAATATAAACATCTTTACTCCTCAAGGGTGCCCATCTTTTTTTTGTTTGACCCCCGGTCATCCTTCGCTCCTTTCCCCTCACCGATTGGCTTCAAGAGTATCAAATCCGCTGTTTACATAAAAACAATTACTTGACCGAGTTTATAGCAGAAAATAACCAAACCAACCTAAGTTTTTTTTTTTTTTTAATGAAAACGTGACTTGGTTTGATCCTTTCTGCTAAGACTAACTGGACTGCATTCTGCGATTAGGAACTATAAGTTCTGGTTCAGTTTCATAACAACGTAAGTTTTCCTACGCACATATATGTTTTGTCGGATGAGCCAGAAATTATAGTTCCGAATTGCAAAATGAAGTCCAACTGGACTACATTCTGTAAGTAAAAGCCACAATTTCTGGCTCATTTTAAAAACAACGTATGTACCATTAATTTCTCTACAGACAAATGTGTTTTTACGGATGAGCCAGAAATTGTAGTTCCTAATTGCAATATGAAGTCCGAATCATCCGCTGCAGCCCTGAGTGCAGATGCATCATTTTTAAGGAGTTCTGGAGTTTTCTATCTCAGTACGATGATTAAACGCTGATAATTTTCATCGCCGGATTGACGATGGTAGTTCTCACTCACTCGTCGCCGCGTTAGAGGACGTTGATTACTCAGAAGAGGATTAAGCGTACAATGTAAAATGAAAAATGTCCTCATTAAACCCTCAGCACCAAAAATACACAACCGTGACGCAACTTTTCAAATAAAACGAAGCGTAAAAAAGGTTATGTAACCCTGCTAAATGACATCAATCCGCGACGTAAGGCACGTGTTGAAGCTTCCGACAAAGTTGTAGTCTCGTGAAAAGTTACGTAAGTTCGAGTGGAGGGAAATTGGATTATACTCAACAATCGGCAGCAACGGTTCCGATCAGGTGCTACCAATTAGTCGGAAGTTCTTGAACTTTTACAATAAGACCCAGGGGGAACGCCCTTTGACCGCTTCGCAGTCCAACCCCCCGAAGCGCTTGGCGCCGCAGGCGTTATGCATGCATACGCGCTACTCTTATGATTCCATTCCATAACCATAGAGTAAGATTAGAGTGAAGCTTCGTTCGAGAGCCAAAGACAATGCCAGACAATGGAGGTGTTGCATGTGTGAGGGATTCGCGATTTGACCATTGATTCTTATGTAAAAGTTCGCGAGAAGCACGATGGTGCCCCTGGTTTTCTCTGAAATCATCTCCCGAGCTCAAGAAAAGCTCTCAAACACTGAAAAAAAAATATTGCTGAAATTGCCGTGCACGCGAGTATTTCATGGCATGGTGTAGCTAAAAAACGAACGTGCAAACCATGCAGGTAAAATCGCTGCACAAATTTCAGCTAACTTACTCACACGCGTGTAGGTGATTTTGCTCTCTGAAAAGCTACGTCTGTTACCTTTTTAGTTATTCTTCCGTAAATTTCGCTATTTTTCCGTAAATTCCGCTATTTCAGCCTAACTATTGAGCTATTTTTACTGTTCGCAAAGTACCAATACCAAAAAATGCAGTTACACTTCCAAGCCACTCGATGCAAGATTAACTGCATGAAGGCGCGCAGATGTAGCAAATCGGTGTAGCAATTCGTGCTAGTCGTTCACTTGATTCAACACCGTGCACGGATAAGAAAGCTTTACGAAGTGAAGCAAATTTTGCTCCACCCTAAATCGGTGAATTAGCAATCCTTTTTTTTCAGTGAAGTTTAGACCAAAATGGAGGGGATGTCCCACGCTATCCTGAGAGTCCACGTCTACATCAAGACAAACTCTCCATGCAAAGATAGGGAACAAATACATTAGCAGGGTTGCCGTGTTTTCAGTTTTGGAGTCCCCAAATAAAGTGGCAGCCCTGTCAATGTATTTGTTCCCTATCTTTGCATGGAGAGTTTGTCTTGATGTAGACGTGGACTCTCAGGATAGCGTGAGATTTCCCCTCCATTTTGCCTCAACTTTGAGAGCTTTTTATGAGCTTAGGAGTTGATTTCAGGGAAAACCAGTGGCACTATCGTGTTTCGCGCAAACTTTTACGTGATAATAAACAATCAAATCGCAAATCCCTCACACATGCAACATCTCCATTGCAGATTTCCTGCCATACTTTTGCTGTTTCTTTGGAGAACTAGTCATCGCAATTTCTTGAGGAATGCTTTGATTTCTCCTCTCCGTCAGCAAAATATTCTGTATGACTTTCAAGATGTGCAGTTGGTTCTCTTCATAAATATAAAATAGAAGCGGAAATTTCGAAACACTCCAATAAAAAATATGTGGTTTCACGCTTCGGCCAGCAATATACCTCTCTAAAAATATACTCTAGCAATTCAAATCCACGAAGATTCATCCACATGCTTCAATACATAGTGATGTATCGATAAACACATTTTTAGCCCCCCCCCTTCCCTCCGCAGATACAGATGGATTATTTCCGTATCGAATGTGATACTTCTTTCGTAGTCAAATCCTGTTTTCATTTTCCAAATTTTGCAATTTTTATCCCCTCGCAAATATTTACGTAAATACACACCCGGCACATTCCTTCCAAGCTCAGCCTATTTAGTCAAATGCAATCCTCTCGTGCCAATTCTCCGTCTCGCCGCGACCACAAACCGACTGGAAAATCGATTTCCTCACGATAACGAACCGGATTTTCCTCGGGGAGAGCGAATTTCCGTACGCAGATCGGCAATGTCGTCCGGCAGCCCCCGGACTCAGGCAACACTGTTGCAGACTGCCGTGCTAAGGAAAAACGTCGTATGAATCTTCAGGCGTTGCCAAATTTCCTTTCAAAAACCGCGAGTTTCCTGGTAAACTTATAACTACTTTCCTCCCAATTTTTCAGATAATATTGTTCGCGAGCTCACATAAAGATTTTGAAAATTTCAAGGAAAAATACTCATAACTTTCCTCAAGAATAATCCTTTTATCGAAGTAAAGGCAACTCTCGAATGTTCATACGCCGTTCTTCCTTAGCGCGGCAGTAGAGGAGTCTGATGCTCCAGCCTCTGCAGACTAGATCCATCATATTTTTCTCCAACCTTGACCGACAAGCTGCGATTGAAGGTGAGATTGAAATGAAGTCCCGAGACGCCATGCATCGACGATGGCGCTTACATAACTGTTCCGTGTTTTAATGACAATCTTAATGCTGCTTGCAGCTCGCGGCTGCGCTGAAATAAAGCCGTGTCTCATTATCGATGGAGCTTTGAAGAGCGTGGAGTCGCTGGGAATACAGGGCTCATCTCAAGATGTAATTATGCTCTTTCTGCATCGAAGCGATGAACCAGACGCATTTGCGCTGAAAGGAACGATGTGCTGAACGTACAACGATGTACGAATTCGGTGAAAAAGGAACTATAGAGCACGCCGATGATCCTTCACATAGTTCTTCTTTATTTGATTTATCTTACTATAAGCTCCGAGACCTCTTAAATTTGCGTATCTGGTAACGCTTAGTTCCAGCGTGCTACCGGGCCGATTTTTATGATTTTTGCGGCTATCGACAGGCAATTGTTTCTAAATGTGCCCATTTTATTCAGATTTTGAAAATGGGACCCAGGTTTTTTTTTTAAATTACTTGGTAAAGTTGCGAATTCTCCGATTTAAACAATGTAATTTTTTATTTTTTGTCATAGTTCGTTTGAGCGTTTTACTCGGCCGATTTCTATGATTTTTGCGGTTATTGACAGGTGATAGTCCTTAGATGAGCCCGCTTTAATCAGATTTTGGAAAAAAGACCCAGATTTTTTTGTAATAGAGGAGAACAGAGAGCTTAGAAAGGGGGCCAAAATTTGAAATTCCTGCCAATGAAAAATGGCGGGAATTTCAAATTTAGCGGAAAATTGAAGTGAGCGGGAAATGTTGAATCTTGGTCTGTTAATAGGAAGCGCCCTCTGGGGGTTGGGCCGCGTAGCGGCTACTGGGCACAGCCCCCTAGTATTTACATAGTTTCTTCTGATATAAGTACGTCCAACTGATTTTGAGCACCTTTTGTTGATCACGGAGCATCATAGTCGGAGAGCAGTGCTGCTGTGCTATGGAAGAACGCCGTATTAGCCATCAGACATCGCCAAATTTCCTTTGACGAATCATGAATTTTCCGGAAAATTTGTGAATACTTCCTTCCAATTTTTCCAAGGATCTAGCTCGTATTTTGATCTGCAAATTTTGACAATTTCAAGGAAAAATGTTCATAACTTTCCTCAAAAATTAATCTTTTCTGAGGGGAAGTTTGGCAACATTCGACAGCTTATACGGCGTTTTTACCTCACCCGGCAGAGTGTTCAATTGGACTACATTTTGCAATTTAGAACTATGAATTCTAGCCCGGTTTAAAAACAACGTATTTGCCATTAGTTTCTCTATGCACATAAGTGTTTCTCCAGAAGAGCCAGAATCTGTAGTTCCAAATTGCAAAATGCAGTCCAATTGTTCATGGGCTATTTCGACGCTTCTCTGACGTAAGACAGTAACTCGACCACCACTTGAGCCCCCGAAAGTATAGTTTTATGTGTGAAACAGGGTTCACGTGAAAATTAAGATACGCCAGAGGGGTAACGATTTGTCATATAGACGCTCATTCAAGCCGTGCTTTTGCCAAATCCTTCGAATGAACTTATTCGGAAAGAAAAAAGTGTTCGGACATCGAACTTCTTTTATTATGATGACCCCCCCTCCCCGGCGCACGCGCGCGCCCTAACTGCCTCGTGGTCCGCTCCTCGAAACGCTTCGCGCCTCAGGCGATTTATGCTTTATGCGTTATTTTTATGATTTTACATTGCACAGTACAGGACAATGTCTGGAGAAAAAACCTCGGTTGTATGGAACGGGCTGAGTTAAAAAAGCGAAATTTCGGGACTTGAGAACGTAATTTTAAACTAATTCTGAACTTACCGAGGTAATGTTGAGGCAAAGTTAAGGAATATTGGCTAATTTTGCCGGAAAATCGTGTGACTATTTAACTGACGCATTTGGGGGTCCGAAACTCCCCTTAAGATTATTTTTTCCGCTTCATATTTTTTCTACGATGGTTTGAACCGGAGTTATGATATTTTGAAAACAGGTCAGATTTGGCCTTTGACCTAGCTCAGTCAAAATTTAAGATATTGATCTACGATTTGCACCAAAATTCTTATGTCATAATGTGTTCTTAAAATGAGACATCACAAGGTAGGGGTTGTTATTTGAAAAAAAAATTGTCTTCTCCTCCCGAGGGATTAGCCAAAATGTTGACCCCCTCAGAAGATGGCACCCTTTGAGATATAAACATTCTCAAAGTTTCGTTTTTTTAATCTCGAACGGTTCAAAAAAGAAAGATGGTTAGGGGGGGGGGGGGCTGGACTTTTGGAACACTCTGCATTTGTGATGGAGTCCTGCAAAGGGCTGGAGGGTGGAAATGGTAGGAAAAAAATGAAGTGAGGTAGGTATTCCGCAGTCTAGAGGGATAAATTCTCCATCATTTGGAGCAAGGAACAAAAACAAAATAACAACTAACGGACAACAATGCAACAGACAACAGTACAATGTAAAGATCAATGAAAAGTGTCAACGGTTAAAGTCGCAATGGCACAGCTCTAAATTTAAATGCATTTTACGAGACTACCACTGGACTTACTTTTTTTCTGTTTTATGGACGTATAAAAACAGGAAAAAAGTTTTTAATCCTGACTGAGAATAAAGAAAAAAGTTGGTCAAAACGTACAAATCAATGAAAAAAAATCTCAAGGTTTGAGGAAAGATAGAACTAAATACCTTTGTCTTGACCGTGCCGTTTAAGCCGATCGTTAGACATAATCTTCACTTTCGTCAAGTGTTAGTATTTCGAAGGAAAGGAGATTAATGATAGGTATTCGTCCACTTATTCCAACCAACTCCTAGCTCGCATTTGTCGGTGAAAGGCGTGTTTTGAAAGGGCGGCGATGGGTGTGTTTTTTTGACCATCAATTTTTTCATAAAGCATGTTTGACAGGTCATTAAATATTATTATAATCAAATTAAATTGTCAGCTATCAGTTTCCTGTTTTATGCACGGATACAATATATTTCAGCGTCTGAACTCTTTGCATTATTCATCACCAATTGCCATTTTACTTTTGTCAAAATATTTAAATCCGTGGACATTTCTCTCTCATATAATGCTGTTTCGGTTTAATCTCGTCTTCGAATATTTCGCAAAAAAAATATCAATACTATGTTTAATTATTTTTCTTCAGTGTGTTGAGTCCGGCAGGAACGCACAACCCATTCTGTCTCTGCCGGATCCGAGTTTAAAAATTTAACGTTGGTCTGTCGTGCACAAGACTTACAGCCACCTGAGTAATTTTTTACGAGTAAAATTGCGCGAAAATTACGTTGAGCATATTAGCGGGCTGATTATTGAAATTGATAGACAAAGCGATAGACTAAGAGGACCAAGGTAAAATGGAGCGATCTTACTGGACGAAGCTTATGGTTGCAATGGACGAGGGCGGTAAGTAATGCGTATGTAGAGGTAGACTGACTAACGGCAACCCATAAGGGACCCTTCAGTTAATCCATCATTTTCCCCCTTAGTCTATGACAAACGCCCGTCCCAGCCGATAAGACTGCTCCATTTTTCCTTTGTCTATTACTTTATTGTCATCAGGGCCGGATTTTCCTACTTGCCGCCCATGGGCCGCCTGTATTTTGCCGCGAAACCTCTATTTTGCCGCTGTATTTTGCCGCCATTCGTTTTGAAACATTAATAAAAACCATCAAGTGAACGTGCCAGCGGGGGAATGGTGCATAAGACGCATTTACTCGTGTTGAACACATTTTTTGGGAAATCCCTGTCAACGCTACTAGCAAAAGGTCACGGAACTTTGCGCGAAAGTCAAGTTTCGTAAACCTATCTCTAATGGACAAGGCCTTCCATTCATAAGAAATGAACGGAAAAAGTATGAAAGAACAAACACAAAATTTGGTTTAATGATTTTAACTTCCTCCGCCGCGCCGACCGCACCGTGTCTGGCGCATTGCGTGAAGTATTCACGCAGTCTTGTAGGCGCTATGCTCACCACAATAACCGCACTGTGTTTGATGTAATGCGTGAAGTATTCGTGCGGTCTTGTAGGCGCTAATATGTGTTACATGCCGATTGCCGCGCCGAGGGCTTCTCCTTTTCATCTCAAGTCCTCGTCATTATTTCTCCCTAAGTCCAAATTGTGTGTTTGGTTTCTCTCTTAACTCGACTAATTAAAGGTGCTGTCTCTTGTATCACTGAAAGACGACAACATTAGAAATTACTATACTCTCAGTAAATGAGAGACTTTGTAGCCTTTTCTCGTTTGTAATTTTTTTTTCTAAATCCGATTTTTTTTTAACCTACATTTAAAAAATTTGCAAAATTTGCCGCCCCCTAGATTTGCCGCCATGAGCCGCGGCCCATATGGCCACCCCCTTAATCCAGCCCTGCCAGGTAGATATTTATCGGTCCAAAGAGTCGGCAGCACCCATTATGTCAGTTTAATTTTTGAAAACACGGCGTGAAGTATGCCGCTACTTAGCTTTTGCTACGTCAAATTAACTGTCGGATTTTCATCAGCTTTTTCTCCTCTTAAGAATGATTTTTTTGACTTTTAATGAACTCTATGATTTTTTAATGACATTTTACATACGAACAACTTTACTACACCCTTGCAAAAATTCCTCGCTACTGCCCCATTCAAGGTGGTCAAATCTAAATTGGCTTCTGTACCCATTTAAAATCAAGCGCAGTGTCTATGCCAGCAAATAACTTAGAAAACTATCAACAGACGCAGACGTGCAGACGAGGTAAATGTGAATAAGCGTGGCATTCTGCATCAAATTTTCTGTTGAGTAGTAGACTCTGGATGTTTCTGACATGCTCAGCGCAATTTTCTTGCAATTTCGAGTAAACGCGCATCTCTTCCCTCCCTCTACATCTATACTGTGTTTGTTAGCGTTTGTCTTAATCGTAATTGTGCTTCAAGCACTACGTGAGTAACACAGCCGAAGGTAGGAGAGATGTGTTCGGGTATCTTCTTCAACTTTTCTACCGAATCTGAGCGACACCTCATTGACAGCAAGCGGAGCAGTGAGAGCTCACGCTTCGCATCATCGCGCCTTCAATTTTTCAGATGCAGCACGGAGGTCCATCAAGTACGAATAGTTGTATCTCTGCGCCGTCGTTAACGATCATCCTTTCTCTCGCTTTATTTCCATATTGTGTTTGTTTGCGCTTGTCTAATTCGTAATGGTGCTCTAAACTAGTAGCATATAGCAGAGCTTTGCGAGCTCACAACTCACGCCATCGCGTCTTACATTTTTCATATGCAATGTGGACATCCATCTTGCGCGAATAGTTTTATCGCGTTTACACTTTCGATGTCTCTTATTTTTGAATTTCGAGATAAATTAAGGTTAAGTTTGCCCGAGACATGCTATGGTATGTCCAAATCAATAGTCATTTTGAAAAGGAAGAAATATGTTTAAAGGTCTCTCAAGAGGTCTATAAAGGGTGCGTACGTCTAAAATTCGAACCGACTATCGCCTCTGAGGGAGTTACATGTAGCGAATGAAGGAGGGGTATGTTGAATGTCAACAAATAGGTGAAAGTTTCACAGAAAAGTGTTTACGCTGCAGAAAGTAGTTATTGGACCTCTGTTCACCATTAAAGCGCCTGTATGTCAACAAAAAGGTGAAAATTTCACAGAAAAGTGTTTACGCTTCAGAAAGTAGTTATTGGACCTCTGTTCGTCGCTATCATGCGTAAAAGCACCTTTCTTTACACCCAGCTCTCTCTTCTTTCGTTCATTTAAGACATTTTTCGCAGATATTCTCGATCGTATTTTTTTTTTCTCTTCTTATTTTGCTATGTGTCAGAGAAGCGCGTTTTTGGCGCGCCAAGGGGGCGTATCTGCCAATGGCAGATTGGCCTTATGGCCAGTCCGAGCCTGAGGATACAGAAGAAACTATATGGTTTAGGGCAGTTGCGAGTAGCGCAAGTTGGCAACACCTGTTTTGGAGGCATCCTCCGCCTGCCTCTATAAATATCAATTGTATTACAAGTGTTGATTAAATGGATGTGTTGCTACCTAGCGCGAATTGCAATTGGTTAGGGTTACTGGACTATCTAGTCTATGTTCCTATACGAAATATATTAGTAAGCCTCGGTTGTTCGGAAGTGTTCAGAGATGGAGATTTTCATGAAATGAATTTACATGAAATTTTATGGAAGATGGGGTATCGATTAGGGGTATTTTTGGGCCCACTTTAGATGAAAAATGAAGACAAATTTTCGAAAATGCTTTCAAAACAGAGCTATATAACGAAAGTTTACCGAGCCAAAGGTTACTCAACACCGCAGAAATAAATACTTAGTCCATATACTAAAATAAAATTACGCTGAAAGAGGTTTTATTCGTCAATTTTCGACTTTTAAATAATGCACAAATTTATTGTATGCTAAATCTGCATAAAATTCAATCTAAGAGGGCTTTTTTTAAAAAATAATTTCCGGACTCCCTTCTTTTGGCGGATGTCCCCCCAGACTCTCCACTCAACCTCAGCGCATGCCCCCCCCCCCCCCCGACTCTATCTGGATCTGCCACTGCAGTGCGGCCGATATGGAACACCGTACTAAGACTGACTTTATTGCTCGGTGTAGAGATTTTACCGCCAAAATCTTGAAATCAGCTTTTCAATCCACAAAAATCGCTTTGATGAACTTTTACCTCCGTTGAGTCAGGCCTCCCTTCCTGTACGCAATCTCTCCATCCGTGGAGAGTTTCACTTTTCGCCTCTAGAAAGTCATCCGTCAACAATACTCTCATTTCCCGACCGCGAGATTAGTCTTTAGAAGGCAACATTCTTCACCAATTTGGTGTCTCTTTCTTTGCTTTTTCCCGCTAGGAATTGGGTCACGGGGAGAGAGGATGAGGAAGTGGGAACGAGGAAGTGGGCAGGTTTGGAGGATTAGTTTGGACAATTAAATCTAATATGTAAGTCTGTTGACAAAACTCACTGAAAGAGAGCGAAGACCTGAAAGTGTCCGGAGTCCTGATTCAGGCGTAACCTGATCTTCGACTTCGCCGACTGCACGATGCACCCACCCGCCTCCGCCACCGCCACCTCGCCGGGCGCGTCACCGCCTCACCGTGTCAGTTGGTCACAGCTTTCGTCACATGCTCGCATGTACCCATGTTGCCAAAGCCTCTCCGAAATACGTGGAATAGGGTTGATGAAAATGGTAGAGTACCTATATTGAGAGAGTATGGCCACTGGGCCCCATGGAGAGGCTTAGGACCCAAAAATGGCGGTGCTTTGTTTTGGTTTTTGTGGATGGGAGGGGGGTCATTGCCAACTTTTGACGGTTACCACCAACCGTACTTGCTGCCAACCTTACTACATTCAAGATAATTTTTCTCAAAAATTGCACACGATTAGTCTTAAAAATATGTAAAGAAGTCGCAAGAGTGCATTTGAGTAAATTTCTCGTTACGATAAGCAAAGAAAACTACATTTTGAGTCATTTTGCATTACATTAATTTATGGCGTCCGCCATTTTTGGGTCCTAAGGGCTCCATTTAGCTTAAGATGGCTGAGCCAATCGGAGGTGGTAACCTCAGTGGCCATACTCTCTCCATATAGGTACTCTAATGAAAATGGGATAGGTAGAGTCCCTTTATACTGAGAGTCAAGACAATGTGAATCCATTTCTGATTGGTTCCCGTATTTTAGGCCTCCACAGTGTCACAAACGGGAATATAGATTACATTTTCACCGATTGCAAAGATTATAATCTGGAATGGACCGGGGAATTACGGGCTCGGCAAGAAACAAACGGAATAAGAGAAGGGACGGAGAAAGGAATTTGAGAATGGGCCGATCAAAGATGACAAAAAACGTTCAATTTCTGTAATCTTTATCCCGTTTGTGACTCCACGAGGGGGTGTTGTCTTGACTCTCGGTATACAAGGACTCTAGGTATAGGTAGAGTATGGACGACTTGGTTTTATGTACATGGCCGGTTTTACCTACTTGCCGCCCATGGGCCACCTGTATTTTGCCGCCTTCTTCTCATCCATTTTGAAACAACAATAAAAACCATCAAGTGAACGTGCCGGAGGGAGAAGGGTGCATAAGACGCGTTCAATCGTGTTGGACACATTTTTTGCGTAAGCCCTATCAACACTACTAGCAAAAGTTCACGGAACTTCGCGCGAAAGTTCAGTTCCGTAAACCTATCTCTGTGGGGACAAGGCCTTTCATTTGTAAGAAATGAACTAAAAAATTAAGTAAGAACAAACTTAAATGTGGTTCAATAATTTTAACTTCCGCCGCCGTGCCGCGCCGCGCTGACCACACTGTGTTTGGCGCAATGCGTGAAGTATTCATGTAGTCTTGTAGGCACTGTGCGTTCCACGCCGCGCCGACCGCTGTTGACCGTACTGTGTTTGACGCAATGCGTGAAGTATTCATGCAGTCCCGTAGGCGCTAATATGTTTTACATGTAGACCGCCGCGTCGAGGGCTTCTCCTTTTCATCTCAAGTCCTCGTCATCATTTCTCTTTGCGCCGCGCATTACGCAGGCCAAATTACGTGTTTGGTTTATCTCTTAACTCAACTAATTAAAGGTGTGCAGTCTTTTGTATCACCAAATACGACAAAATTAGAAATTAATGAACTCTCATAGGAAATGAGAGATTTTGTCACCTTTTCTTGTTTGTAATTTTTTTCTGAATCTGACTTTTTTGTGCCTGCATTTAAAAAAATTGCAAAATTTGCCGCCCCCTAATTTTGCCGCTATGGGCCGCGGCTCATGTGGCCACCCCCTTAATCCGACCCTGTTTATGTAGCTCTTAGGTCCCAAGAGGGCGACACCGTGGAAAACGAAAATCACTAGATAAGTGCCGCTGCCGACCTATGCATTTGGAAGATTACTCTATATGGCCGACAGCGCATTGCAAACAAGCTTCTTTAGGGATTGAAACTTTGAAACTGAGAAAATCTATGCGAAACCAAAGTTATATACGTGCTTTGGTAATTATCGATCGTTGTAAATAGTTGAAATGTGAAAATTAGTACCGTTGGGTAATTCGAGTTGATAGGTTGGCTCCCCTTTTCGGCCCCAAGAGCTAATGGCCTGGTTACACGATCAAATTCCCGTCAAATTCCGATCAAAATGATGACGAAGATGGCGGTCGAGAGTTATCTAGATTGATGAGTAAAATTAATTAAAACAGTGTGTTGATTGAAATATGCATGAATAGCACGTTTGTGTGGAAATCAGATGAAGGATGAGCCCCATAGTTCCATCATCTACCATCAAATTTTTGCAGGCCGCAGAAATTTGATGGTAGATGGTGCGCACCAGTCACTTTTTGATCGGAATTTGACGGGAATTTGATCGTGTAACCAGGCCACTACATTTTTGCTGGAGCATACAGGTGGTGCATCCAAGAAGCAAATAAAAAGGGATATTTTTTTAAAGGGAGAATCGCTTAAAAATTGTGATGAGGATCGGAAACATCATCTAAAATTCATTAATATTCTATTTGCTTTGAATGCAAATCATAATGAAGGCATCCATATTTTTCTGTGCCCCACTTGTCAACTGCGCGTGTTGATGGACTCGGGTTCACTAACCATTGCAATCGGTGGCGTGGCGTGCTTTGCGATATATCGATCGATACGCCACTCAAACCTATGAAAAAAGATCGATCATTGGGTGTTCGCAGCGAGCACCTTAGTAATCGATTCTTTACCATAGCTTCAAATGGCGAGATAGCGATAATCGATCATTCACGCCACGCCACTGCTTGCAATGTTTGCTCCTCCTCGCCCTTGCCGAATTAGGTCGGACTTGTTACCTCCCCAGAGACTTATATTGATTTGTTTCAACGTATATGTTACGGAAGTAGGTCATCGCAATGTTTACAAAACACCCTCACATTTGGTTTTCAAAAGCGCTGTTAGGCGGATCGAGCTAAGGCTATCCTAATTTTTTTTTTAAAATCGTCGTTTTCATAACTTTTGCGAAGATTGCGGACGGAAAATTATAAAAAAATAGCTACCCATTAAAATTTGTAGAACTTTATGAGGACCTTTTCGACCAAACAGCGTATACTCATCGCAACGTTGCTAAAATTGTGCATTATTTAACTGTTTAGCTGGTAAGGAGCTGCATGCCGTATTCTGAAATTTGCCTCAAATTTTCTTTTTGTCTAAATTTCGGTGACTGAAGCGCTACATGCCAAAAGTACGGTTTTGTAGATTTTAATCTTCAAGATAGCAAATCATCATCGATTTTTAAGCTGGAGAGGACACATTTTTGTCAAAGCTCAACCAAATATTTTCACGTTTAATTTAATACTATATACGAAAACTCAGTCCTTCTTTAGTCGAGCAACGGTGCTCAATGTCGAAAGCAACCTAGTTCAAAAATCTTTCCCTCAATTGAATCGGTTTCTGTTAGACGGGTATAAGTCCAAAATCTCATGAACCCTGGCTTTCGTTAATCACGCAGGACGCTACGGCTCATGACTTTTTGGATGTACGCCCGTCTAACAAAAACCGATTCAATTTTTTTTCTGGCCAGAGGCAACCTAGTGTAGCCCAGGCAGTTGGTTCAAATTAAAAAGTTACATTTCAAAATAACGCTTTAATTTTTACCTCATTTTTTGTGTACCTGCTTTCGTTGTCTTTTTTCTGCTTTCATGTTAATTTGCTCTCCTAAAACGAGATTAAGTTCACGGCGATTCTTTTGTGTCATAGTTACTTAGTGCGCATTAAGGTCGTCAATTTTTCACCGAAGTTATTTATTATTCAAATTCCTCAGTGGAATGGAATTCTTCAAAGCTCAATTGGACGTATTTCTGTCAAACGGAACTATGTGCATTATGACGTGAGTCCTGTTATGCATAAATTCTTATGGGTCTCAGGGCTCATGTCTTAATGCACATAGTTCCGTTTGATAAAAATACGTCCAATTGTCACTAATTATATCAAACCAGAGGTCGAATAAAAAATATGCTCGTGAAAACGCCTAGTTTAAAATCGATTATTTATAATGGATTTAAATTGAGGAAAAATATTTTTGCCAACTTCCGAGAGTTGCCCCCAGAGGGAACAGATAAAAGATGCTAAAAAAAGCACTCAAAACAGCAGACTAAAGTGTCAGTCTTACTCCTGAAGATCAATACTGGAGTAGCTCAATGTAGCAGGCAAACATTTTTCGAAGAACTGGACGGTGGGACACTCTCCGAAGTGACTCAATGGGGGAATTTAAAGGCAAATTTTTCTGAAAATCGTGGAAAGCAATTGGGGGGGGGGGGGTTATCTATTGGAGGGGAAGGAGAAAGATGGATTCCGGTTTTCGCAGAATCTGCCTTCGGAACGCTTATACATTCGTCATAAGAATTATAGAAAAACTTCCCGCTTATAATCAAAGTGAATTCTTTATTACATCAACAACATTAATAAATCTTACAGCAAGCACAGTAGCTGTTAAAATGGGGTCAATATATGGCCTGTTTTCAGTTCGCAGATATTTTTAAACGTGTGACGTCCAGTAAAGACAGAAAAAAAATATAACCTTTAGTTTTTTGTGTCATCGGAAAAAACTGCATAAGTTAGAATATTTTCAAGCCCTTAATGCCACGAGGAATTCTTGAACGCCCATTTTAAGAACATTTAGAATAAAAATGGAAATTCGATTGCCGCAAATCGGCTGATTGAAAAAAAAGTGGTCGATCATCATCGTGTGGGAAAGTCAGAATGAATGGTTAAGTACGAATAAAAAAAGTTGACAGGAGGACTTCAGAGATCTGAAATTTGAGATTTCCATGATTGTTAGCATTGATTTCAGGAAAAGAGAAAAATATACGGATTTTGTCGGATTTTTTATATTAATCTCCTTTTATTCTCAGAAAGGAAGAAGTGCTTAGAGTGCAGAATGAGTAAACAAAAGGTTATTGTTGCTTTGTAGTGTCACAAGGCGCACCCGCTGATGATTTTAATGTGATATTTTTTGTACGTTTCAAATTTACTAAACAAGGTATAACTCCGGTGTATTTAGTTTGAAATTCGATCTTTCCTCATTCAACATCCTGAGTGAAAAAGTTTTATGACCTTTGCTATTTACTTTTTCTTCTTTACCTTGTCATATGAAAATCAATCGAATCCAAACGCATACGTTCATACGTCTTAAAATACAACTGAATAATTTCTCTGAACGCGGATTTGTTGAGTTATAAATGGACCACATTTTGCAATTTGGACCTATAGATTCTAGCCCGGTTTAAAACAACGTATGTGCCATTAGTTTCCCTATGCATATAAGTGTTTTTTCAGATGAGCCAGCATTTATAGCTCCAAATTGCAAAATGCAGTCCAAATGTTAGATGTTCGAACTTGCTGGTAAGTTTGAATTTGCGACACGAAGCTGTTTCTCGATCTATTGAATCCTGAGTTGCTGACGATATCAACGAAGCAATTTTTGATGGAGCCAAGTTCTGCGTGATGCAGCCTCATTATTTCTGAATGTAATCCGATCTACAATCTCACCAAAATTTTTAGGATTTTTGCAAACATTTTTATGCCAACACATAGCTACGTTCAAACAATTTAAAGATGAACAGCTGCCACGGAATATCGGATACCAATCATTTTAGAAACGGAAAATGTCCTAGTTTTAACAGCCTTCAAATCACGGTTACCCTTATCTTAGCGTGCACCGCCTTGATACAACTATACAACTATACGTGCTTGAGGGATATCCGTGCGGCATACACACAATTATGAAGGCGCTACGGCGCGGCGGCAGGTATCTTTCCTATACGGCAGAATGCGTAGATGCAAGATCGCTCCGACGAATTAGGAGAATGGTGACCAGTCCTTTGCCTTGCACGTCTTACCTTAGCGCGTTAGTGGTGGCTGGTTAATCAGCATAATATTTGGACGTATTTCTATCAAACGGAACTATGTGCATTAAAACATGAGCCCTGAGACCCATAAGAATGTATATGCATAACAGGACTCACGTCATAATGCACATAGTTCCGTTTGCCAGAAATACGTCCATTCTACTTCAATAGTTTTAGTTTCTATACTCACGACATATTCACGGAACGAAGCAGGGCCGGATTAAGGGAGTGGGCACATGGGCCGCGGCTCGTGGCGGCAAATCTATAGGTGGCGGCAAATTTTGCAATTTCTTTAAATGTAGGTATACAACAAATCGGATATAGAAAAAAAAATGACAAACGAGAAAAGGCGACAAAATCTCTCATTTCCTGAGAGTATAGTAATATTTAATTTTGTCGTCTTTCGATGATGCAAAAGGTAGCACCTTTAATTAGTCGAGTTGAGAGAGAACATCCACGCAATTTGGCCTGGAACGGCGCGGCGCAGAGGGCAATGATGACGAGGACTTGAGATGAAAAGGAGAAGCCCTCGGCGCGGCGATCGGCATGTAACACATATTAGCGCCTACAATACTGCACGAATAATTCACGCATTGCATCAAACACAGTGCGGTCATTGCGGTCAGCGTGAAACGGATAGCGCCTACAAGAATGCATGAATACTTTACGCATTGCGCTAAACACAGTGCGGTCAGCATGAGACGCATAGCGCCTACAAGACTGCGTGAATACTTAACGCATTGCGTCCAACACGGTGCGGTCTGCGAGGCGCGGTGGCGCGGCGGTGGAAGTTAAAATCATTCATCCACATTTATGTTTCTTTCATAATTTTTTCGTTCATTTCTTATGAATGGAAGGCCTTGTCCACACAGAGATAGGTTTACAAAACTTCACTTTTGCGCAAAGCTCCGTGAACTTTTGCTAGTAATGTTGACAGGGCTTTCCCAAAAAATGTGTTCAACACGAGTAAACGCGTCTTATGAGCCCCTCTCCCGCTGGCACGTGCATTTGATGGTTTTTATTGATGTTTCAAAGCGAATGAGAAGGGGGCGGCAAAATACAAGTGGCCCATGGGCGGCAAGTAGGTAAATCCGGCCCTGGAACGAAGAATGTTAGATGGTACCAAGTTCATGATTCGATACAGACCGAGTTCAGCAGAAGTACACCGAATCTAATTATGGGTAAAAAATAAGTTTGTAGTATTTTTGAATTCAGCAGGTCGTAAATTTTCTCCCGTTGAAAATTCACCACTAGCATCCATTATTAATTCGTGCATGGGTCTTACGGAACAAGGAACACGACTATGACATGACATCACTAACACAGACGTAGCGTCTGCAGATGAAGTCGTCCACACCGTATGATACAGACGTCAAGGTATGTCTGGGCAGTAGCACTTGATGCGTGTCTTGGAGACCGATGACTGTGATTAGCTCGGTCGAGTGGAAGCGTTTATGTCATGTCCTGCCACGCACCAATGGAGAGTGACATACCGTGGTGTCAGTATTGGAAGTGCGATGACAGCTACCTTCACTCGTCACTCCTAGTACCCTCCGTGGTTGCCATAAACATCTTTATTCCACGTCAAGAGCGTGGAATTTTTTAATTTATTTCGAATTTAAGAAGAACTTTGGCAAGATGGACGGATAGAGAGCTTTTATCCCTGCATTTATAGGTAGAGAAGATGATCCTCAGCAAGTATCGTTTCTTGCAAGATGTTGGCAAAGGTTTAGACAAATAATTTTGCTTATTTCAGTTGTAGTCAAATTTTAACTTGATGTAGGGGTTCTGATCTCCTTCTTTCCCAGAAATTATCTTAATTTCTTGAATGATACCTAAAACGTAGAGTGAACATTAGACTGAGGATTGAACTTCGGGAATGTCTGGTTTTCTTAGTTTTACACCTGCACAGTCAAAAAATTCCGTGTTTATTTGTGTTCCTTTGAGTTATTTTTTTCGGTCTGATCAACTGAAAAGGCTTGGTTAACCAACCGTCTTGGTTAAATCGACCAAAAGCCTAGGTCACTCTGAGACATTTGGGGATGAAGAAAGGATGAACTAATATTCTCTTGTTTCACTCGATGTAACTCACAATAATTAGAGTCAAAGACTGCGACTCCCAAGTGACTTGCGTTGGACTATCACCAATATGATCCACGTTTGATCCTAGCGGCTCCCGCCTGATTTTTAACGAGGTTTCACATTTTCAACCCAAAGATTTGGTCAATGTAACCCCAAAACACCAATACAAAATACTGACCGTGCGATTAGGTTACTTTTTGTTCTACCTCCCATATTAACAAAACAATTTCGAATAATTTTTATTATAACTATGCATAGGTAGGGATTTTTAAAAGCTTTTCTGTTGGAAAAAGAGGCTCAATTGTGAGGTATATACCATTATTTCACTGAAAATTAAAGATTTAAATGTCTTGTCTTGGGTGAGGTCCTCCGCCCTCTTCAATCCAGGATTCATGTACGCTAGAAACGTGAGCTGGCTGATATCTTCACTATATTCCATGCGATCGTTTGATGGTTTGCCAGAATCGCTGCATTTGAGGCCCGTTGATCCCAACTTCCCATGAACGTGTTAAAGCACGGTTACATAAACTGCTGATCTAGACTGTCTGGATTTCTTGAGGAAGATTAAACCTCACCGCCTCGCCTTCCTCACGAAAGAACGTAACTCCTTTTCGACGTTGCCAACTTTTACCTTACAAATTGCATATTGACCTAGAGAAGCTTGGGCATTTTCGACTGAAAATTTCACTGATTTTTCTTCAGATCTCTTCCAAAGATCAGAAATTTAGGATAAAAATTGCGAAGGTCCTTTTTTGTAGAAAAATGAATTGTTTTAGTCAATTTGACAACCTTGGAATGGAGTTACGTCCTTTCGTATGGGAGACGACGAGTTGTCAGCCCGTGTGACACATGTCACGTAGTCGTGATTTTCCTAAATCATACGTAACCCTTTTTTTCTTTGTCTGGGTGTCTTCCGTCGGACACTGTCCACTTTCAGTGCTCAAGTTTTCCTGGTTTTAAAAGGTGAATTCTATTTTTGGATGATCAAGTGAACTGTTTTCTCTGAGTTTCTAGAACCTCAGGTATACCATCCACGTCGCATATGAAATTCCAGCTCCTGAGCACTGCGATTTCTGGATCAAAGATGGTTATAATCACCTTAAAATCCAAGAATTCGTCAAATAATTCGACGTTTTAAAGTTAAAGACAAGATATGGCATCCTTTTGTAATAGAAAGAGCATTAAGTCATGGATAAAAAGTCTTAAGTTTAGGGTTAGAGGTCAGAAGTTCAAGGGAAATTGATTCACCTAAACTTATGGTGCCTAAATCACTCTGTCACTCTGCCAGTGTTCAACAAATCGTCTCGAAGTTGTTTTGGCCTATAGCTGTGTAATAAAGTTTGCGATTCTAGTAAACTGCTCGGTAATATTAGAAAAAAGCGCATTAGAAAATTGATGATGTTATCTGGAGTAGACCGCCAGGAATGAAAATTTTAGCATCAATATTTTATAAACACCAGCGTGGCGACGCACACTGTGGTATTTGACCGAAAAACCTGGCCAAAACCTCAATTTTAAATTTTTTTTTATTGAAAAACCAATGTGATATTCGAAATCTACACTGTTTTTTACCCTGGTAGACATGCATGTACCATTTTTCGAGTGGCTCAATTTCCCGCGAAGAGACCACGAAGTTACCTAATTCTCAGCGATTGTTTTGATATGTTTTGGCGCGCTACTCGTCGATCAGTTTACTTCAACTGTGCGGCCATAAAAGGGAACTTCGGCGATATGCAACACATTCTTAGGGGTATATTCTACACAACTAACCACAGTATTTTCGAAATTTCCTTTTTTAGTGATTTTCACAGGAGGTTGAAAAGTGATATAAAAGTGTGCGTTTTTTTCGAAATTCAGAGTCCGATTTCTTTTTACGCTCAACTGCGCTCAAGCGGTTTAGGGCGGAATGTTATAGTCCAAAGTGGGTACTTTCAGGATTCAGGGTTGACAGACTGAGGAAAACTGAGGAAATTGAAATTTTTGACCTTAAAGATGGACTTTTGAGCGATTTTCATAAACACATGGGAAAAATTATGTCGATACTAACGACTGAAATTGTATTTTTCCAACAGCTCTGACCCATTTAGTACCAAATTGGGTGATATTTGGTCACGCAACCTGTTTCTCTGGCCTCTACGCCCTCGAAAGAGGGATAAAAAAAATAATTTGAAAGCGGATGGGAGGGTCACTTTAAAGTCTTGCAAAAGTGTTTAATCCGTTATCTAACAATCTCTTCGTGCATTATCCTTGAGTATAGACATATTTATGCCACGTTTTACTTTTACAGACAAATTTGAGTCCATCCGGCCGCGGGGTGGGGCTTTAAAAGTGGCCCTCTGGCACCATGAAATTACGCCGAGAGGCACAT
The DNA here is from genome assembly GCF_918797505.1 of Bemisia tabaci. Taxonomy (NCBI): domain Eukaryota; kingdom Metazoa; phylum Arthropoda; class Insecta; order Hemiptera; family Aleyrodidae; genus Bemisia; species Bemisia tabaci. Next base: position 9,019,193 of record NC_092800.1, on the reverse strand, counting down.
TTTGAAGCCTCGTAAAAGTGAGATATGTGGTTTTGTTACGAATTTCGCAGTGAAGTGCCCTCACTTTGAGATGTGGACCATGGGTTAGGAAGGAACCATCAAAATGAATCATTTTCACAGGTGCTTTCTGCCCTTACAATGGTTCTTATTATGATAAAACTCATTTTCATCTTATAATTTAACCTTAAATCATCATATGGAGGTCCCGGCACTTTCATACTAACACTAATTTTGATTCAAAACTGTCAAAAATCTAATATCTAGAATGATTCATATTAATTTTTTTGAGAAATGTACAATTACTCCTCAATGTGAGAGATCGGCTGTTTCGTCAAAAATTTTGAAGTGACTTACGCTGTTTTTAAAAAAAAACCATAAATGAGGTAATAGAAAGTCCTTATTTCGAAAAGTAGACCATAGGTAAAGGAGGAACTCGTCTAAATGCACCGCTTTAGTCAGATACTTTGAATCCTTTTAAAGGATTTTTGGACGGCTTCTTGCACCCTCTTTAAACCCTCCGCAGATTGTCATATGATGTGTTAGGTGGTTAAATTGTGCATATTATCACTTAAGAAGAAGTACTGATTGTAAAATATTTTTAAAACTCGGCGATATCTGGTGATAAATAGTTTTGGCCAGCTTTTCAGGTCCAATACCACAGTGTGCGACTGCGCGCCTGGGGTAGCTTTGCCACGGGTGCAAGTGGGTACATGCAGCACTTTCAACTAATAAACATACTCGCCATTCCGATAGAATTTCCAAAGCAGGGGCCGAAGATATTCCGGCGAAAGCCACGACAACTGACAACATCCAATGCATGTGATGCGTACTAAACGAAGGGCCTCTTACGTAAGGTGACGCAGATCAGCCTCTAAAAAGGAAACGCAAATACGACGATGTTCAAGATATGATGGGAAATAAATAAGATTTTGGGCTTATCATTTTAATACAAAGAATGTGTTTTTTTATGATTCAACCAACTGATTTTAAATATCAAACCGAAGTATACCGTCTCTATCGAAATATAGAAGCGGACTATATTTTGCGACGAGGAACTACATATATTATGTCTGACTCATTCGTAAAAACACTGATCTGCACTGGAAATCGGTGTCCTATAAGGTGTTTCTAAAATGAGCACATTAGTCCTGCCTACATGGTTGGCAGACGTTTTTGCCATGACCCTGACTTTCTTCAGCGGCTCAAAAAAGCACAAAAATAATGGCATTTGTATTATTATTTTTTTTAAAAAAGTTAGAATGTGGATTTTTTTGCAGTTGAAGAAGCCGATGTCCTGGAGTATTAAGAGACAAGATAAATTAGAGGTGCGAATTTTGTCAAAAAGAATGTAAACATTGGATTTTGAGATTTCGACGAGAAAATCTCTGGATCCTCCCAGTGGATAAATGATAATGTTTTTTTTTTCTGCCAGCGGTTGAGTTTATGCGTCATAATGCAAGGAATCAAATCGCCTCATTATCTAGAGTATCCCGAACATATCAAATTCAAAATCTGAAATGGGCTAATTAAAGAGCCAATTTTTGAAAGCCGCAACAAAAAAATCAAACGAAATCACTATGGGGATAGATCATTGTGGAGGACTACAATAATTTGACAGGTCAAAAAATATAAAATAGAAAATTCTACGATTTTGACAAATTTTTAGATAGGCACGGACCTACTTCAAGGATTTAAAAATTAGCAATAATTTTGTTTGGTATTTTACATTTTTTGTGGTAGCAAATCATTGTAACCTCTCGCCGGGATCCACTTTAAAAGTAATTCTATTAAATTTTGCTGAAGATTAGTAAGAACGTCCTTTGTATGGTGCCACGTGCAATGTATTCTTAATCACAGTACATCACATGGGAGCTGTTTAAGGAACAACTTTGTAAATGACCCTAAATTTTTGAACTGAAAATTTCAAATCGCCTAAACTTAAGTTTCAATCTGCTGCAATCTGCTACTATAACTGCCATGACTCTGAAAGTTTCGATACTTTTGTTTACGTAGCATCTCCAGGACTGCACCTAAATTGATTCCTCATCATGAACTCAACGAGTGATCGCGGAAATGTTGCACAACTCGTTGAAATCCAAGCCAATGAAAAAAAAGGTTGTTGTTGACAACAAGAGAGCATCCGGTTTAAAAATATCCGCACCTCCGGCTGAAAGGATGTGCTCCGTCGAGAAAAATTATGAGGGTGCTGGGTGCACGAGATGTAATCTGGATTTAGCGATCGATCATTCAGACCGCTGCCTTCTGCTCAAATTGAATTTTTAATCTCCGAATGTTATGTGATGAATTGCAGTCGTGATCTTTGCGACCTCAGTGTCATGCCCAGAGCGGAAAATGTTTAGCGACGAGATCATGCGATGCAATTATTATGTGATGCGATTATTTCCTATGAATTCATTTTCAGTGAGAGGGAAAGTTCATTACTCTTCATCCAGAGTTTTCTGGACGACATTACTATTCTCTAACATAACCTTCCAGATTCCAACGGAATATGTGACCGTGCATTGAGAGAGGGTCTCTGATCCACGGACACTATAAATTGATTTATTACTAGCAGAGCATTACTATCGGTTAGTCCAGTCAGTGTCAGTCTAGCTCGGAAATTATTTGAGTGTTGATACGTTTTTCGGGGCCCTTTCTCTCGAGTGGGGCCCCGGGCCTCTTAGCTAAGTAAACGTCTTTCCTTACGTGGATCTTTCAATTTTTAGGGGCCCCCACAGGAGTCCTGCCGGGCCCCCTAGACTACCTGTCAGAATTTCTGCGGTATTGAAGCTCCCTTCCATCCCTAGCCAGACCGCCCCTAAGTGGCGAAAAACTGACTTTGGGTTGAAAACATTGATTTTTAGTTTTTAGTTCAAAACGCTTTTTAATATTTTCAAAGACCTCGAGACAAAATTTCAAGCTATAATGTGAATCGATTGGGACGTTATATACTATACGTTTAAAATGAGGTTTTCCTGAATAACCTAACAGTGGCCTCAAAATGTAGCCGCGTTATTCTCAATTTCCCGATTAATCATCAGTATGAGCTCTCTGATTCCCTTGTCACAGTTCGTCCTACCGTTCTACAAGCAAATGTCCATGATTTTTTCGGCTATCGGCAGGTGATAGTCCCTAATAAGGCCGCTTCGTTCTCACTTTGGAAATATGACATACATCTACATTACGTGATAAAATTGTAATTGTTCCATTAAAACAATATAAATTTTTCGACATAGTTCGTTTTAGAGATTCACACGGCCAATTTTCCTGATTTTTGTGGTTGTCAGTAGGAGATAACTCTAGATGCGCCTGCTCTTTTCAGATTACCGCCTGGGAGCTGGGGCCCGCGAAGCGGCTTTAGAGGGTGCGGACTGACTTTTGGGGTTGGGCAGCACAGCGACCGGGGGGTGTAACTAACCCCCTAGTTGTCCTCTAATTTACAGAAATGATCGCCGATTTTGTACTGTTCCTAGTGCCGAATGATATAGAATGAGCTCATTTGAAGCGTCGTATGCATATCAGGATTTGACTTTTCATCATGTGGACCATTCTACTTACCTCCATCACGACTAGCTCATCGAACTGAATATTATTTTTTCGCTGATTCCATAATTTAATTAAAAGAAGGTAAATGCTGAATTCGGCGTGCCAAAAAATATAAAAACTGACAAAAACTTCGGGAAAATTAACGCAAACTGTCTCTCGTCATTATTACATAAGAGTGGCATTTGGATATGGTTGGCGCTCGAGCACATGCATGTTGCGCAACCGTTTGTGCTAATCCTGAGTCTGTGGCTTTCCTCTCATTTCATTGTTTTCGATTTTTTTTACTCGTGACTCATTCGAACAAGTGGTTAATGACCTAGTCCCACTGGGTAAATAAAATCAAAACGGAAGAAAAGATTGCACAGTTCCAAGAAAATTTCAGCCGTGGGAAACACTCAGAAAAAATTGAAGTTTTTGCAGACTGCTGGAGACTTGAATGCCTTTTCACAGCATCTTCCAACTTCTTTTGCACATCAGGAGGGCTGAAGTTCATTCATCGTGTTGACTGTGTAAGGCTCGGTCATTTTATAGAGGAGAGGAGCGCTCCGATTCCAATTAAATGCCATTTTTTCAAGACGTAGTTAATATTTTTTTCAACATTTAATCTAATATTTTATTACTATGTTTTGTATAACGTATGTCTTCTTTTTCAATTTTTGGTAAAAAAAAGAGAAGAAAAATGAAGACTTTGGTCGGTTATTTTTCTTTCAAGAAACTAAATGAGGTATAAAAAATAGCAATAAATGCGGCGGTAAGATTTTTTAAAACATTTTTTTTTTATTTTTACGTTTTTGGTTGCTTGATCTTTGTGTTCATAAGAAAAACAAAGTAAGGTGACAGTAAAGACCATCTAACGAAATATTCCGGGTCCAAAATATAGATCAAAACCCTGGTAAAAATTGGCAGTCGAATCTGTGTTCCAAAATACCATAGACCTACGGCCGGCTGTAAGATTTCCAATAGCTTCCATAGCACACATAACACATGTACATGTGTTCATGTATACACAATTTCTTATAGCCTTTTATAGCCGATGGCGATTAAGCAACAGCCAGGCGATTACCTGTATGCTAAACGTTACTAATTACGGATGCTAGGACTTAGTGAGTTTTTGGACTACTGCTCTCTTTTTGGGCCGTAGTATCTTGATTTATTTTGCGAGGAAAGCTCCGTACTTTTGATGGATGCCTGCAATTACTAATATATTAGAGCGCCTTCAGTTTCGTATGATACTGTGCAATACCTCTGGTGTGAAATAGTTGCTTCAAGCGCCGGAGCACGCTGGGGTGCGGCAATCGGGCAGCCAGCGCGAAACGCGCATTGGCGCCTACAAACCTAACAGGGATACTTCACGCGTTGCGCAATGCGTGAAGTATCCCTGTTAGGTTTGTAGGCGCCAGTGCGTCGTCGCTCCGCTTTGTGTTCGGCTCTAATATTTAATCCGGCGGAGTCAGCGTTATTCAACTCATGATTTTGAAATTTTTGCACATCCTGTATGGATTATTCTCACTTTAATTGATGAAAAGAAGTATGTATTAAAGGAAAATATAATGTGTGTTTTGTAAATATGGAGGTGGTTCCGTATCAAACCTAATGATTTCTAAAGCACACGAATTTCTACACAATTTCTCATAGCCTTTTATAATCGATGGCAAAAAAGCAACAGCCAGGCGATAAAGTGTAAAGCCCGGCTATAGGAACTATAGCCCGGCTGCATAATTTTTTATTGCTTCGTATAGCCTGGCCGTATGATTTTCTCCGTATTCTACAGCCAGCTATATGATTTTCTGTAGCCTTCTTTAGCCGGCTATAAGAATTCCTATGGTATTTTGAAACCCAGCTCTTATTGCCAATTTTTACCAGGGGAGACGTAACAATTCTGAGTCCAAATCTGGAAAGAAGCCAAGAAAAATCGAAGTCTCTTGTGTGTCATAATTCATCGATAAATCGACGTCATATACCCCTATTTTCTGCAGCATGTCTCTTTTTTGCCCGACAAAAGCGATGAACGCAAGTTCGTAGTCGCAGTGTTACATAAACAAAAAATAAATTAAAAAATAAAAATAAAACATCCTGTATTTTGTAACGGCAAGGCCTGGATATAACTATTCTTGTTCGATGGGTTTCTATGCAACGTTTTTTTTAAAAAAAAAAATCATCTCAATTGAGGTATTTGGAAATATCCGTTCCTATTTTCATCTTAATAAATGCAAAGAAACTTCTAACTTAACTTATAAACTTGATAAATGCAAAGAAACTTATAACTTAACTTATAAACTTTATAAATGCAAATAAACTCAATGTTAACATTTTTTCGAAATATACTTTGCAAAAAAAGGAAGAACTACGGACTTCATGAAATTGACGTTGAAAAGTTGTCAAAAAAGGTATGAAAAGAAAAAGGAACAAAAATTATGACGTGAGGTTCGGAACTTCATGAACCGAGGCACAAGTTCTCTTAGTTTCACAATCAAAGATGTGGTATTAAATGAAAGCGCACCAACTCATCTAATGATAACGCCTTGATGCAACTATTCGAGCTCAGTGGATGTCCGTGTTGCATATGTAATGAGATGAAGGCGCTTTGTGTTTACCGGCGCAGCTAAGTAGCAATATAACTACCGCGTTGCTATTGCATTATTCGTTCCCAGCAAGATACTGAAAAATCGGACATTAAAAGTTGCTCAGCATGCTGTGTGATGTCTAACAAAGACAATATCGGTGGCCAAAGTTCATAACCACGTACCTCCATTGTGGTATCTCAAAATTTTCGTTCGTTATTTATTTGTTACAGAGGAGCAAGCCAATTTTATGGGTTGAAATTTGTACATAATAGTCTACTAACCGAGGAAAAAAATCAAGGAAACTTTCAAGAAATTACTACCATTAGTTCTCCGAAGAAAAAATAAAGTATGAAAGGAAGTCTGTAACGCCGCAAACGGAGAGGTGGTGGTTTTGTACTTTAGCATTGATAAGAAAACTGAAAACATTTTGAGACTGACCATTTTGTGAGATCTCTTCTGTTAATCACCCTGAACATACTTTTTCCATTTATTCAAAATGCGAGAGTAGTAGGAGAGAGATAGGATTATACCTGGAAAAAAGTTAAACGAAGAGAATATAGTAAACATAATGTTAGAAAATAAGATAATTGGAATAGTACATACAGACTCATACGAACAAAATCGTTCAACACAAAGTACAAACGTAAATCTAGAAATTGAAGGCGCTATGATACAACTATTCGTACCCGATGGATGTGCGTATTGCATCCTGAACATTTGAAGGGGCTTTGGCTTTCGTGGCCCTCTTAGTTACGCGTGCCGCGCAGCGTTGTAAGGTGCTAGTGATTTCGTTCCCCACTTTGGCTATCGAATATCTTGGTGAACCTTGGCTTTCGATTTATGTCCAGTTCAAAAACTTGAGGGGTAAGCGACCCCCTCTCTCTGCTCATACATGCCCCGCTACTATCAAGGACCCCCTGCAACTCCACTTAACCATAATGCGATCCGTGTCGATAGCCAGAGTGCGAAACCACGCCAATTTTCGTTTGCGATGATGCAGAATTCAAGTCTTCCTTAGATTATTATCTGGAAAACTATTCTACCGTGCTAAAGAAAAACGCCGTATAAACATTCGAGAGTTGCCAAATATCTCCGAATAAAACATGTATTTTTGAGGAAAGTTATGCTTATTTTCCCCTGAAATTTTCAGATATTTTAGATGAAACTGAGAACAAAATTTTCTGAATTTTTTTTTAAAAAAAAAAAGATATTATTTTCCCATGTATATCGTTTCTATATTGAAGGGGTCGTCTAAAGGCTCTTACGGCTCTCTTCCTTAGCACGGCAGCATTCGATATAATTTTTCAATAACTTGTTTGACTTTTCTTTTCTGTTACCAGAATATTCTGCAAAAATGTCATGTTATGATTTTGGCTTGTTCTCTTAGAAAATATATTAAATCGGGGCGAAAATTTTGAAATATCGCGCAATGAAGGTACGTAGTTTCTCAATTTGGTCATCCATACCTCCCTTGCGATACCATTCCTCACGGTACCATTCCTTACGTTATACCGTTCCTCACGGTGAAATTCCTTACGTTACACTGAAAAAAAATTCTCGGCGCTTTTACCAAGGTCCGTTGGTACCTTCACCATCTAACTGTTTTTTACCAATTATTGGTAATTTTACCAAGACAGACTAGTAAGCTTACCTAAAAACCGGTATTTTTACTGTTTTTTTTCAGGTAAGAATACCACTTTTATTGGTAATCAATTCCCGGTAACTTTGCCATTTTATCTCGGTAATTCTACCACAGCCGATAAAAAATATTGGCGTTTTCACCAAGGTCCTGTAAAATTACCGAGAAAGTTCAATGATTTAACCGAGATTTCTCGGTAAAATCACCATTTCCATAAATGGTAATTTTACCAAGAAAAACCTAGGATCAAATAGAACCCTGAATTCTTGGTAATTTTACCCTTTTCCTAGTAAATACACCGAGATTTTTTTTTCAGTGTACCATTCCTCACGGTGAAATGCCTTACGTTACCATTCCTCACGGTGGAATTCCTTACGTTCCCATTCCTTACGGTGAAATTTCCTTAAGGTACCATCCTTACGGTGCGGAGGCTACGGAAATCAGTTGATAAAGTAAAAAAAAACGACTAGAGCCCCCGGTATTTTATACCCCTGCCTGGACGAGGGGTTGAAGGGATCGTTGGGAGGACGATGCATCCCCGGAACGACATGGCCGGGGCTGAAAGCTGCACGATTTTGGCTTGTTTCTCTTGGGAAATATTAAATCGGAGCGAAAATTTTGAAATATCGCGCAATGAAGATACGAAGTTTCTCAATTTGGTCATCCATACCTCCCTTACGATACCATTCCTCACGGCACCATTCCTTACGGTGAAATTTCTTACGTTACCATTCCTTACGGTGAAATTTCCTTAAGGTACCATCCTTACGGTACGGAGGCTACGGAAATCAGTTGATAAAGTAAAAAAAAACGACTAGAGCCCCCGGTATTTTATGCCCCTGGACGAGGGAGGGGTTGAAGGGATCATCGGGAGGACGATGCATCCCCGGGACGACATGGCCGGGGCCGAAAGCTGCACGTACTCGCAGGTCGCGCGGTGCGAAAAAAGGATGCGAGCGCGGGACTGAAAAGGCGCGTTACGTAAGGAGCCCGGCTGACCAGGCGAGACGCCGGCTTTTCAGAAGTAGAGCTCCCGACCCCGCGTCATAACGTAGTCTTAGTGGCACGCTCCCGATCGGAAACGGACTTTTTCTCAACGCACCCCCGGATAATAACTCAATCGCATAATCATGGTAAGTTCCCTCAGGCTCCACTTCCGGTATATTTTCCCCTCCCTCGTGTGATCACCGACCGATGATTTTATTTTAATTATCCTCGTCATCGATAATTTTCTTTTTAAAAATTATACTGAACATTTTGGGGTATAGATTTAGCAGAAGTTTTTTTTTTTATTTTTTTTTTTTAGGAAAAGACATTTTCAAATAGTTTCTTGATCATTCTCAGTGCACAAGTTGCTGGTACAAATGAGAAGTTTGTAAAGTTAAGTACAAATGATGGAGGGTTATCGTTTGCCCCGATTTCTAAATGGAAAATGATTGGTATTGGGATTGGGAGAATTTTTTTTGGAGCCACGAAATTTGTATTCAACAACCAGTGTTGTAACTACCGACCGATGATTTTATTTCAATTATCTTCGTCATTAATAATTTTCTTTTACGTGAAGGGTTACCATTTGCCTCGATTTCTAAATGGAAAATGATTGGTATTGGGATTGGGAGAATTTTTTTTGGAGCTACGAAATTTGTATTCAACAACCAGTGTTGTGGCTTCCGTCCCATGATTACATTTTAATTATCTTCGTCATCGATGATTATTTTTTTACGCGGAGGGTTATCGTTTGTTTCGGTTTCTTAATGGAAAATGATACGCATTGGGAATGGGAGGAGGGTTGGGAGAATTTTTTTTTGGAGCCACGAAATTTTTTTCAACAACCAGTGTTGTGGCTTCCGTCCCGTGATTTTATTTTGATTATCTTCGTCATCGATGATTATTTTTTTACGCGGAGGGTTATCGTTTGTTTCGGTTTCTTAATGGAAAATGATACGCATTGGGAATGGGAGAAGGGTTGGGAGAATTTTTTTTTTTTGGAGGTACAAATTTCGTTTTCAACAACCAGTGTTTACTTAAGGCAATCAACTACTGCCTACCTAACCCATGATAAATTTAGTCAACTGGTCAACACTTTTCTCTGAGACTTCTGGGAGTGTGTTTTTCAAATGCAGTGATCATGATGGGTATGTCAGTAAGCTCTGGAAGCAGGATTTTGAATTTTGGTGAACTTCAAGTGTGATTTTCATAAATTTAAACTTTTTTTTTTTTAAAAAAAAAACCTATTTCTTATGATTTTGAAATTATAAAAAAATACACATATTCTTGCAAGGCTATCACCCTGGTTCCAAAAATATAGCGCTTGCTTTGCTGGTCATTTTTTTTTTTTTAAAAAAAGTTAAGATATCTTCCGTAGTTCCTGAGGAAAATGTACCTAAAGTCGGAAAAACCCAAATTTTCAGGAGCGCAAAAACAGAACAAAAAAGAGTTCTGATTATACCTACTAATTACTGATATACATGCGTTTAATATATTTTTTAAATTGTTTCTAAATTGTATAGTATATTGACTTATATATCATTCAAACCAGCTCATCGCCTTCTATTAAAATATAGTAAAAATGGAACAATGAAAAAAAAAAATTAAAAAATTGAGTAGTTGGTTGCCTTGAAGATACGTCTTCGCTCGTTTGATCTTTTTTTGGTGTTTATTTTAATTGAGAGCCCTCTTTGCCCAAAATCCCTTCAAAGAGTTTTTGTTTCTATTTAAGTTCCTGCTCCCTTCTAAAGCTGTGTGGTTCAGTATTTAAATGATTTCTCCCGTTTATGTTGGCTTCGGTCGAATGATTTCATTCTACTACCAATTATCTTAATCACTAATAATTTACCATTATTCTACTATCAATGGAGCGCCATTGTTTCCTTCATTTTATGAATACAGAATGATCGGGATTAGGATTGGAAGCCATGAAAGTTTTATTCAACCACTCATTACCACCAGTGTTTTTTTGAAAATGATTCTTTACTTACTGGATATTTTGTTTGCCTATCCAAAATGAGAGTCTTATTTTCCTCAAATTCCTCTGAGGGTTTTTCCCCCTTTTTTATTATTAATATCAGATCTGATTAATAGAGAATGTGTTACCTCCTAGCACTCATAATAAAACTTCTCATTTTCACCAGCAACTTGTGCACTAAAAATGATCAAAAAACTATTTGAAAATGTCTTTTCCTTAAAAGAGAAGAAGAAGAAGAAAAAAACTTCTGCTAAACCTATACCCCAAAATGTTCAGTGTAATTTTATTCTATTTGAAATTTGCAAATCTTCGTAACAAAAATTTTTTAAAATAATAAGTAAACGGTTTATAACCATAGTGCTTATCCATTAGCTGCTGGAAATTAGCCGAGAGATAGAGAGAGGGATACTTAATGAAAGTTGTATTATATTTTGTCGGGTAATTCACCTATCTAGAGAGGAACCCTAATTTTTTTACAATTTGAAAGGTCAATGCCCCTTCATCTTTCTCGATTGTTCAAGGATTAAAGTCGCGCTCTTAATATTTACGTTTTTCCTCCTCCCAAAATCTGTATTTCTCAATTTATTCTCATAGGCCTGGAATTTTGATTCAAAACTTGGAATTTCGTGTCTTTCAAGAAAATTAATTTTAAGAAACTTTTTCCCAAGAAGCTCTCGGTTGTTCGTACTTTTTTGTGTGCCCCTCGGAATACGATCCTGTGTTCAGAAAGAAAATTTTGGTTTATTCGCGAACTCGGAAGCATTTTGCGGTTAAATGGACTTTTCGAAAATAGTTGTGAGTGAATTTATAAATTGTCAGCAGTGCAGTGTGAACAAAAAGATGAACGGAAAGTGATATTACGTCATCATAAGGCAGCACCATCGTAGATGTTCTCCGAAAGTATAATTCTTAATTCAAGTAACTGAGTGTTTCCTCTCTTATGTAGATGTAAAAATGACAATCCTTTAACTCTGGTAAAATTCTGCAAAACCAACGGCTATTTGTTTTTTGTTCGATATAGATCTCCGAAACGTGCTACTGTAAAATTGCTTGTCGTCTGACTCGAGTGGAGTGGCATTCTAATCGGTGCTGAGCGCTTAGCGAGAATAGATAGATTTACATCTGTTAAAATGTGCTTTATTTCTTCACGATTAGCATATTTTTTGCTGGCGACTCTTCATCACGTCTTTATTTTCAGAGGATCCTCGGCGATTTTCTCTAATATGTTATTCACGGGAAAAGTAAAAAATCCATGCCGGTGTCTTTCTAAAAAAATTGAATAAGATTTGCCCCAGGTCATATTGACATTTCTACATGATATTTTACATCCAGTGACAGTTATTGATCGAATAACCGGGACTTTTTTTGAAGATCATCTATAAGATAGATTTTTTTTCAAGCTTCACGATTCTGATATGTGTACGCATTGAAAAGTTATCTGCGTGAAGAGTTTAGATGAAAAAAAAACGTAAGTGGAATAATTCAGGATTGGTAACATATGTTAGGTAGAAATGCACTCTGGATTGAAGAGGATTGAGGAAAGTATTCAACAGTTTGAAACGAGGTGGCTACCACTCAAGATTCCATCAAGCATCGGGATCTAAGGGTCACCAGCCATGGTCTGCACTAGAGACCAAGTCACATGTTTTCTCTTCAAAATATTACCTACGTGGAAAAAAGTATTTCTAACAAAGATCAAATGAAAATTAGATTAGATATACGAATGACGTCATTCGCATTCTTGTCTTTTAAGTAATTTCGATTATAAACACTTGTATCTTGTTAAGAGGTTGACTTCTGGCTTTCTGTTTTCTGGTTCTTTTTCCTCGTGAAATTTTGAAGGAAAAACATGTTGCGTAGAACTTCAATTCATACTTCGTCTACAGCCCGTTGGGCGATGTTCACTTTTCTGCAGATAAACATCTATCGTAGAAGACAATGGAGATGTTGCATGTGTGAAGAATTTGCGATTTGACTGTTGATTCTTATGTAAAAGTTCGCGAGAGACACGATGGTGCCACCGGTTTTCTCTGAAATCAACTCCCAAGCTCAAAAAAGCTCTCAAAGTGAGGCCAAAATGGAGGGGATATCCCACGCTACCATGAGAGTCCACCTCTACATCAAAACAAACTCTCCATGCATAGATAGGGAGCAAATACATTAGCAGGGTTGCCACTTTATTTGGGGACTCCAAAACTGAAAATACGGCATCACTGCTAATGTATTTGCTCCCTGTCCTTGCATGGAGAGTTCGTCTTGATGTAGAGGTGGACTCTCAGGGTAGGGTGGGATATCCCCTCCATTTTGACCTCAACTTGAGAGCTTTTTTTGAGCTTTGGAGATGATTTTAGAGAAAACCAGTGGCACCATCGTGTTTCTCGCGAACTTTTACATAAGAATCAATGATCGAATCGCAAATCCCTCACACATGCAACATCTATACCATCTATAACCACTCATCTGGTACACGGACCGCGGACTTGGTTTTTTTCTTTCTTTCTTCTTTTGTTTCGTTTTTTAACGTCTCTCGTGGAGGTTTCCCGGTTTCCCCCTCGCCCCTCTTGAGGTGTGTCAACGCACGTATTTTGCAAATATGCAGACGCACCAACCATTTTCCTCCTTCTTACTGGGAGGGCCTCTGCCGTCTTTGGGGTGGAGCGAGAAGCTGCTTTCGCATATGGTGCCGTGCTAAAGAAAAACGCCGTATGAACCTTCAGGCGCTGCCAAATTTCCTTTGATAAAACGCAAATTTCCTGGCAAACTTATGAATATTGTTCTTCCAATTCGTCAGATAATTTTGCTTGCAACTCCGTCGAAAAGTTCTGAAAATTTCAAGAGAAAATATTCATAATTTTCCTAAAAAATAAACATTTTATCGAACGAAACTTGGCAACTCTCGAATGTTCATACGGCGTTCTTCCTTAGCACGGCAGTATGGTCGTAGAAGATCATCTTCGGTCGTCTCCAGAATCATACTAAAATCGCTCCTCATTTCAACTGTTGAGCAGAGACGTTTGTACGCACCGCCTCGGGGACACTTTAATATGCCGGCAGAATGCACTAATTATGACATTAATCCAATAGCTGCTGGATTGCAAAGGCGCTGCTCCGCATAAATACTGCCTTGAAGGTTGCTCTCCGCACTGCCGCGATGACGGAAAACGCCGTATGAACCTTCTGACGTTGCCAAATTTCCTCCGATAAAACACTAATTTCAGGAGAAATTGTCTGAATTTTTCTTTCAATTTTTTAGAGACTTATAACTGCAACTTAATTTAAAGTTTCTGAACATTTTTAATAGAGATTTTTGCGTAACTTCCCTCGAAAAATGAGTGTTTCATCGAAGAAATGTGGCACTATCCGAGTGTCAACACGCCGATTTTCCTTGTCAAAGGCAGCGTAAGTAGCTTGAAAAGCGCTAATGGGATAGATATGTCGCCGGGTTTGGTTTTATCACGTGTTCATTCTTGTTCAAGGGAGGTGGTTACAGGTTTCTGTGCGTGTAATTACATGACGGTTTCTGTAAATACACTGATTGACCAGTTGGCATAATGGTGCTTATTGTAGAGCCTGAAAGATTTATTATGTGCGATAATTATCCTCGGGAAAAATTATTAATCATGTCCCAAGGAGTCTTTTTCGAAGCGGCTGAAAAACGGTTCGTGTACTTAGATAATATGAGAACTTAGTAGCATGCAGATAAAATGTCGATGAGCCAGTTCAAATAGACAGTATGTTGGAGTTTTTTAGCCAACGTGCCTTAAAAATTCAGCATAAAGCTGAAAATCTCAACATAGAGAGAAAGAGCTCATATGAGCACAATTTTCCCTCAAAGAGATGATTATGCTGTCTGGTGCAACACCAGTTACGACCTACGTAATTAGTGTAACTAACGTAACGGGCGTAACTAGTGATGCACCAAGTAGCATATCTCTTTGAGGGAAAATTGTGCTCATGTGCGCTTTTTTCCTCTGTATCGAGATTTTCAGCTTCATGCTGAATTTTGAACAAATGTTGGCTAAAAAACTCCAACATACTGTCTTATGACCCGTCCGTCTACCGCAATCATTTCGTGCAGTTCAAATACATGAAATACAAACCGAAAAATCGTGGAAAACTGTTGGGTGATTTTCTTGAAGTTAGGCACTCGGCGGAATAGATTTTCTTTCTTTAAACTTCCGTCAAAATTTGATTTTGATTGATCAAGCGAAATTAAAATTTGTTTCTCCTCCCTTTTTTTGTGAATATTGACCCTGGTAAAAATTGGCGATAAGAGCTGCGTTTCAAAATACCATAGGAATTCTTATAGCCGGCTGAAGAAGGCTACAGAAAATCATATAGCTGGCTGTAGAATGCGGAGGAAATCATACGGCCGGGCTATACGAAGCGATAAAAAATTAAGCAGCTGGGCTATAGTTCCTATCGCCGGGCTTTACACTTTATCGCCTGGCTGTTGCTTTTTTGCCATCGATTATAAACGGCTATAGGAAATTGTGAAGAAATTCGTGTGCTTTGGAAATCATTAAGTTTGATACGGAACCACCTTAATATATTTACAAAACACACATTATATTTTCCTTTAATACATATTTTTTTCATCAATTAAAATGAGAATAATCCATACAGCATGTGCAAACATTTCAAGATCATGAGTTGAGTAACGCTGACTCCGCCAGATTAAATATTACCTAACACAAAGCGGAGCGGCGACGCACTGGCGCCTACAAACCTAACAGGGATACTTCACGCATTGCGCAACGCGTGAAGTATCCCTGTTAGGTTTGTAGGCACCAATGCGCGTTTCGCGCTGGCTGCCCGCCTGCCGCGCCGCAGCGTGCCACGGCGTTTGAAGCAACTATTTCACACCAGAGGTATTGCACAGTATCATACGAAACTGAAGGCGCTCTAATATATTAGGAATGGCAGGCATCCATCAAAAGTACGGAGCTTGCCTCGCAAAATAAATCAAGATACTACGGCCCAAAAAGAGAGCAGTAGTCCAAAAACTTACTAAGTCCTAGCATCCGTAATTAGTGACGTTTAGCATACACTTTATCGCCCGGCTGTTGCTTAGTCGCCCTTGGCTATAAGAAATTGTGTAGCCGGCTATAAAAGCAAGTGGAAATCTTACAGCCGGCTGTAAGTCTATGGTATTTTGGAACACAGATTCTACTGCCAATTTTTACCAGGGGAATACTCTCACTTTCGTCGAAACTGTTTTCTAGTCACGACTGCGATGATTTTCATAGAGATTTTTCGGTTCATTTTACTCCTATTAAAAACTAAGTATTTAAACGTGTTTCAATTCATGAGAGTTTTATTTTTGCCCTCGAAAAATCACCAATCCTCAGACGTTTACAAATATTTTTAAATATTAATCAAATAACGAAAATTTACTTTTGATATTACCGTGTGTTAAGGAAGTTGAGCTTTGCCTAAGAAACCGTCCAAAAGAGCGAATTTTATACTTTAGCCATGCACGGTACGCGAGAATATTGGCTTTCCTTCAAACAGATCTCTGGGAATCCCTGAAATTGTTGAATTAATTAATGGTGTCGATTCTAATTACGCACAACTACCCTGTAGTGGAGGACAATCATATCAATAAAACCTTACATCGCCGTTAACAATTTAATGAGTCTAAAATCAATTTTCCCACTTATGAGAAAACATTATTATATACATTTGATTTCTTTGGAGTTTTTCCACATCCTAAATTAAACTGATTTTCTGAGAAAAAAGATTTCATCTTTGCATTCTAATTCTAGTTAACTCCTATTACATTAGTTAACTTTTTACCCGTCATCAACGGTTCATCTCGATTTCATTCAAATTTTCTGTGAAACATTTTTGAAGCACATATGAACATCAGTTTTTACTCAATATAAGGTATTTCGAAAACAATTTAAAACGAGGAAAGTCTGTACGGAATGTTTGAACGAGTAATGAAATATAATAAAAATATTTAATTGCTCTTTGAAGATTCCTCGATAAAAGCCAAAGTTAATGAGGATCGTTTACATTCATAAAAAGTATACAGCGGCACATGTCAGCTTGTAATAAATGTCATGGGCATAACCTGAAGATGTGATTGATCTGCAATAAATTGCTTCTCCTTCCTATGGATGCTTCTGACTTACAGCTTTTGGCGCTGAAATGTTGAAAATTCTGCCAGTCTTTTCATTTTTTGTTGAGCTCGCCCACTCGGGAGAGCCAACTGCCAACTTAAGAAAGTACCACCTTAATTCAAGTTGGCGCCGGCCAGGTTGGCCTAGTGGTTAGCGCGTCTGACTCTAGGTCAATAGGTCCCGGGTTCGAATCCCGGTGGTGGCGACAAATTTTCATGGAACTGACGAGTGGATCTGTAAGCAGAATTCGCTCGGCCTTAATCCGTGAAAATTTGTAAGCCCGAGCATGGATGTCTACCAAACTCCCTGATGTCTTCGGACAATAAATAGTGCCTATAGATGGCTGTAGATTCCTAAAGGAATAGAAGCCACTAAACTCTCAATAAAAAAAAAAAAAAAAAAAAAAAAAAAAAATTCAAGTTGGCGACTTGATTTAAAAACAAGCAGGAAGCTCCAACGCATTCGCGTCGGAGAGCGGCTCTGGCGACAGTAGTTGTAGTCAAGAATGAGGGCCTAGACACATTTTGTCACTGATGTACAATCCGACAACTGTCGATTCATGTTTTGTAACTTAGCAGATTTACGTAGCCGGTGTATAAATGTGTATTGGCCCTTGATATGCAGAATGCATGGCACTATCACTTGTTGTATACTTTTAATTTTGAAGGCTCTTTGGAGGTCCGCATCCTAAAAAATTTCTCCCACAGTATTTTTTTTAACTTGTCGTTGTGATTGGGCGCCAATTTCTTTCAATTGAGTGATCATCTTCTTTTTTTGTCAAATAACTAGTTTGTGCAACAATAAGACTGAAACTGACTGTAACTGAAATTTTGTCTTTTTAGATATTTGGTTATTTTGTATTTATTAGATTGTATATTTTCACAGCCCTGTGATAAGAAACTTTGGAATGCATGGTTGATAAGTCGTTTAGCGAGGCTGCAAAAAATTTGCATTTTTATATCTGAAATTGTAGGTAATGGTTTTGAATATCGAATTGCGATATATTACACGGTTAAGATAGGGCTATATGTCTTGTCGTAAGCGGCGACATAGAGTCGATGTCATTTCAATAATCGCCCCGATGGCCACGGTAGTTGTGTGCCGTCTGCCCACGTAGCAAATGGGAGGCGAAAATGGAAGTCATCAGTGCATCGGTGA
The DNA here is from genome assembly GCF_918797505.1 of Bemisia tabaci. NCBI lineage: Eukaryota > Metazoa > Arthropoda > Insecta > Hemiptera > Aleyrodidae > Bemisia > Bemisia tabaci. The sequence goes on along the minus strand of NC_092800.1, from coordinate 9,001,193 downwards.
GTGTTGAACGTGAAAATTGCGCGGGCCGCGCAAATTTCGCGATCATCGATGTGTCGGGGCTGAGCATCCATCATTTTCTATCTTGTTTTGAAGCTATGTGAGTTGTGATAAAGTACATAATTTTTTTGTATTATATTACTGTATAAATAGTGTAAAATTTGTACAGAACTTTGTACAAAATAGTTTCTTGTAAAAAGTGTGGACTACTGCCACGTCGTTTCCATACAAACTCCCAATACGCCGCAAGTACCACAAATGCCCATGTTAACCAAATCACCTCATCATCCATTTTTTAAGGACACAATTTTTAATTCAAATCAACTTACTTTATCAAAACTCCAATCGTTTATCAAATAACATATATCGAGTCATTTTAACAAAATCAAAGACGGCATAATATCATTTATCACACAGCCAAAAACCTAACCTAGAAACCACGAATTTTACAAACTCAAATTGGAGAACACTCATTGGTCCAATAATAAAAATTGATTTGCCGCCTTTTTTCTTTGCAAGCAAAACGTGTGAACATGTCTGAAAATGGGATCGGGCGTCAACACTCAACGATGCACTGATGACTTCCATTTTCGCCTCCCATTTGCTACGTGGGCAGACGGCATTAGACGTTTACGGTTTCCTTGGTAACCTTTGTTTGCTATCAGCTGATATCGAGTAATATGACTAGGAAGCTCCAACCCAGTGGTTGGAGCTTCCTTAACCGCGAAAACTTTAAAATTCAAATTTTCAAATTTTGAACGTAAAGTACATTTTTTCCATCACGAGATTAAAGCACAGACAAGTTTTGAATTATTGACTGTATCACCATGATTCCAAAAATACACTACACAACATAGCATTGGCTAACAATAAAACAATATGCAATAAAATAAAGTCATGACAAGGAACATAGCCGAAAATGGCGCCGATTCCCATTAACCAACGCGCGGTCTCTCCAATGTAACATGGTCCAATGATACTCCCCAGCTGGGACCGTCCGGAATAGCAGCTCTAGTGCAAGCACCAGAGCCGCTAAAAAATAATGAAAATGAAATCATATGGTTTCATTACATTGTTGCCATGTTAAGAGAAAGTTTATCAACGATGAAAGCTAGAAACAAAAATGGGATGGCAAAAATAGCCATTGCAACATTTGCCGCAAAATCACATTCATAAAAGATAATTCCATTTCTCTCTCTTCATTTCACTTTATTTCTCTTTATTTATTGTAATGTGAAGCAAAAGCAAAGCCTCTAGTTTGGACATGAAGGAGATACTTAAAATTGGATCACCCTTTAAAATCTGTGTCCGATATTAAAATCAAATTAACTTCATATTTACCCAATTTGCCTGGCAGAATGGTGTCGTTTTCTCTTGTATGTTTTAAATGTTGGATACATGTATCCTATCTTATCTGACGTAAAAATTTGGCCCTTTAACAGTTCGATCTTATTTGTTCATCTCTCGATAAATGGCGCCACAGCCCCTTGGGACCCTTGGCTTCCTCGATAATGTCTCGCGGTAAAATTCTATCGTTCGCTTCTTGACTTCAGCCATTGACGTTAAATTTTCTCAAGTCCTTTCTAGCCACCTGAGTCCTACGCCTTTTTCTCTTTCTTGTTGTGAATCCTTTCCTATATACTGCCGTGCTAAGAAAGAACGCTATATAAGACTTTAGACGGTGTCATATTTCCTTCAATAAACAACGAGTTTACTAAGAAAATTGTGAGAATTTTTCTTTAAATTTTTCAAAAAATTTGCTCGCAATTTAAATTAAAATATCTGAAAAGTTCATGGAAAAATATGCATGACTTTCTTCAAAAATGTCTGTATTATTCGGGATGAGGGAACTCTCCCGTGGTCATACAGCGTTCTTCCTTAGCACGGCAGCACATTATGATCATTTTTGGTAAAATTTGAACAGCTCTTAGTATTGTAAAATTTCGAGGACACACTGTCATGAAAGATCGAATCTCTCCGCCTGTCGCTGGGTGTTTTTCCTTACGGACGGGTCCATTATTGAAATTGATTGACAAAACTATAGACAAAAGGGATCTGGAGGGATCCTTTTGGTGGAAGCGGGTGGTTAGAATAGATAAAGGAGGTAGGGAATACACTAACTATTGCTAACCTACTAAAGACCCTATAGTTAGTCCATCATTGCCTCCCTTCCACACATATCAACCGATAGGATCGCTCCATACAGTAGCGTGGCGTGAATTTCGATTTATCGATTGTTATGCCATTTAAACCTATGGTAAAGAATCGATTATAAAGGCGTTCGCTGCGAACACCCTGTTTATCGATCCTTTTCCATAGGTTTAAATGGCATGACAATCGATATATCGCAAAGCACGCCACGCCACTGGCTCCATACTTCCTATGTCTTTTTTTCCTATCGCTTTGTCTAGAAATTTCAATATTCAGCCGGCAGGACAGGACAAAACCTCGCTACACTGACGTAAGAACGTACCTCGATTTTCACTTGAGCCCCAGAAAACACGGATTTATATGCAAAGCAGGATTCACGTGGATATTGACATTCGCATTCACGTCGGAAAGGCAACGAACAGACGCATTTGCTGTGGTGATATTGAAAAAAAAAGTACGCTCTATTGGCACCAAAGTTGAGGTACCAATTACTTTCTCAATGCGGCTTGAGTAATTGTAAGAGTAAAAAAAAAAAAGATTTGCCACTGCATTTCGCAGTCATTCCAGTCATTGATCTACATTTCAAGATCGTTTTTCTGGCTAAATTCATCTGTGGACGATGCACCGGGTCTTACGTAACACTCCCGATGAATCGTTCGACGCATTGGCTCGGCATACGGTGGACCGAGTCAATAAGAGAGGTCGGACAAAATTTGAAAACTTTAAAAGCTAAGGTATAAGACCGTTCATACAAATTTTTGAGGTTTTAAAAGTGGTTCGATTGGTTTCCTCGTGAAAAATTTTTCTAGGAGCACCCCTTAAAGTTTGTAATGTGACGAAATAAACATAAAAATTTGCGATTTCAGTTAAAAAATTTTATGTCCGACTTCTCTAATTGACTCGATCCACTGTGCGGCGTTCGCTTTCATTCATGGTCTCGACATTACGTCGCGTCGCGTCGCGTCGGGCGTCGTCGTCGTCGCGTCTCTGCTAGCTCCACGCTCGCACGTTGAACGTATCGCCCACTCATTCACATTTTTCCGCAGCCGCTCACGGTTCATTTTCAATGCGTGTCGACATTGACGGAGTCCCTTCCAAGTAGCACAGTGCAACGAGATTATTGCAATTAAAATTTGAATTAAGTGCAAAAAATTGCCACAGAACGGCCACAGAATGACAATTTTTGGTATCTCTGAAATTCCTGTCCTAAACCCTGAATAACCCGCCCGGGGCACGGTGGGCCAGATCGTGTCCGTAGCGGCGCTTAATTGATAACTCCTGCTAGATCAGACACATTGTTCAAAACATGATGATTCCTAGGGTGATCTGTTCTTTCCAAATCTTGTGTCAAAAAAACCGGCAAAAATGTCTAAATGTAGGTTTTGGACGTCGAAAGCTGAAGAAATTGCTCGATAATAAAGAGGATCTTGTGCTCTTATAAAATTGGGGAAAAACACAATCATCGAACAGAAAAATGCAATCTCATCATCTAACCTTGTAATTCTATTGGAAGGAGAATATATTTGCTTTTCCAGATCCCAAAAATATTGATTTTTATCTGCAGGGCATGAGATCGAAGAAGAGGGGGGGGGAAAGAAGTAAAGAATGGAGGGTAGGGGAAGGACAGGTGCCTTATTTACTTGATAATTGTTCGTGACGAAATTATGTCCAACTGAATATTAGATGCTTTAAAATTTCGATAATTTCCTGAGAGATGCCCGCGGAACCCCCTTCCACCCGTTGTTCGAAATGTCTGGATCCGCCTATTTACGCCATTACATCGCTAAGCAACGAGGGAGCCTACATGTAAAGGTCGTTTCACTTGCATGCTTCTATTTAGAATGGACCACTAGACAAGGCACGAATTCATGCATTCTGATACATGTTTCTTAACCAGAATTTCACGTAAAACACGATTCGTGCAACGAAAATTGCTGAAACCAACTTCTAACGGAGATATTAAAATTTTTATTTCACATTAGTTACGAGGAATTTGAACTGCCCGCTCACAAGAAACTCAAAGCTCTACGTGAGTCAAATCGCGCACTACAACGGTTTCAGCAAGCTTCTCAATCGAGCAATGTTCATTTTCCACCATGTGTTGTTCAAACTTAAAGCAATTTGCTACACCTGAGTCAAGCGTCAAGACTGAGGTTGCCAGATTTTTTTATCGCTGAGATGTTCATGATAACGTTTAGCGCGCGATGTGAATCACGTAGAGCATTGAGTTTTCATGAGCAGGTGGTTTGAATTCACGCATTAAGAATCATTAAATATCTTCGTAAAGAGTTAATTTCGGTAATTTTTGTTGTGCGCATCGTGTTCTGCGTGAAATTTTTGTTATGAAACATGTATCAGAATGCTGGAAATCGTATCTTGTCTAGTGGTCCATTATTAATAAAAATATATGAAAATGAATAGAAAAAAATCGGTTGAGTTTTTTGTAACGTTTTACCATTAGAAATGACAATAATTCCAACTACCTGTGCAAAAACTTAAAAATCATAAGTTGAGAGCCGCTTACGCCGCAAGTTTGTAGAGTCGCGTCAAACACAGGGACTGGCGCGCACAGCACGATCCGCTTGGTAGCGCCTTACAAGACCGCAGGATACTTCATGCATTGCTCATTCAGCACGGTGCGCACGGCGCTTAGTAGCGCCTTACAAGTCCGTGGGAAACTCCATGCATTGCGCGTATACCGCGATGCGGCCGGTGCGGGGGTGGCATACCCTGTACGATTTTGCTTGTATATATTGCATATGTGTATGTTTCTATGGTTACGCACTTTCACCTGTCGCACGCTCTTCTGATCTCTTAGCTATTTGTCGTTATTTCCATCCCTTTTTCCCCTTGTTCCTACCGTAATAATTTTACATCATTTAGTCGATTTTTATCCCAAAAAAAAATGAGTTCCGTGTGTCAGAAAAATAAATAATATGCAATGCAACGAAAGTATTGCAATTAGGATTGCGATTTATCGCAAAAAAATGTAATTTTCTGACCATTGAATGGCAATAATTTTACATCATTTGGTCGAAAAATCGGATTATCAACAATAAAAAAAAATAAGTTCAGTGTGTCCGAAAGATATACAAAATGCAATTCAATGAAAAATTGCAACTTATTTCAATTTTATTGCTATGTTCAATTACTGGAAGTGTTCCTTCGATCAGTAGATAGGCAAAATGCACAACACTATGATGTAGTAGTGATAATTTTACCGTCTAATTGCAATCTGCGCACTACTTGAGCTGGCGAATGTAGTGCAAGCTCTCTTGCAATGGAGGGTTGAAAAATTTGAGGAGGACTTACTATGGTCACTAGGCCACCGCGGGATTAGGGATCTTAGTGAGGACTTTTTGGGGGAAGCTCCCGGGAATGCTCGACTGAAATCTATAGATTTGACAAAAATACATGCTCGCTCGATTTTATGGGGACTCACGAGAACCCTCAGCGTATCAAAGTGAATCTGAGGGTCCTTTTGGGATGAATGAAGAAATCAACAGAAACCCATGAGGCAGAGAGATCGACCTAAGGAAATTCCTCCTCAGATGGTTCCCTCGGGGTTCCTCCGGGAATTTAGGCCAACCTGCAGGTCGATTGTTGAATCGCTATCGAATGACCTTGATCGATATATAGCATTGTTAAAATAGGGAGTTATCGATCGATTTCATTCGATAACGATTCAACAATCGACCCGCTGGTCAGCTAACTTTCTCGTTCCCAATCCGAGCACTTGACTTTCCTTGAAAATTTTAGTCCCTGCACGCGATCCAACCTTTTTTCTCGACGGGTTTTCCGTGAGCAGTTCCGCAACGAAGGGCCTCTGTGTCATATTGGACCAGCAGACAAGGTACGAATTTAAGCATTCTGATACATGTTTCTCAACCAGAATTTCACGTAGAGCACGATTCGCGAAACAAAAACTAATAAATCAAACTCCAAACGAAGATATTAACGTTTTTATCTCATATTGGTTACGAGGAATTTGAACTGCCCGCTAACAAGAAACTCAAAGCTCTACGTAAGTCAAATCGCGCACTACAACGGTTTCAACAAGCTTCTCAATCGAGTAATGTTCATTTCCCACCATGTGTTGTTCAAAATAAAAGCAATTTGCTACAGCTGAGCCAAAGCGTCAAGATTGAGGTTGCCAAATTTTTATATCGCAGAGATAACGCCCTGATAACGTTTAGCGCACGACGTGAATCACGCAGAGCATTGGGTTTTCATGAGCGGGCAGTTTGAATTCACGCATCAAGAATCATTAAATATCTTTGGAAGGAGTTGATTTCGGTAATTTTCGTTGTGGGTGTCGTATTTTACGTGAAATTTTAGTTATGAAACATGTATCAGAATGCTGAAATTTGTACCTTGTCTAGTGGTCCATTCTTTAAAACTGCCGTGATTTTTTTTCTAAGTGCCAAGGAAATTCTGCAAAAACTTCAAGGAATGATGTCGATTTATTCTCCTTTAAAAGAATAAAATAGGAGCGGAAATGTTTAAATACCGCACGTGGTTGCGGACTTACGCCGTCGACATGCGTGTGAAACAAGAAATCAGGGGGATGCATGAGATGATAAATATCGCATGTGCATCGCTGCAGTCACTTCAATTTATAGTCGGCGGATTTCCACGATCTGATTTGTGTTCCTTAGAGCAAAACCCCTCAATTTGTCAAAAAAATTTGCCGGAGTCCTTCAACACTCCGACAATTCCGACCAGACTTTTTACTTTCTCATGAAAAAAAGTTATTTTACTGATTCTGAGTGCTGTCTCGAATGACTCGTGCTTCAAGGTCAGGTCTTGGGAGATTCGCAGAGAGCTAGATCAAGCACTTTCTACACAAGTGGAGTAGGTAAAAATTACATTTACAAGTGTTATTTCAACAGTATTTATCCATCTATCTATCTTTGATAATCCCTGGATAAGTGGGGAAAGAATCGTTGAAGTACAATTCCCAAAATATATCTCAGTCCGCCTGTACTTCAAGTGCTTAGTTCAAGTGACTTTAGTATGGTTTCTAATGACGATAGGCGCAATGGACCACTAGACATGGTCGGTTATCAAGTGTCACATCACATTTTTCCTCATTGAAATGTCGTACGAAACACGTTGACTAAGCTTCAAATGTCCAAGTTCCACGTAATAATTGTAAAATTTGCGTTCACATTTTTTACGTGCTTCGCGCCTTTGACGTTACGCGCTATGCATTTCTGTTATAAATTCATACAGTATAATTTATTAAAAATCATCCCTTATTTGGAAAAATCCTAAATCAATATATGCCACATTCCCATTGAAAACTATCAACAAATAACCAGATATAGGTTCCATGCTTTCTTCCTCCTTTGAAACGAAAGACTCTGAGATTTGAAGAAAAATTCAATATCTCAAGAACATTATTTAAACTCAAAACACAGTTATATTACATAAGAACCCCATATAAGTACCTCAAGTATACTTTGATTTTTGGCAAACCAAAAAATTTGAATTGACGGACCGAGGAAGCCATGGAATTGTCGTTTCTAAGTGAAATTTGGAAATTTTAGATGTCATCGCCGTGTTTTGCATGTTATTTTGATAAAGGTAAATGTATTAAGATACTTAGTTTCATACCGTGACTATAAAATTCTATTCAAAATTAACAGCATCAGTATGGATTTCCATTCACTTCAATCTCGAAGTTTCGGACATTTTTATTCCTAATTGAAATGTATTGGAAAATTTTCGGATATTTTGTCATTAAATTTATCCGAAATATTTTTCAAGCAATTATTCATTCATTCCTTCAAGCAATTATAATATTAAATAATTTATGACCTCATTGAAGAATTTCATTATGAAAATTGAATCTGTCATCGTAAGTGCGCAAGATGGAGACATTGACTTAACGTGAAGCACTGATAATTTTAAATAGGAGCATTGATATTATTCGAGTGTAATAGTTTGCTTTTTGCAAGTGTTAACTGTTGGTACTTTAACATCCATGACTATCGTCTTTAGGATATGAACGCTATCTTCGCCACTCTCACTGCAATCGGGCCACTAGTTCAAGTATGCCCACGAACTTTTTTTAGTGTCTTGAGGAGTTTATTAAGATAGGTTCAAAATTCGATAATGTCTTGCCAAAGATTCCGTGTTTTTACTCATCCAAGAAATTCACTCTCTTAGAGAAATGAGAGCAGCATCGTTAAGACACGATCACGGCCAGGAGCAAGGAGTAGCCCATATTAATTGCATTGAGTTATCAGAAGAAGCAAGTCTTTTTAAGGAAAAAATGATGTTATGCGTTTGACTGTTATCGTATCCTTCAAAAAAATCAAAGCCCGCAAAAAGTTTTTAATAACAATGAATACAATTGTATTTATTACGGCAAGATTTTCAAGAGATGAAATTTTAAAACGTTTTTTTATCCATTCAACTAAATGTGACTTATTTCCTTGCCCAGAACTCTACAGCTTTATCCAGTATTAGTAGCCAAAAATTCAAAGCAAATAAGAGGGAAAAGGGGAAAAAAGAAAAAGGCGTTTGTTCCTTGGTTAGAACAGAAGTATTTACATGGAAATTAACAAGAGCAAATGAATCATTTTAATTTTTGCCAAATAAGCCAAAACTGTTAACCTTCACTTAAGGACATTTGATTTTCCTCAATCGTCTCTTTTTTTTTTTGACGGGGTGTGTAGTGCGCTTTGTCAGAATATGACCCCCACGGTACTTACATAATTGTCTTTCCAAACTTGTTAAATTACCGGTTTTTTTATCTTCATAAAACTTTCAAGCTTTCAAAGAGTGAAGTCGTTTAAGTTCCTTTGCCTTTTTTTGATAAAGTGGTTTGTATTTGATATTCCTTTAAACTTAGAAAAGTTTGAAGTTCTTTTAACAGAAACCTGCGCTGCTCATAGATGCGCACAAATGTTTAAAGTTCCATGGGTTCTCCGCAGTTTTGCACTGCTTTCAATTATGGCAAAAAATCTACATAATTGGCATTTAATCCCGAGTAAGTGCAAGGGAGGGGGCATCAGAAAAAAATGTCTTTCAATATTTATACTATTTGACATATTACATGCATGCCTCACTTGAAGAGTTTTGTCACCGAAGAATTTACTATAACTGATCGTACTTTTAAAATGGCACGAGTTTCGTGTAAAAAATGCAAAGCTTTCATATTGAAAAATTCACTTTTTCTAAAACGGATGCACGAAAAAAAAATATACGTTTAAAGTCTCTTGCATTCATTCCAGATATTACGAATTGATATAATACAGCTTTCTTCATTGGTTTTGCGCAGAAAGTGTGACTTTGAAAAGGAGTATCAAATAAAAAGCGCGATACTGTGATAAATAAAAGTTGCAAAAATATTTGAATTTTGTTCCGTTTTGCCCGATAAGATACCTCCTTTCAGAAATGCAAAGAATCGTTTTTCTTACTCTTTTTTAAAAATGATGAACTGAATCGCGAATGAGAAAAGAAATCTCAAAGAAATCGAAAGAAAAGTGCAGCATCTTTTTTCTTTTAAATTATGTTTTATCCAGGAAAAAACTGACGACGTCAGGATGTTCGTGTAACATCATTTTTTTCGAACGGTAGACCAGGTTCTTGCTTTCAGTTATACGGTGCGAGCATTTAAAAATACACGTTTGCAGGCGGGGCAGATAATGACAGGAACTCCTTTATTAAACCTTTGATCAAAATTTAATGTAAATGCGACCGGTCCAGATTTTTTGCTCATCAAGGGATCGACCAATGAGATTCGCTGAATTCCCTCAGAATGCATGCCTTTACTGCCTCGGACACGCTCAGAATGGTGGATCGCCGAATGACGAAACAATTTGCGGTTAAAATATGCGCATTTGTTCTCAGGAATACCTCTGATTGGTCAATTGTATAGGCATCTCATTCAGGGTTCCGAGAAAAAAGGGGGAAAACGGATAAATAACCAGGCTTGTTTGGCTTTGATTTATGATCTCAAAAACAGATCAACATGAAATCATACCCTTAAATCGTGAATTTGGTAGATTGTTTCCCGATGGCTAGTCCAGTGCAAGAATGTTGTTTCATTACTATGATTTACTGTCAGTCTAACGTAGATCGAAACGGTCATTGGAAAGAAACTTATGACTGAGCAAATAACTGGAGATTGGTCTCACAAAAAAACCTTCCCTCTGCTGATAGATAGTCCATCTTGAGTACATTTTTGTACTCTAAAAAAATTTATTGGAATGCACTAGTTAGTGAATTTCAAGTGAGGGTTAGCTTTAAACTGCATTTCACTTCCCTTGATTTCCTCTTGCTTTCTTTTTTGAAAGAAAAATAAAGAGGAATCATGGCTTGAAATTGTCTGAGAATTTTCTTTAAAGTATTGAAAATATACTCACAAAATATCAAGACAATAGCTCAATTCTATGTTTAAATGAATAAAGAAATAAATAACGTAAAAGAAAATCGGGGTAAAATGTAGATGTGGGAAAAATGTAGGTATGCACGGCTTATTCTGATTTAGCCGTCTACTCATCGTGAAGCAGTTGTTCGTAAAAAGTTTAAAGTTGCAAACATGAAGAAAGGTAATTTCTTATTTATGAGTTGAAGCTGTAAATTTTTAATACATTCATCGTGGCCTAGATATGTGAAATTGTAAGAAGAAATTATAGGTATCGTGATCCTTGGTTCAGTGTCTCGCGATCCAGAATGATTCTCACATATAGAACTATTTTTAGTGGCTCTCTCAAAATGTTTCTAGAGATTAAAAGCTCAAATGGGTGGTGTTGCTCGAGCAAAACTGGTGCCATAAGTTGTCGATGAATTTCACTTGAAAATGTATTGCTTTTTTTAAAAGGAGAAATTAAGTTTCAGCCGCTTTTTTTGGAGGTCTCAGGGAATTTCGAGTGGGCTGTGCAACGAAAATGTCCTGAAATTTTCAAGAGGATTGATACAACCGCTCTCTTGAAAAATAATAAAGCGTTGAATTAAATTTGGCAACAGCTGACGTCACTTGCTGTCTCCTTGGGAAACCCAAAGCACGATGCTTGACTGCATCAAAAATTTTAGTTCGTGATTTTTGCCTTTCGAATTTTTTTGGAAAAATACCTCGGCACTTGTGAATTTTTTTATGCGGTACGCAATAGACAAATAACACTATGTCAATCAGTGGTGACACGTGAATGATCGATTATCGATAATTCTTCATTCGAAGTTATGGTAAAGAATCGATTATTTAAGTGTTCGTTGCGAACACCCTGTTTACGGGTCCTTTTCCATTGGTTTAAATGGTACATCAATCGATATATTGCAAAGCACGCCACGCCACTGATGCCAATACGAACACGGTGGTCTCTGGGGAGATGATTTTCACTCGAAAGTGATTTGTGCAGAAATTGCGTCGTTATTGATATAAAGAGGTCCTCGATCCGAAGATTTCAAATGATAATACGTACATTTAAATTCCGTGTTTTACCGGTCTTATGGGACTGCCGCCGCGTTGCTTATGTAAGGACGTTACATAACTAGATACTCTAGCCCGACAATTCAACAATAATTTACAAGTCCTCAATTTATGTAACAATTATTGCAGGGATTATATAACGTGCATTTTGTGGATCGAGTCAGCGACTTTCCGCGGCGCCGCAATGGGTGCGGATTGCGGTGGCTTACCAAAATTTGACCGCGTCGTTGACCAACATTTCGATCAGCGAGCCAAACCACCTTGATTTACGAGTTTCGAGAAAAAATTTGACAAAGTTACGGTGCTAATCGGACCAAATTCAACCAAAAGGATCCGAGTCTTATTTTGGAGGGGAAAAAAATGAGCTTGGAGTAGTTTGAATGTGAAAATAGGTGCTGAACTTTATCACCAACATTGAATTTTCGGACATTTTAGATTGAATTGCGTACAAAATTTTCCGACAATTTTGGAAAATTATATTCACAATTTTCCCAGTGAATTCGGTTTTTATCGGAGAAAATTTGACAACGTCTGAAGGCTCACATGGCGTTCTCTCTTAGCACGGTAGACTAGTCAGTAATCTGAAGCAGTTGAACACATTGGATGTGAACTTTGAAGCGCGTAAGGATGCAAAGCATAGGGATGCATAGTGCAAATTATTCTGATTTTCCAGCGCTCTTCCTATCTGGGACAGACTATAATTGCGGCTAACTTCGAAATGCACTTACGGCTAACTTCGAAATGCACTTACGGCTATCTCCCGTGGCACGGTAATATATCTTTGCAATATAGATTGATCTACAATTGTAAACATATGTAAAAGGACCGATTAATAATCGATTATTTACCACAGCTTCAAATGGGAAAATATCGATAATCGATCATTCACGCCTCGCCACCGGTAAAAAACCGCATATCTCAATGAGGTTTTCATTTATGTTACGTAGTTTTTGCATAAGAGGGAAACTCGGCAGCCATACTCTCGTCCTTTTTTCGAATCGAAATGCAAATCACGTGAATTGAGCGACGCACAGAGGGAGCAAGTCATAGGGAGTAGTGACGATTCCAGCAAGTTGCAAAATTGTTAACACTCCATTTAAATTCATTGAATATATCGATTCTAGGCGAGGCAGGCTGCCCGACCTAGAATCGATTTTTTAACATACATTTAAAAGGAGGAAAATCAGTGTTGCCAACCTTCAAGAATCGCTGCACTAAACGGGAGAGGTTCAGTGGCGTGGCTTGCTTTGCGACATATCGATTTATCTGCCACTTAAACCTATGGAAAAGGATCGATAAACATGGTGTTTGCAACCGTAACGAACACTTTAATAATCGATTTATTACCATAGCTTCAAATAGGGAAGTACCGATAATCGTTCACGCCTCGCCACTGGAGAGGTTGGACACGGTATAGAAACTTTAAACGCTTACATTGGAGGCTAAAGAGTGAGAAACCTCGCATCTCCATTGCAATGTTTCTAAATTTCCACTCCTGTTTTACTTTTTCGTGGAAAATCGAGCCAAATTTGTGGCTTGAAATTCATACGGGAAATTTTGCTGAAAGAGGAGAAAATTCAAGAGGGTTTTTAAGAAAATGCGTTGACTAATTTTCCAAAGAATAAAGAGAGTCTGACAGGAGGTTTGCAACGTCTCAAACGCAGATACACGGTTTCGCACTTTGGCCATTGACGTGTATGCTGATATGAGACGTTGAGGTTTATAAGTGGTTTCGTTGGTTTCCTCGGAAAAATTCCTCTCAGAAACACCTCCTCGTAATGTATATTGTAACGGAATAACATCAGCATTTGCAGTTTCAGTGAAAAGTTTCATGTTCGACCCAGTGCACTGAAAAAAAATTCACGGCATTTTTACCAAGGTCCGTTGGTACCTTTACCATCTCACTTTTTTTTACCAATTGTTTGTAATTTTAGCTAAACAGACTGGTGAGCTTACCTAAAAACCGGTATTTTTATTGTTTTTTCAGGTAAGAATACCACTTTTATTGGTAATCAATTCCTAACTTTGCCATTTTATCTCGGTAATTCTATCACAGTCGATAAAAAATATTGGCGTTTTTACCAAGGTCCAGTAAAATTACCGAGAAAGTTCAATAATTTTACCGAGAAATCTCGGTACCAATTCCATAAATGGTAATTTTACCAAGAAAAAACTGGGATCAAATAGAACCCTGCATTCTTGGTAATTTTACCCTTTTCTTAGTAAATACACCGATATTTTTTTTTCAGTTTGAGGAGGCGTGAGTGATCGATTATCGATATTCCCCCATTTGAAGCTGTGGCGAAGAATCGATTATTAAGGTGTCCGTTGCGAACACCCTGTGTATCGATCTGTTTCCATAGATTTAAATGGCAGATTAATCGATAAATCGAAAATCACGCCACGCTATTGGCTCGACCTCTTCCATCAGTGCTCGTTTCACTGAGCGACGAAGCTTCGCTAAACCAAGGTGCTTGGCTCTAAAGTGAAGTGGGTTGCTCCTTCAACTTGATCTTGTTGCAGTCTCCGAGAAGACGTCTTAATAAATCGCTAGACACTCTTTCCCTTTCCTACTGCATCACACCGCATATTAATGCATACTGCATCTCTCTCCCCGGCCGATTTCGACCGCTTTCCTTATTCGATGAAGTGCACCGCTAGGTGAAGGTTCTTTATTACCGTGTATCGATTGGGTATGCGTGCATCGTGCATGTTAACCGGTCGTGAACTTGAAGTGATTTGAGTCGGGGTCTGGTTCGAATCGATATTTTGGCATTCGATGTATTCGATTGAATCGGCTGTAAAAACTGGATGAAATCGGTGACGTGGTGTGCTTCGCGATGTATCGATCGATCTGTCATTTAAACCTATGGAAAAGGATCGATAAACAGTGAACACCTTGATAATCGATTCTTTACCGCAGTCTCGAATGGAGAAATATCGATAACTTATCGATAATCGGGTCCAGGCCCGAAAACCGACTCGACGCCAAAGCTTCGGTCGATGCGGACGCTTTGATTTTACACGCCTATTAAAGTCTTTAGTGGTGTAGCGTGCTTTGCGATGAGTCGATTGCTCTGCCGTTTAACCCTAAAGAGAGGAATCGATAAACAGGGTATTCGCAACGAACACCTCGATAATCGATTCTTTACCATGGCTTCAAATGGGGAATTATCGATAATCGATCATTTACGCCTTGCCACCGGATCTGTGGCGTGGCATGTGAATGATCGATTATCGATATTTCCCCATTTGAAGGTATGGTGAAGAATCGATTATTAAGGTGATCGCAGCGAACACCCTGTTAATCGATCCTTCTCTATAGGATTAAATGGCAGATCAATCGATGTATGTAAAGCACGTCACGCCACTGCACCGGATAATATATTTGTATTCTCTGAGGATGAGGAAATTTCTCCAGGTTCGAGCCCACAGAATCAGTAAAGGGGGGGGGGGGTGAGAAAAGAAGAAAACCTTCGGAGAGGTTTTCGAGGAGCTTAGGAGCTCCTTTTGAAAAATATTGAAAGACAAAGATGTAGTAAGAGATTTACCTATGAATTTTCCAGGCATTACTTCAGTTAACTCTTCTTTCAAAAGGTCCAGTATGACGGAAGTTTGCAACATTGCAATTTGGTATGCAGAGTTTTCTACTTCGCCGTCGGTGCATTTCTATACAGTTTTGCAGTATTCTTGACACTGATTTTGGTTACAATTTAGAAATGCTCGTTGCGGGAAAAGCGCCGAGATGGATAACATAACGACTCCCATTTTAGAGTGATTTGGTTTGCCCACCTTTCAAATTGAAGGCACTCCGCCAATATTCTTTGTAATTCACTAGTTTGTAATATAATTTTCGTTTAAAATGTTAACTCGTAGAGTGCGAAATCCCATTTTCTCAGCACTTGCAAAACCTCTTGATGCCTGTAATTTCTTTGAATTTTTATGTAAGTAATTGAAATACATGTATTTATTTTATCACATTCATCGTACTAATTGGAGCATACTAACTCAAAAATATGAGTTAAAAAATAAATGAAGCATAGAAAATTATGCAGGAACCTTGCTCATAAAAATGACCGACCTACTAATAGGAAAATAAACTAGCCGGTGACTGCTCAGGGTCAACAAACCGTCAACAACCGTAAATACACAATCATTGATGAAGGTCATGAAAATCCCTGTCTGTTGTTTCCAAGTCTCAATTAATCTCAAGTCTGCTGCGGGGAAAAAAAGCAGTGCTTATTTTGACCGACACATTAAGCATTCCAAACATCCGGTAGCCCTCATTTACATCAAAAAGGCGTAAAAAATTCTTCAAAAAAAGTAGAAAAAACACGTTTGAAAATAAAAATTTCTGAACTGCGACTCAAAATCGGACATCACTGTTGCCAAGTTTTGAATTTTAAACGAACAATTTTTTTTTTCAATGTGAAGCTATTATCCAACAGAGCATCACCACTATGCTGAAGAGAAACGTCGCCGTATGAGACTTCAGAGGAGTCTATTTTTTTCAATTTAAAACGGATTTCCCAGGAAACTTAGTGAATATTTTTCCTCGAATTTTAGATACTTTTCTTTGAAATTTCACGTAAAATATCTAAATATTTTAAGGGAATATGCATAGTTTTTCACAAAATTCAATATTTTGTGGAGAGAAATTCACACGGTCATACGGTGATTTTTCCCAGCACGGCTGATCAGTGGAGAATGAACTATTTGGTTAAAAAAATTAAGAAAAATCTGCTGATCGGCTGTAAGCAATTATACAATTTAAGAAATGGTTGGTGTCATTGATGAATGACTTAAAAAATGTAATGGATCTAGTTAAAAAACCGAATTTAAAATACATCCTCAAAAATTCTAAAATTCACAATATAAGACACTTTTCTACGGTATAAAATATGTTCTAAATAAAAGGTAGAAAAAGTATTTATTAATTTTAAATAAGTACGAACTTATAAGGTAGTAGTAACTGCTGAAATTTGGATCGATAACTAATGCGCGTATAAAAATTGAAGTGACTTTAATTAATAGATTCCTGCAAAAAGTGTCTGCACTACCGTAAAACTCATAGATGATCAAAATTTGATTCTCTAGATTCATCAGAAGGTGGCATCGACTAAATTGCTTTAAAAATAAAAAGAAGAAAGTTTGTTGACACTGAAGTGGAAATTCTGTCAACGAAAAACAGAAAAAGGACAAAAATTTGGGAGGGGGCTTTTCAAGGATTGTTAATGTCTCGACAACTCGACATTTTTCAAATTTATTTTGTGTGTTAGAGTCGCAATATAAACATCCAATGCGGAAAAATCTGTTTTAATCCCGCGAAAAATCGACCATAAATCTGAATAAAAGTGGATTCTTTTGAGCTTATACGACCGCCCCGAGGCGGTTCCGAATTTTCACCCGCTTTCCCCCTTTTTCTCTCTGCGGACAGGCACTTTGGAATCCCCAATTAAACATCTCATAATTATCTGGACTGAGTTTAGTGGAAAGGAATCAAGAGCGATGGCTTGTAACTAAAAGATCCTACCTCCATAAGGAACTCGACGGCAGGTATGTTGTTTCTTTCCATGAGCCAGAACAGTTGGTTCCTTTCTGTTAAACGCGGTCTGTACTACGAAGCATCTCCGAGGTTGTTTTGTGAGCTCTGAAAACGGGTAATCTGGAGCTCCTTTCGGGTTTGATTAATAACAACTAGAGAAGATTCTTGAAATGTCTACCTCAACCTGCCTCAACGGCCTGCCCTAACAGAAACTGGCTTGTCCAAAATGTCTCGGGAGAGATTTTGATATTTGCCTACGACCTCGCAGTTTCAATGAACCCCCTTCTTCTTCGTCTTTGCATTTTCTGTAGCCGATATCTCTTCTGTGGCTCCGTCTGTTTCTTTCCATCTCAATTTCAAGGGGAGTCGGGCATCTTAGCCCCGGGAATGTTAAAAGACCCATCTTCAACCAGTGGCGTGGCGTACTTTGCGGCATATCGATTGATTGCCATTTAAACCTATGAAAAAGGATCGATTACCGGGGTGTTTGCCATGAACACCTTAATAATCTATTCTTTATCACGGTCTCAAATGGGGGAAAATCGATAATCGATCATTCACGCCTCACCACTGTCCTTAACTTAACTTCTCTCAGACTCCACTGGGTCTTTTTATAAATATTGTTTGTTTGATTTCTCACATCTTCCTGAACATTTTAACACAGGATTCTTTCATTGGCGGATCCAGCAAATTGGCAACACTGTTTTTCCCCATTAAAACCTATGGAAATGTATCGATTTTTGGAGGGGCCAGGTGCCCCGACAAGAATCGATTATTTAACATTGGTTTAAATGGAGGGAATCCGTTGTTGCCGAATTGCTGGATCCGCCCCTGGATTCTTTGTTTTTATTGAAAATACGATTTCTGATCAATTTTATAAATACCTATTAACATAAAAAATGCAATAAAATTGGCATTCAAAGAGGCCTGAAAATTTTAAAAATCAATATGCTTGAAAACCCTCACGTTGAAGTGTGCAGAAAAATGGGGAAAATCAATCAAAAAAGAGTTTTTTGAAAAGGCTCACTAGAACCTAAGAAAAGGTACTTTTTGTGGGGGGAAAAATACATTAACGGAAAACTTAATATGAATTTTTGGTAAAAAAACAGTTGGTAGCCAATTTAATGGTACTACGCTTCAACTTTCATTCTCTTAAGAGCTTCTACCAACCAAACTAGTCATCAGAAATAAATGTTCTTGGTCTTGTTTTGCTCGTATGGATATGCACAAAAATGAGCCCAAAATACGAAATTTCGAAAATCGATGTCCGGCTCCTCTTGAAGGGCGCATGAAAACAGCCAATGTATCAATACAATGTGTGTGGTTCCATCAATCATATTTTAGTTTAATTGTCTATTTTGATTTTTTTTTTCTTTGTGCAGCTCGAGAAACAAGCTATACGATTGGCCAGCAGGGTCCCATCTGTGTTCCACTCACTGCGATATTCATCCATAGGTCTTCCCCAAGAGGTAGGGTATACAATATCAAAACAAACTAAAGAAAATTAAATACATACGGTAATGATTAAGTTCAATTTCTGATAAGTAGTAGCTCACTGTGATACATTAAACTTGACCTCGGATGATGCAAAATTGTTAGACTGCATGTCCAGTTCAGGTCAACGACCAAACTGCTACTAGCAGTAGGTATTACGTTTTCAGTGGGTAATCAATTAATCATCATACGCATTAATCGTATTTTTATAATCAATCATTTTAATATCATACCAATTACATTTGCATAATCAATCAACCAGTGCATAAATCATATTTTTAAGGGTTTCTCATCGCAAGAGAGGAAAGAAAAATGATATATAGCGTCACGCCTACTATTTAAGAATCCTACTGGTCTCAGTGCTAGAATAGTATGTGAGACCATTAGAATGGATTATTTATTTCTTTAGTTTTTCCGGTTTTTTTTTTTAATTTTTAATTTTCTCTTCTTCATTTACTGAATTCCAATTTTGATGTGACCTCTCTGAGCCATGTGCTTGTTTTCACACTCAGACCTCATTTTCAAAAATTAGCTTTTTCCTCACACGCTTTTGTACATTTATTTTCCTCAATTTACACTTGATCGTTACATCACTAATTTGTTCGGTGAAAATAAAGAATCTCAAAATTGTTTGTGTTGCCTTTAAAATTTGATTCAATGAAAAGTGATCCTCTTATCTCATGTTATAATTTTTTAATTGTTCTTTTGTGAAAACGTTTTACTGTATACTCATGTTAAAAACAAAAGAGTAAAAATAAACACGAAAAACACGCTTAATTGATTTTAATTTGTGGAAATGAATGTTTGGAGGACCACTAGTTTCGCCATCTCAGTTCTATTATGTAATATTTTGGCCGAGGAAGAATTATTTCAGTATGTATCTATTAATTGCGTGCACGCAAAGGAACGGGAAATAACTAAATTATCTCAAAAAAAAGAAAATAATAATGAAAAATATCTCATCCACAATGACGGTCTAAATTTTGCGGTCTTTCACAAGGAAATGCATGGTGGTTTATTTAGTATCAAAGCTAACAAATCAAACAATTTTGCTCACAGAAAGTTGAACCGAGTTTTATTCCGACCGATTCAAATCTCCACCGTATTGAACCAATGAGCAAACACCCTATGGAACTCTTCAAAGCATGGTACGGAGATCACGTTCAGCTCAACCCTAACAACCTGATGGCGAACGTTCTATCTCTCTCAACAGCTACCAAGTGAGTATAGTTTCATCCTTTTGTGCTATAATAGATCACAAATAGAACTGATTAATAGACAGTGCATATGTCCGAACGGGGAATCATCACGCAATTTTTTTAAGTTTTCAAGTTTGTAACCGATTTCATGTCTCGAGCATGTACATTTTACAAACGTGCCGTAAATTTTTTTTAACGAAAGTTGCTCCTTTAATCTTGTAATTCTCATTATTCTGTTTTTCTAGGTCTGGACGCGTAAGCAATAGAACTCTCATTCTCAGACGACTGGATGAGGACGGGTTCGTCATTATGACGGACGGTAGAAGCAAAAAGTCAGCAGAGTTGGTGAGTATGTTATTTGGTTAATGGATAAGTTCAGTGAACAGAATTGTCAGAGAGACCTGCTACAGAAAAAATACATTAATTTTTTAAAAATTTTGTATCTTTGCGATGTGGTCAATTTCTTAATCTATGGATGTTTGATAAAAAAAATCAAAAAATTTGAAAAATTAACTAGAGAATAATGAGTTAATTTTCTGCTGACTTCTGTCCATAATACTTGACACGTTTGGTTGGTCTTGGTTGGTATAAATACGTTTTATTGAAGGTTACTTAACAAAACACGGTCATGAACACCTCAAAAAAGGAAGTTTGATACAGAAAGAGGGTAGTATTACATCAAAGAAGGGCTAGAAAAAGATAAATAAATAGGAAGGGGGGAGGAGAAATTTGAAACAAATAAAAAAAGACATATGAACGAATTACACTGGAAAAAAAAACACATTGGATCTAGAGTCCAGACTCTTAAAAACATCGACAAGAAAAAATACTCTTGTTTCAATCAGATTTAAGCTTAAATCAAGAACCAATCCTCTTAATTTGGGCGGATTCCTTTTGATTTAAGCTTAAATCTGCTTGAATCAAGAGTCCTTTTTCTTGTCAATGTTTTCAAGAGTCTGGACTCTAGATCCAATGTGGTTTTTTTTCCAGTGTAAAGTCGGAGATTAGTCTGTTCAAAAAAAAAAGCGCATTAAAGCAAAAGGCTGTTTGATAATAAGTTTTCCTATTCATCTTTTCCGTTTTTTGAGATTCAAGGATAATCTACTGGTTATGGACCACTCTATTTGAGATTACCAATGATATCCATGTTTATTTGTTGATCGTTGCATCTCTCTGAAAAACAAGCAATCAAAATGTATTCAATTCATGGGTAAATGCGCAGACCACTTCTAGCAGTCAGCCAATACGTATACAAAAATATTTTCTTTTAAATTTGTCTCAATTCTTTTTTTTTCAAGGCTGAAAACCCGTTTGCGGCGATGTCATTTTTATGGTTGTGCATGAAAGGACAAGCGTGTCTTTCCAGACAGGTGAGGAAGAAGTACTTCTTACATTTTTCGAGCAGACCCCTACTCTGCAATACTTAACAGGAGATTGCCAATCAGTATCACGGAATGTATTTTTTACCTTAAAACGGAAAATAGCAATTTATACTCTTTGAGAGATTTTTATTGCATTTCGATACCAATTTTGCAATTGCCATGCAAAATCATGCATTTTTCCCAGAAACATTGAGTTTAGAATAATTTACACACAGGCGACCACCCTTTCACTGTGCAATGCTTAATTATTGATTGTAAGCCGTTAAGCATTTCACAGTTGCATAGTTGTTCCCTAAAAATTGCATCTGAATTGCTTCGCCCTTCAAATATGAAACGTTGACAAATTCATACTTTCAAAAGCTCAGCCGATAGGGAGCGTTTCTTAATTCCAACCTACCTCTTGAATTTTAGTATTTAGTGGCAACAGCTTAACGACAAGAAGGGGGAGAGGGGCCTAACATATTTACAATAGATTAATCTGTGATACCTTTATTTGGACGTATTTCTACCAAACAGACCTATGTGGCGATGAGAAATGTGGGGTGTGCTCTAGAAATCTGGATAAGAAGCAATGTAAAAGTGGGCGTGGTTCCTTTTGAAGAATTGGAAAAGCGGGATATTGCATTCTATCAAAGAGACCTATGTGCAGCTGAGTGCGGAACTCATGAGCCGCGGGCATGGCAAGAGAGCCTTGTGGACAGGGCTCATGAGTTTATGCGGAGGCGGGCGGACGGCGGCGACCGCGGAGACCGATCTCGTTGCCGCTGACGTCACTGGCGCTTTATTATTCTCATTCACTCTTACGGCCAGAGACTAACGAGCACACCCCATATTTCTCACTTCCACATACAGGGTGTCCCAAAAGTCCCTTCCACCCCCTCTAAAATTTTAGCTAATTAATATTTTGAAACGAAACTTTGGGGATGTTCATCGATCAATGTAAGCTACTTTTGGGGGCCCCCAAAATTTTCGGGGCCCCCCATGGGGAGGGGCTGCGGACCCCAACTTTTTTTTTTCAAATGGCAACCCCTATCTTGTGATACCTCATTCGAAAGAGCATAAAAAACTAAGAATTTTGGCGCAAACCGCAGATCAATATCTTAATTTTTGACCAAGTTATGATAGGTCAAAGGTCAAATTTGACCTATTTTCAAAAAATTATAACTCCGGTTCAAATTATCGTAATGAAAAAAATAAAACGGGAAAATTTACCACATTGTAAGCACTTTTAAGGAAAAATCACAGAAATTACTTCAAACTAATTTTAAGGGGGGTTTCGGACCCCCAAATACGCCAATTCAAAGGTCATTCAATTTTCCCGCGAAATAAGCCAATTTCCCCCAGATTTGCCTCCACACTAGTTCAGTAAGGTCAAAATCAGTTCAACATTACGTTGGCAAGTCCCCAAATTTCGGGAAAAGTTAAAAAAAACGAAATTAAAGGTGATTAAATTTGACCGCTATAAATTTTTTTTTTAACTTTTCCCGAAATTTGGGGACTTGCCAACGTAATGTTGAACTGATTTTGACCTTACTGAACTAGTGTGGAGGCAAATCTGGGGGAAATTGGCTTATTTCGCGGGAAAATTGAATGACCTTTGAATTGGCGTATTTGGGGGTCCGAAACCCCCCTTAAAATTAGTTTGAAGTAATTTCTGTGATTTTTCCTTAAAAGTGCTTACAATGTGGTAAATTTTCCCGTTTTATTTTTTTCATTACGATAATTTGAACCGGAGTTATAATTTTTTGAAAATAGGTCAAATTTGACCTTTGACCTATCATAACTTGGTCAAAAATTAAGATATTGATCTGCGGTTTGCGCCAAAATTCTTAGTTTTTTATGCTCTTTCGAATGAGGTATCACAAGATAGGGGTTGCCATTTGAAAAAAAAAAGTTGGGGTCCGCAGCCCCTCCCCACGGGGGGCCCCGAAAATTTTGGGGGCCCCCAAAAGTAGCTTACATTGATCGATGAACATCCCCAAAGTTTCGTTTCAAAATATTAATTAGCTAAAATTTTAGAGGGGGTGGAAGGGACTTTTGGGACACCCTGTAGGTCTGTTTCGTAGAACTACGTCCATTTAATGGTTCTGATATCAAAACACGGAGGACGATCAAAATTGTTTTTCTAAAATTTATTTTTTTAGCGGCAGTGTCTCGAAGTTGATGGTTGAAATTTTAGTGAGGGAGTATTTTCATCTTAATGTGCTGGTTACACGCTCAATTTCCATCAATTTCCGATCAAATGGTGACTGGTGCGCACCATCTACCATCAAATTTCTGCGGCCTGCAAAAATTTGATGGTAGATGATGGAGCTGTGGGGCTCATCCTTCATCTGATTTCCACATAACCGTGCTTATTTCATGCTTATTTCAATCAACACGCTGTTTTAATTAATTTTACTCATCAATCCAGATAACTCTCGACCGCCATCTTGGTCATCATTTTGATCGGAATTTGACGGAAATTTGAGCGTGTAACCAGGCCACAACGGTGCTCATCCTCCTCGGGGAACTTAAAAACGGGCTTACATAAAAAACACACAAGCGCTTTCTGATACGAACGTATTAGAGCTTTCCCGCTGTTTGGATTGAAAATCACTACGTCTCTTTTCCTATTGGTCAGGAAATATATACAATTTAATTTGTATGTGTTATGGCACTGAAAACAAAATCGGTAATGTGAACCGAATCGGTGTTCCATGTCATTCTAAATATTCGGTTTGTCAAATTGAACTTTCGGTTAGTGTAATCGAACGTTCGGCATTTATGACCGAACTGGGCCGCACAAGATCGGTTGCACTCACCGATAGTTCGGTTTGACAAACAGAAAATTCAGTTTGACGAACCAAATTAGTTGGGATCGGTAATACAGGATTGCGCGAAAGTTCTAAGAAAATATATGAGAATTGCGCAAAAAAAGCAAAGAGATTGCACGAGTAGAAACCTTAACATTTCCTACAGAAATGCGCGAATTTAAAATGAAGATAATTTCAGGTAGAAGTTTGTCAAAACAGGAAACAGTTGGAAAATAAACGCATTAAGTTAACGCCAGTTTAGGTTAGTTTGTTGACAAGTCATCGATGTCTTACCTCCTGATGATACATGAAGTGAAAAGATTGAAAAATGGTCGTGATTATAAAGAACTTTCCTAATTATTCTCGAAAAAAAAATTTAATCGGGAGAAACGAGGCAACGTGTTCATAGCATGTTCATAGAATGTTCATAGCATGGCCAATGGGCCTTTTAAGTTCTATCATTCGATGCCGCGATTATTCTAACGCGAGTTCGAAGAATTGCGCCAAACACGGTGTGGTCGGCGTTAAACATATATTAGCGCCTGCAAGACTTCAGGAACACTTCACGCATTGCTTCAAACGGTGCGGTCGGCGCCAGCCCATAATAGCGCCTACAAGACTGCGTGAATACTTCTCGCATTGCACCAAACGCAGTGCAGTCGATCAGTTGACTTGAAACCCATATTAGCGCCTACAAGACTAGTAGGAATGCTGTAGGACTGCGTGTCATCATCTTGACTCTCTCCTCCAGTTTTTACCATAATTAATAAGAAAATACGATTCTCATTGTAACGATTCAGGAACTCGGATGATATCTAATTTTTTCTTTTTGTTCACATTAAAGGATCATATAACGAACGAAAATATCGCGTCGAAATTTTCGATACTTTTATTTGAGATCATTCAGATTTTGCAGAAACTTTTCAGAAAAACTGTGTGTAATTTTTAAAAAAACATTTATTAAAAATAAAGCATAAAAAAGGTGCATGACGTTGCAATCAGAGATAAACGCACGGTTTCTTTTGGGTGCACTCGTCCATCCGTCCACTCATCTCTCAAAAACTTGAACATGGTTGTTCTACGATTTTTTATGTGTAGTTCTTTTCAGAGGATGGCGGCCGCGTAGCGGCCACAGACCCCTAGTTCACTTTTTAAATGTCTATGAAAGCTCTCTGAGCCATTCCTGCTGCGAAGGATATCTATCGAAGAGAGACATGCCCGTAAGTGAGGAGGGAATGAACAGTCGTTCGTGATGTATTTATCTACCACAAACTACCAAGGTTGCCAGATTAACGCTCCCTTGTTAAATATTGCATATTCACGCAAACATGTGAGTCTTCAGTACCAGAAAAATTCACGCGATCCTATGCGTATGCATCTCCAAAAAGGTAAAAAAGGTGACATTCGTGCAATCCTATCGTGGCCGTTGGGATGATATAGAACACCGAACTTTGGTACATATGATGGAAATTTTTTATCAGTATACTGCTTGCTGTACTGAAAAAAAATCTCGGTATATTTACTAAGAAAAGTGTAAAATTACTAAGAATCTAGGGTTCTATTTGATCCCAGTTTTTTTTCTTGGTAAAATCACCAATTATGGCATTGGTAATTTTACCGAGAAATCTCGGTAAAATTATTGAACTTTCTCGGTAATTTTACTGGACCTTGGTAAAAACGCCAATATTTTTTATCGACTGTGGTAGAATTATCGAGATAAAATGGCAAAGTTACCGGGAATTGATTACCAATAAAAGAGGTATTCTTACCTGAAAAAAAAACAGTAAAAATACCGGTTTTTAGGTAAGCTTGCCAGTCTGTCTTGGTAAAATTACCAATAATTGGTAAAAAGAAGTGAGATGGTAAAGGTACCAATGGACCTTGGTAAAAACGCCGAGAATTTTTTTTCAGTGTGCAATCCTATCGCAGCCGTTGGGATGATATGGAACACCGAACTTCGGCACATATGATGGAACTTTTTTATCAGTGTATTGTTTGCTGGTAATCATTCTTTCCTTCTTAATTAAGGTGTGATCTCAAATTTTAGGTGAGGATTGAAGGGAAAGTGGAAGCGCTGGATGAGTCCAACTGGATTGACATCTACGAGAAGGAACCGTTGTTCTGCAAAATTCGAGCTCACATTTGTAACCAGGGCCGAGAAGTGGAGTGGAGAGATCTGAAAAATCACCACGACCAGCTCTTGAAGGAGGTCGAAGAAGGCAACAGAGAATTGGAAAAACCTGCTCACGTGTAAGTTCACTTGACCAATGAAGAGTATCAAACGATTGCTGAAGTGCGAAACCTCGTATCTCCTTTTCGGATGTTGCAGACTTCTTCTGCCGTGCTAAGGAAGAACGCCGTATGAGCATTCGAATGTTACCAAATTTCCTCTCAGAAAATATCAATTTTCGAAGAAAGTTATGAATATTTTTCCTTGAACTTTTCCGACTTTTTAGATCAAATTTCAAACAAAATCCTTCAAAAAATCGGAGGAGAAATATTCACAAATTTTTCTGACAATTCGTTATTTCTCGAAGGAGATTTGGCAACGCCTGATAGCTTATACAGCGTTCTTCCTTAGCATAGCAGTCTTGTTATGCTGAATTTTTCTTTGGAAAACTAATTAACATGTTTTCTCGAAAACTTCTCTATGGTGCTTCTCTGTTAGCAGAATATTTTGTGTTTTTAAGCTACAAAGTAGGCTTGTTTCTTTGGTCCTCGTAATGGAGATAAGTAAAAGCACATCGTAAAATCGCGATGAACATACGTGGTTTCGCACTTTGGCCATCGATAATATACTGTTTTGGACACTTACCGTACCATGCAGTAGAGGTATACAGCTTTGAAAAATGTTGAAGTGCATAAAAGCGTGATCCCTAGTCTTGAACAACCGCTCCTTTCAATCAATCTCTTTATTTCATTTGTCTGTAGATTTCTCTACCAATTTCAAAAATCAGCCCGCAAAATTGTATCGTTTAACATTTTCAGCAGCAAAAACTTGAAGCTTAATTTCAAACAGTCTAATGAACCGGTTACAGGCAAGTGCGGAGTTCATAGTCAAGATTAACTTCATTCGGAGCGCCTTCAATTTTTGTCATACTTCACGCATTGCCGCAAGGTTAAAATAGTTGCATCCTCAATGTTGTAGGATTTTCCTATCTACTCGTTTTGAAGGGCGAGTGGAAAGTGTGCATCTTATCCGTCATTTTTTCTTCCGTTCTTTGAGTGTATGATCGTTCCACACGCAAAAAGTAACCTGACGATTTTGGTGTTCACAGAGTCGCCTACAAGCTCCACCCAGACATGATAGAGTTCTACGAGTCGTTCGGTCTGACGATCGGCGACCGACTCCTCTACCGGAAACAGGACGATAATTCGTGGAGAGTGTCCCGTATCGCCGCCTGAATCCATCGACCCACCTAGCAAAGGAGCTCATCCTACAACGAAGCGTCGTCGACGGCCCAAACGTTCGTCCACGACCGAAACCTTCGCCAACGATCCACCTATTCGTCGACGATCCCACTATTCTCTCGTGCCAAATCCACGTTCGCTGTAGCCAGCAATGTCGATCAGTTGCGAGGCGTGAATGATCGATTATCGATGTTTCCCCATTTGAAGCTACGGCAAACAATCGATTATTAAGGTGTTCGTTGCGAACACCCTGTTTATCGATCCTTTTCCATAGGTTTAAATGGGGAAACATCTATAATCGAAGCACGCCACGCTACTGATGTCGAATAACCTAGAGAGTGGGGTGAGATCGTCGCCTGCCAAACAGAAGAACGTAACTTAATGCCACGGTTGCAAAATTTACTTAAAAACTAATGATTTTACGAGAACATACCAATGCAATTTTGTGCCCAAAATATTTCAGATTTCGTCGTTTTCCAGACGAGGAAGGTAGCGCCGTTCCAAGGTTGCAAAATTTACTAAAAAATTCAATTTTTTTACAAAAATGTACCATGGGACACTTTTTTTTGGTTGAAAAATTGTCTAAATTTTGCATAGAATTAGAAGAAAAATCAGCGAAATCTTCAATTAGAAATTCCCCAAATGCTCCCTGTATAATTGCAGTTTGTATTGGGAACTTCGGATACGTTGCAATGAAGTTGGGTTTTTTTCTTGAGGAAAACGACGATTTTTGAATGAGATCTGGAGAAAAATCTGTGAAATTTCCAATTAGAAATGTCCAAGATTCTCCTGGTAAAAATTCAATTTGCGAAGAGAGATTTGGCAAAATTGTAATATAGTTACTTTCTTCTGTGAAGGAAATTACGAATTCTGCGAATAATTGATTTTACGTTGATTTTTCGCTAACCTGTAAAAAGTGCCATCGAATAAACGATGGAGTCGAACTGAAAGAACGCGATCAATACCGTACTTAGAACACGTGAATTGCAGTGGCGTGGCGTGAATGATCGATTATCGATATTTCCCCATTGAAGCCATGGTGAAGAATTGATTATTAAGGTGTTCGTTGCGACCACCCTATTCATCGATTCGTTTCCATAGGTTTAAATGGCAGATCAATCGATACATCGCAAAGTACGCCACGCCACTGGTGAATTGCGCAAGGAGATGATGTGACAGCAATTGAACAAGAAAAATAGAAGGCGGGAGAATAAGGATTGTTGTTTGGACCAAATTGTTGGGTTGAATGGTCTTTCCTAATTAATTGTGGCTGGATCTCAATTTAATGAGATGCGGCAGGAACAAGATACGGTCTGCCGCAACCTAAGTTGAGATCTAGCCCCAACTAATTATAGAAATGATCATTTCATCTGTGGTTGGGCCCCTAAAGTTAAGGTGCAGCCACACAGTTAGCGACGGCTGACAACACCTTGCTTTTTTCCTAAATGATTTTTTCTGGCTATTTTATCAAAGCATCCATCGGCCAAATCTTTCTCAAATGGGCCAAACAAGTTAGTATTTTCTTGCGTGATCCGTTCCAATTGCAGGTATGGTCAAACTGACTTTCTGTGAATTGCCCAATTTGATTGAATAATAGGTATGAGAATTATGGACTTATTAACCTGATAGACTGGATTAATCGCCCCAAATCACAGTAACTGTTTCTCACAATGCCTAATTTCCTTGCAGTGCCTCAAAACATTTTTACAAGTGAAAAGTTAAAAGTCTGATATGTTTTTTAGATATTCCCCCTAAAAAACCCAAGTCTGGCTTCTTCGTTTTTTTCGTTTTTACTATTCCTCGTCTTGTCTCACTGGGTTATTATGAGTTTTGAATTGTAAATTTACTAAAAAAAAATAGTGTGCAATTATCATAGCATTTAATTAGGTCTATAGTATTATATTCATTTTTGTGCCTGTAGGTTAGGTAATCTCTTTTTTATTCCTAAGTTCCAGTCTAAGATTAAAAGTGTAGGTAAAAATTAAGTCATACTTGCGTCAATTTTCACATACTTAAAGTATTTAAGCTTTCAACATGCCTCTTTATCACGATAAGGACCATCTACCTTCGCTTGGAGAGTTTGCATGTATTATCTCATTTGCATTTTGATGGTGAAAGGAAAAAACAGATATCTCGATTGGATTGTTTCACAATTTTCCCTCGTCTTTTACTTACGCGTTATTTGTTTCAAAAGAACATGAACTCAACATTCTGTAAACAATTTTCAGAAAATATTTTAGAAATGACACATAACACGGTAAACAATGAAATTGCAGATTTAACAATTTTGTCGGTGAAATAGGTGTCCGACATATTTAAATGTAGATTCTGCAATAAAAAAATGCAAATTTAATCACCCCTTTGGTTAAATTAGCTTTCCACTATTGTAAACTGTACATGTGGAACTTGCCGGATATATTTTTTAGCAAATTAATTGTTAAATCAGCAATTCATTTTTTCCGTGCATAATAACCTGATAGAAATGTTTTTGTCATCGATTATCTGTTATCCCATAGGAAAGAAAAACACCGCTGGAAATTTCAAATTTTTCAAATTGAGATATTTGTTTTTCCACTTTCATTGCACGCTCATTGCAACAACATAATGTTTAAAAATTGCATGAAACTACCTCGACAGAAAAATTAAGTCACTGCGCACCAGTTAAGAGGAGTCTGTTCTATAGTCATATAGGAAATATTTATGCCAAAAGGAACTTTGTCTCACGCAAACGCCATACACATAGTCCCTTTTTGTATGAATACATCCATAGGTATTAACCATTAAGTGTGATTCAAGTTATAGTTTTAACGTGCCTCCACGGTACGATTTTTTAGCACTCGCCAAATCCTGTGCACTTAATTTATGCGATATAATTCTAATTTATTATTTACAAAATCTCCTTTCAAAAAGTGACGATTTTATAGTATTAGCGACGTGTTTGTAACTTCTCCTCCTCCTCCTCTGCTGCTTGCTTTTTCACGTTTTTACTCTCCTGATTCGAACTCTATTTCAAAGTCTTATCATTGTTATCACAAGCAACATTTTTCAATAAATTTATAGCCAGTAAACACAAAATTAATTTTAATTTTATTCATGACTCTATGATAATAAACTCGACCCTGGATCCAAGAATTCACCCTGTTCTTTTAAACTCGGAAGATGATTTTAGAAAAAGCCCTGAGTAAAATTGCGTTTCCTGTAAAATAAAACAGAGGATTAAATACTGAGATTGAAAATCCCTTTTCCGGAAAAAAACTCCATTCCCAATTATCCGCACAGAGAGACGTTTCCTGTTTGATCAATAGTAATTCCTTCTGAATATGCCGCAACAGCAACTACTGGTTGACACATCAGGAAATCCTCTTGTTTTAAACGTATTCCTGTTATTTCAAAGAGACGTCCTGCCGTTTTCAAGAAATTACTGACTGACTCAACGAGATTCCTATCGTGGTGTATTTAAAAGGATCATTCCTCTCAGTGTGGGTTTTCTTGATCCCAAACATTCTTTTGGTTGATCATTTCTTCTCTAGAATGAAAGTAGAAGGAACACCCTTAAAATATCCTGTCGCGCATGTGAAAAAGAGATTACAATTTTATCTCTTGTGAAGCAGAAATTGCATCGCTAAAATAAGAAGGCACGCTTTCGTTCCTGTGGGGTGGGCATAGCAATATAATGGAGGGACCATTTTGCAATCTTTGTGTTATCATTGCCAGATTGTGCTGAAAAGTCAGCACATTTCTCTATTTAGCTCAATGTTTCAAATCCAGATATTTTCATCTGTCATCCTTGTCAACCTCCGTGGCCGAGGTGCAATGTATGATGCAATTATGTCAACTTCGATGTGGCTAAAATTGCATAACCGACCATTTGAAGGCAAACAAAAAGGATTGCATTTTTGCCAGTATACTCAGCTTTTGCTTTTGTTTTTAAAATTTAGAGACGGCAAAATATCTTAGAAATACAACCTTCGCCACTTACATCATCACATCATCATCTTGTGTTTAGACGTGGCGAGATATGATGAGCATAAGTAAGTCAAAAGAGGAACATGTGCGTAACACTGAGGTATTTTTTGAATATTGGTGACCGTCTGAAGGAAGAGAAACCTCGGTGCCTAAAATTTCAAAGTAGACCTAATAATATCATTGCATAGAAGAGCTGGTCTTGCAAAAATGTCATGGCAGAACAATCACCTAACGATGACAAACCGAACCCGCATAGTGACACTATCAATTATGCAGCTCAATAAACGCTATTTTGAGGAAAACTGATACAATCGGCCAACGTTCAAGAAAGTCCAATCGAAACGCAAGTGTCTGCCGTTTATTGGTACACGAATAAATTAAGTTGCCTGTATCTCATTATTGAGAAATATCACAGAGTGTTCTTCCGTAGGAAACTCTACCTCCAATTTTTACCAAACTCAATAAAAATTTCTCTCCAAAAATTTACCACCATGAACTTGATTCCCCTCCTTGAGAACGTCGTAACAAAAAAATCACTGCGTAAGATTTCCGAATCCAAATATCGGAGAAGCAATGGTAGGGTAAAATGAACAAAATTTTGCAATTTGGAACTATAAATTCTAGCCGGTTTTGAAAACAACGTAAGTGCCATTAGTTTCCTAACGCACATAAGTGTTTTTCTAGAAGACCCAGAGTTTATAGTTCCAAATTGTAAAATGTAGTTCAATTATTCGAGTGACTTTATTTTTAATTAAAAAGAATAATCACGCGATACAAGTAAAAGCGTTGACCCCAACATCCAGTGTTGCATGCATTGGCGATTCTCACAAATTGGCAACACCGGGTTGTCCATTTAAATGCATGTAAGAAAGCCGATATTTGTGGAGGTGGTCAGCTTCACCTAGAAGCGATTATGCATAGAATAGCGATTATAGAAGAAAAACAGGGTTGCCAGCTTGCAAACATCGCTCCATCGATTACGATTTTTGAGTGCTCTCGACCGGATTGGGACCATAGTGCGCCGCGCCGCCGCGCTGACGGCACCGTGTTTGGCGCAATGCGTGAAGTATTCTGACAGTCTTGTAGACGCTGCGAGTTTCACGCCGACCGCTGCTGAACGCACTGTGATTGACGCAATGCGTGAGGTATTCACGCAGTCTTGTAGGCGCTATCCGTTTTACCGCAATGGCCGTACTCTGTTTGATGCAATGCGTGAAGTATTCGTGCAGTCTTGTAGGCGCTAATATGTGTATAGAAGAGAGAGATCATAATATCTCCTCACCGCTCGATAGCGGTCAATTTATTGACACTATTAGTCGTACCTTTACTGTAGGAACTATCCAATTTAGATACTATTGGCTGTAAGTCACAGAAAAGCAATATATACATCGCTAAACTCTCATTTATAATATTTATAATATTCGAAGGGGGCATGTATTTTTATTGTTTAGATCTAATTCGGTGTCACGGCGAGTCTCAATGTTGACGCCACCACTCCACTCATTGCATCTCTGTAGGATTTAATCAAAGGAAGAACGATGACATCTGCACCAGTGGTGAAGCGTGAAAAATCGATTATCGATATTTCTCCATTTGAAACTATGGAAAGAATCGATTATCAAGGTGTTCGTTGCGAACACCTTCTCTATCGATCAAATTCCATAGGTTTAAATGATGGATCAATCGGTATATCGCAAAGCACGCCATTCCCCTGATCCGCACCCGGTGATACCATTGTAGTAGCTGATATGTGACGCAGCACTGATATAGTCCATTAATTAACGGACTTTACCCATTTGAGAAATCTGAAAACATAGTTTTTGATCTAATTTTCAAACTTTTTGGGTTGCAGTCCATAAGCTTAAAGAAATCCATAATAAAAATCCACCTTCCGAATGGGTCGGTTGCGCTGGTCTCAGAATCGTGTTTTGATACGTGATTCTTGTAGATTAACTAAATATAGGGCTAAATATAGGGGCTAAAGCAAGGGTGTTGCCTCTCCCCCACCATGTTTAAAATATACTTAGAACATGTACTGCGTGAATGGAAGAAAAAATGTTCCGCCGCGGAATGGGTGTCCCTCTGAATGATGAAGAAACTCTTTACACGTTATGCTTTGCTGATGACCAAGTACTTATCGCCCAAGATCAGGATGATGCTGAGTACATGACTCGAAAGTTGGTGGCTGAGTATCGGAAATGGGGCCTCGAGGTGAATGTCAGCAAAACCGAGAAGTTGACCGTTGGCGGGAATCAGCAAAGTATAGAATTGGAGGATGGGCGGCAAATTGGAAGCTGCGATATTTACAAATATGTAGGAGTGTTTCTAACCCAGGATGGAAGACTGGACCAGGCCATCAAGAAGAGGAATATGCAGGGTTGGAGGGCAATCGCTATGTTAAATGGAGTCCTTTGGGACCAAAGGATTTCCAAAGAGAACAAAAGAAGGATCTACAACGCGATTGTCAAGAGCATAGTAACCTACGGGTGTGAAGTATGGCCAATGAAACAGCGGACCCGGGAGGTTTTAGAGGCAACAGAGATGGACTTCTGGCGTAGATCCGCTGGTATTTCCAGAAAGGATCGCGTCAGAAATGAAACGGTACGGGAGATCATGGATGCCAAGCAGACCATCGTGCATGACATGAAAAAACAACTAATTTGGTATGGTCATGTCCAGAGAATGGCAGGAGACAGGTTGCCGAAGAAGGTCCTTGACTGAGTTCCTCCTCTGAAAAGACGCAGAGGGCGCCCAATGAAAGGTTGGAGGGAAGGGATTGAAGCGGAAATGTTAAGGTGCTCAATCCCCCATGATTTGTGTTTGAAAGAGAGCAGTGGAGGTTAAGAGTCGTAGAGCGCGAGGGAGTGCTGTAAAGCGACTTATATGTATGTACTAAAAATAGCATAAGATCTGTCCAAAAAGCAACTTTCTACGTTGAATATCAACTAAAATATCGCACTTTGAAAAATTCGGTCTATGACGTCATCCACCGTAGTAGTGACACCCTTAGTTTCTTCCACCTTACTTTCATTGGTCAGGGAAACACGCATTTGCAGTGGTTACTCAATGTGTAACTTGGCGGATGAAAGCAAGGTGGAAGAAACCAATGGTGTCAATATCACGGTGGATGACGTCATGAAAACGAATTTTTCATAGTGCGATATCTCGGTTAATATTGAACGTAGAAAGTTGCTGTTCGGCGGCAAAAATCAAGTATCCAAACACGATTCTGAGACCGCAGTGCAACTGACCCATTGACTAATCCCGTCCCAAAAACACAAACAGTGCAAGTATGAGAACTAAGAGGACATTTTGATATTTTGAGCACGACTGCAAAAAAATAACACACAAGCTCAAACATCGAAGATATCATAGGTACCCACAAGTACGCTTTTAAAAACCAACATCGACGCAATTTGTAAAATATGGAGTGAATTTGTGTTACTCATTTATTTCAATTTTTGTATTCATCTGTCATTATCGTATATATGTTATCTCTCACAGCCTTTAACATTTTTTTTTAGCCGCAAAAATTTAACAATTCTTGTGTGTTTATCTTTTTAGCTTTTTTTTAATCAGTTATTTTCATTCAAACCCAAGTTAATCCAGCCGTAGGCACTGATTTTCATATGAACACATTACATCTCTTTGATATTAAAAATCCAATCAGGAAACAACAGCCTTCATAAGACCTGTTTTTTCCTTCCTGGATA
This sequence comes from Bemisia tabaci, assembly GCF_918797505.1. Classification (NCBI taxonomy): domain Eukaryota; kingdom Metazoa; phylum Arthropoda; class Insecta; order Hemiptera; family Aleyrodidae; genus Bemisia; species Bemisia tabaci. The sequence goes on along the minus strand of NC_092800.1, from coordinate 8,966,098 downwards.
TCCAGGAATGAAAAACTGGAAGCGAAGCAAGTCAAAAACGCCTTGACAGCGTTTTAGGCCGCACAGGAGTAATGCATGTTGCGCGCCAACATTTTGCGGGCGAATAGAGGGAATTTGACTCACATGGTTCACCGATGGCTGGTGGTGGTGCGACGAGACAACATCCGAAAATCTGACTTACATAATAATGTATTTTTATTCCACCTTTGAGCCTAAAATTTGGGTTAATATTGCGTTTTGAAGCGTGACAGGTTTATCTTTTAGTCAAGTAGTCACCAATACGTGTGCTTCGTTGACTGTCATTTATTTTTACAAAAACGACTGGTAATTTTTATTTCCAAACTTTCCCTGAGGCGTGTTCCACCGTGTTTCCACGATTCGCAAAAATGCTGGCAATTACGAAAGAGATAAGATAAAACTAATCTCTGCAGTTAAATTTGTTTTATTTACATATTTTATAAATTATTTTACAGTGCTTTGAAACAAGAACAGCGCGAGTGAATGTAATAAACCCCGCAATACACCCGCAAATAACTTACCGTATAAACGAGAAAAAGACACTAAAAATGGCCTGAAACTGTATGTAACAAGGTGTATATTCCAACGCAAACTGCCTGAGCTCAACACTCCCCCCCCCTCCCCCTCTCAGTTTTGTACTGGTACTCATTGCAGTTAAACATATTTTACTCTAAGTGTAATTTTTGGAATTTCTTGGCTATGACGATTTCCCCGCGGAATGGTGTGGATCCTGCACCATTTCTCCACTTTGTTACTGTCCGTGTAAATACATGTTTTATTCGAGGAACTTTGACAACTATCAAAAGTTCATATGACGTTTTTCCTTAGCACGGCAGAATATCTGACCTCATTATTTTTCATTACTAGATTTATACATGAAACCGTTTTCTTACACACAATATTTCCGCATGCCCTTCGTGGTGGTTCACCTACTACATGCGATCAATAAAGGACAGCCGAATGTGGATATTTGTGATGTAAACAGTGCAAATGAATCTTAGAACACGTTTTTACAGCATTCATCAAATTTGAATTTTCATCACTTTCCCGGATGAGGAGAGTCAAAAAGTGCTGATGAACAAATATCCTCTGGATCGCACCCAAGCCGGCTGTTTGCCTCACTGTTTGGGATAATGCTAAGTTTGCCGTGCTCAGGATTGCATTCATTGCACATTTCGTCGCTCCTCTGACGTAAGGGCATATCTCAATTTCTACGTGAGCCCTGTTCTGCGTATAAATCAATGCTTTTCGTGGCTCATGCGGAAATGGAAATACGCTCTTACGTCAGAGGAGCGACGATTTCGTCGTTTCCTAGACGAAGGAACATAACTCCATCCCGAGGTTGCAAAATTAACGCAAATAATGACATTTTTTACAAGAATGTAGGTACCTGAGCAATTTTCGACCAATTTTTTCTGATTTTTGCATGAGATCAGATGAATAATCAGTGAAATTTTCAATCAGAAATGCCCAAGATCCTGCAGTTAAAATTGCAATTTGCAAGAGGAACTTTGGCAACATTGAAACTTAGTTACGTTCTTTCGTAGAGAAATCGACGATTTGTTTCTTTTAGATCGTTATGGCGAAATTTAACGACGCTCTTTCCAGATTGCGCTTTCGTGATTTTTTGCATGATTTACTCAAGTTCACGAGCAAAGACGCGACATTATCTCTTCCGGCGGTTCATGGAAAAAACGCGTGGCATGCGTATTCAGGAAAGGGACTGTAATAAAACAGGACTGTGCATTTTTTCTAGACAGGGAGGATACAACACACACTGTGCCCGTGTGCCCTTCTCAACTAGCAATTAGGGATTTTTGCCGTCAAATTATTTGATTCTTGAATGTTAAATTATGTAATTAATTACATCAGTCACTAATTTTTTTCAATAACGTCATCTATTTTCTCATCGGCATTGAAGATTGACCTCTTGGAATCATTCTTATTTTCAAGTATAATATTATTACTCTAACAGTGATTCAGTGTTCATTGTGACTTTCCATCCGATTTTCGCATGTCACACTCGCGGGATGATTTGGATTGCGACTATTTCTATTACGGTTGTCGTGAATATTTTGATTCCTTCCTCCGGAACTTCGCTTGTGACATTGAATTTTTACAACGATACGGGGGCCGTCAAATATTTTCTCGACGATATTAACTTGGCAAATCTACCGTACAAGTTCATTGACAGAGACATCCTGAGGAAGGCCATCTTTAGGGCCGAAAGGGGTTTATCCGTTTCCCGCGTAAGTATCAGTAAATTATACTCACTTTTGCTAAATTAATTCCGATTGAAGACATACAATCAGCCAAAAATTACTAAATTTATCTAAGCCCTGAATCGCTGGTGGCTATTCAACTACGCATCTCAATAGTTATATCACAAATTTCACGCATACTCATGATATATTTTCTCATAGAAATGTTAAGCAATGACATTGTAAGGCGAACTTACACAGAATATGTCTTGTAAGTGAGTGGAAATCAGAGGGTATATTTTAGGGCAGTTTAAATCGTTTAATTTCTCTGAAGAGAATGAAATTTGTTATAAAATTAGTAGCAGCTTGCATTACTTACAATTCATGTTACATTTTTTTGGATTTGCATCGAAAACATATTCTCTATCCATCATGAGGGTGTGATGATATGTGTCATGCAACATACATTCATGTTTTGATGATTGCATCCTAAATATCAGCAAAAAAATAAAGAAAATAAAACAAGATCGGTCCAAAAACTGTATTTCTTTGTCTTCATAATGGAGTTTTCACCATCATAAAACAAGACTTTCGGTGAGAATTCAATTTTCTCGGTGAATGAATTATTATTGGTTGTGAGAACTTGATATATTTATGTAAATTTGTTGCTGTATACATTTTTTTTATTTTATTTTAATTTCTTTTTGCCAATACCACCAGGCTAATTTTTGTCCTGCCCATGATATTCAATTTAACTTTTTGAAAGTTTTTCCCGAAATACCAGAATAAACACAAGGGAGATCGTTATTTTTTCATCGCACAGTAAATTTTCAATTTTCAATTCAAATTCTCTAAATATTACACATTTGATTCCTCTCCCAGACTTGTATCAATGGGAACAAGAACTCGAAAACCGTTGATGAGCAAGAGAGAAAACTCTCATATTTCCGCGAGGATGTTGTTTTGAATCTGCACCACTCCATCTGGCATATCATCCACCCGGTTGATCCCCACAATGGTTCTTTGGTTCCAACACACTCGGATAGACGAGGGGAATTATTCGGTTACATGCATTCCCAACTTTTGGCTCGGTACGTATTGCCGCATTGTGCGATCACTGAAAAAAAAGTACCACAATCTGAACTGTACATCTAGATGTCCACGGCCGGATTTACCAATAGGCTACATAGGCTATAGCCTAGGGCGCAACATTCTGAGGGGCGCACAATTTTTGAAAATTTATTCAAAAACGTATTTCCCAAAACCAACTTGCAAACGTAAACGTATCTCAAAACTGTTTAAAATCGTGCTTTTTTAAAGGTGAATTTGAACATTTTCCGGACACCTAACATCCTCCCTCTGATCTGAAGGGGAGGAGCGCCCCCCCCCCCCCACAAGAGCGCCTACTTTTAGGGGCGCCACCCTAAGTTTAGCCTAGGGCGCTAAAAATGTAAATCCGGCCCTGTAGATGTCTAGATGTCATGAGAGTAGTTGCTTGCACTCGCTAGAAGTGTAATGGTACCAGCCAGCGGTATAGTTAGTCAAACTACACTTATGCTGACTGTGAGGGCACCAACTAGAGGTAAGGATGATCCAACCACACTTTCAGGTGACTGAACTATCACAGAAAAAAAAAAAAAAAAAACGTGCTTGGCAGTGGCGTGGCGTGCTTTGAGATTTATCGATTGTTATACCATTTAAACCTATGGTAAAGGATCGATAAACAGGGTGTTCGCAGCGAACACCTTAATAATCGATTCTTTAAGGTACGGCAATTAAGACGCGGAATGCCGCCGCGGAATCGTACGCGGCGGACGCAAGGGAAATCTGTTACACGCGTTTCAATGGGAGCGGCAACTAAGGAGCGGAGCGACGCCGCGGCGTCCGCGGCGTCACGGCGCTCCGATCTGTCGAGAACAGATCGGAGCGGAATCCCTCGGAGATTCCGCCTCGTCCGCCGAGGTTTTCGATGATTTTTCATGTCTCTTACGTGCCGAAACGTGGATCGCGGTGGAGAAACCGATGGGAAATCGCGGGCCATCCTGACTTATTGGATTCATGAAAGAAAAAATTTTTTCAGCACGATATCAACGCATGGCAATCCTACCTCGTGGAAGGTGCAAATAATACCACACAAATAGGTAAAAGAAACATGACACCTTTTTTCCAGGAAATAAATCTATAACAACAAAACGGAATAACTATTTTATGGCTTTTTGGCATCTGAACAATTTATTTATACGTTGCTATCCACCAAAATTCTAAAACTCTTCACCTCTCTTAATTTAAAAATCTAAATTTTCGTTTATACTCCCATTTTCAAAATTATCTGTAAAGACGTTAATAGCCTGAGACGCTGAATGTCTTAAAATTATAATAACTAACTAACTATCTATAGAGAAACCTGATCGACCAATCTTTTTTTGAACATCATGGCTGAAAGTAAAAAAAATGGGTGTCTTTGCTTGCAATGTTGCAACTCTCTGCTCAAGCTTTATTCGTTAATTTGAAACTATTGATAGGGAGCTTATCTTAAACTTTTTGTAAACATTTTATTGCTGTATGTTGGAGTTTTTTGCCAACGTGCGTTAAAAATTGTTTTGCTCATTCAAAAATACTTTTAGAAATTTTACAAAGGGATATTTTGACTGGTATTCTCGTGAAAAATATTGGAGCTTTTGAAACGTGGTGAATGTTCATTGTATAGCAAGGCACAACACACCTACACTCGTGAGTTATCATCGGATACTGATGACGAGATTGCCGACGGACGCGGCGGAATTTTGAAGGCGATTCCGCTGCTTAGTTGCCGGGCACGGCGGAGCGGAAACAAACTCGACGCCTCGCTCGCTCGGGTCGTCCGCCGCGTCAGATTCCGCGGCGGCATTCCGCGTCTTAATTGCCGTACCTTAACCATACGTTTAAATGGCAAAACAATCGATAAATCGCAATTCACGCCACGCCACTGGTGCTTGGTCCGAGCATGATGATTCTTGAATTTGCCGCCAAGAATTTTTTATATCTTACTTTAAGCTTAATTTTTCTTGATAAAAGGAAAATAAGGCTTGGGTTAAGCAAAACAGTAGTTTGTAATATGCAGCGAAATTTTTGATTCAAGAAAAAATAATTTTTGGCGGCAAATTTAAGATTTTCTTTTTCAATGATACCTTTGGCTTGTGCAACTACTCTGGTATCTGGCGCAAAAATCATCTAGAAGTATAATTGTGATTGTTATTCTTTTTCCAGTTGTTCTTGTCGTTGCTTGTCTTTTTAAAAACAGATTACTATGAAACAACTTATCACAGCTGGTAATATTTCCAAATCACGCATTTAGAATATCATTTGCAAGGCGAAAAAAAATCAAAAGAAAAAATTGATCAATAACAATTACTTACATAACAATTGATTCCTTAAAGTAATAACATGTGTTGTTGTCATGTAGGGTAAAGCCGAGTAATGATAGTTCTAATAGTACTGTAGCTTGTGTATACGTGTGTGAGCGTAGTTGAATTGAAGCTGTACTAAACTGGCCTGATGTGTGCTTGTGTTCTTAAAATGCATTGGTTGTTCTTATGCCTGGTTCTCTCAGACATCATAGTCGGAAGAAGTAGAACGTCTTGATCCTAGACGCACAGTTTAAAACATTTGTCAGAAGTTCTTTTCTGGCGTTTAATAGAATTTCCTTGTCCTAACTTTTAATTTTGCACTATCTTTTGTGACCCCTACTTTTTGAATTTTTAAATTCTGTACCATATTTTGATCTCTCCTCTAAGGTGTTAATGGCTAAATTGTTAAAAGCACCAAATAAACGTATCTACCAACCAACCTACCATACTTATCTTATATTTCAGCTACAACTTTGCACGTATCAATGAACGCATGTCTGAAGTATCTCCTTTGGAGGATCTGCAGGATAGACTCCCTGGATTTTACAATCCCATGGTCGATTATTCACAAGGAGTCCCATACACCGCGAGAGAGGAGGGAGCTGTGATCAAGGTGAATCAATAATTTTACCATGGGTATTCATGTGAGTAATGTGCAGGGCCGGAGTTCATTGTAAAATTTCCGAGAAAAATACTTTGACGGATAACACTGAGAATAGTATTTGTTTTAAAAAATAGAACGATGGCTAACGTCGAAAAGTACGTATCCCATCCCATTATACCAGTGGCGTGGCGTGATTGATCGATTGTTGACATTTTCCCATTTGAAGCAACGGTAAGAAAATCGATCATCGTGGTGTTATTTGCGAACACCCTCTTTATAGATCCTTTGCCTCAGGTTTAAGTGGCGGATGAATCGATAAATCGCAAAGCACACCATGCGCTACGCCACTGCATCATATCCAAATATAAGGGTAATTTGATCAGTTGTATCATTATAGTCTTGAAAAAAATCGGACTGTCTGAGCCAGTTTTGTGACTTTGGAATGCATGGAGTTACATTTTTTCTCGGGAAGAATTTCTGATAATTATACTTCAGAAGAAGCTCTTTCATGCCATGCCACGGTGAATAAAGTCAATTATAGCTATCCTCAGAGGTGATATCTCTGTTACTGAGATACTTATGCTGGAACTCGGTGTTTTGATTGATAATATCTATTATTTTTCGCCGCACTGATTGATAATCTTCTGCCATCAAAAACACAATTCTGTAATTTTTGCAAAAACACTCAAGAAATGTGGTGGGTCAAAGGTGCGGATATGCCAAATTTTGAAAAATTGTAAACTTTAGAAAAGTTCTAGCGCATTAATTAGTATATTTATGGACTGGAGATACCGAATGTTTAAAAATTAAATTGAATTTAAAATGAAATAAATGAATTGTTTACCTTGCGACTAATTTCTTTTAATGATACACTTTTTGTACACTATAAATACCAGATCCGACCTTGTAGATAGTGGGATCGTATTCCCTGATCAGGGAAAATTCCTATTTCTTTCAGTGCGTACATTCCAGGAATATTTAATATAGATTGTGGAAAGAAAAAAAAGAAAAATTATTTTTTATAGTGATCCATCATTGAATATTAAATACTTTGGTTCAGGTCATTTGCAGGAGTAAATCATTGTAATTAAATCATTATTCTACTGAATTTGCAGGATTTCATTTACGATGAAACCGACGGGACAAGAAGTAAAGTGACTGTCGAAAAATTGCAGCTTTACATGGAACGAATACAAAATTCCATCAAAAGCAACACTTTAAACGTATGGTATAAGTATGTCGTTTCATTTTTCATTTATTAGTAACCACAAATTCTAAGAATATGACACTATGACCACTATGTCTTAAGTTGATGTTGCCGTGTACAGACTTAACACGTTGATTGCAATCAGAAATCATATAAATTGTTGAGACCTCGCATTGTCGAACTATAAGGCAATACTGCGTCAGAAGACAAAAGTTAAAACCGAAGATAAGCACATTTTTGACCTTGTTGTGTATATTCTCCAACTGCAATGCCACATGTTTCCTTTTGTCTGCCAGAACTTTTTTAAAATTTAAGAACATCACTTGGACGTATTTCTATCAAACAGACCTATGTGGAGGTGAGAAATATGGGGTGTTGTCGCGTGTTACGCAACGCCTCTTCAAAATTCACCCGAGACAGAATATTTCTTCTATCCCTTTCTCTCCCATTTCTTCTGTCTCTCTCTTAGTTTCTACAAGTCAAGCATTTTCAGGCCTTAAGCCAATGCTTGAATACAATCAGACGCATGATCACATTTCTTTAATATTTTTTTTTATCAATGCACGGGATGGCTGATGCAATGAAGCCTAAATCTTACCGTGAGAGCTCGTCTTCTACGACTCGAAGGACACTTCGGTTTTACACATCATAGCGCGACTACATGTCAATTTTCATTCGCTCAACCGCAAGTCGGATTTATATGTAACTTCTTGTTCAATTTCTAATATCCGTCATATCCATGTATAATCATCCAGGCCGTGAATAAAATTCTGTGTGATTTTACGACTTTCTCTTTTTCGTTCAAATCTTGCTCTCCCACAATTTTCCGCCGCGTCAAGGGTTGTTAGATGTTTCAGTCCGTCTAAAATTCAACCAACCCAAAGTGCGCGACAGGTGTGCTCGTCGAAGCTGCATAAGAAGCAATGTTAAAGTGGGCGTGATTCCTTTTGAAGAATTGGAAAAGCGGGATTTTACATTCTATCAAACAGACCTATGTGCCAATTGAATGCGGAACTCATGAGCCGCGGGCATGGCAAGAGAGCGTTGTGGACAGGGCTCATGAGTTAAAGACACGGATCCGCGGATCGGAGTCTCCATCGTCGCCGCTGACGTCACTGGCGCTTCATTATTCTCATTCACTCTTACGGCCAGAGAACTAACAAGCACACCCCATATTTCTCACCTCCACATCGGTCTGTTTGGTAGAAATACGTCCACTTAAAAATTGACCTACTCGAAAAAAATCCAATTTTCCCACACTCCTAACTTGCGACGCACATCACAGATGATACAGAAGGAGCATAGCAGAGCACTGAGTGTATGGCCCATACACTCATAGTGCTCCGCTGGCCGGTCCTGCAAATGCCAAAAAATGACAAACAAAATCGGAGTATTGGCTTGCAGTTATGATTTGTTGTAATTAAGGGAACACAATTTTAAAATAAATTAATATCCGCCGAGAGTTCAAACTCTGATTTTCCTACCCAGTTTCAGAGAACTCGCTTCACTAAAAAGAAAGAAAAAAAACCCTGTAATTTTTGTAGACATCTCAATCGTTGTCCCTGTTGTTAAAATATAATAGCTTTGCCAATTTTTACAGATAAATGGAACTGAAATAAGAGAATCAAATAACGAATACATTGACATTTTAGGTAACATCGTTGAAGCCTGCAGCAAAACTGTGAACCGTGAATATTATGGTAACTTACATAACTACATTCACAGAGCAATATCTTTCGCTAATGGGCCGGATGGAGTCAAACAGGTAATGAAATTTGACATTATGAGGTATGTAGGTACAACTTAGCGATTTATGCACCTGTATTTGAACCTAATAAAGCGCATCGACACATTTCTTGCGCGCGATAAGTACCTCCGGTGTTTCATTTCTTCCAAATAAATGGAACTTTTTCCATGTTGAAACTGCTATATTTTATCCGAGCATCGACCTCTATTAGCTCCATTTTTGTAAAAAAAAAAAAAAAAAAAAAAAAAAAAAAAAAAAAAAAAAAAAAAAAATTGTACGAGTACCTTTTTACATAATTTTCTACGGATATGGGGATGTCACGGACTCGCCCTCAATTGATCTGACATCTGACTGAGGCTCAAGTTATAGTTATTTTTCCCTTATTAAACGATTCAGATAAGTCTCAGCGTATTTTATGACATCACACTTTCCTCGGATCAAAAGAAAATAAGTGCACCACATATTGATAGGACAGAAAATTAGCTTCCTTTGCTCTTGATCCCTGAAAAAAAATTGAGCTTTGGCACTCTCAATTTTTATTTACAAAACATCTTAAGATATGTACAAAAATAATGATCGTAGCATTTTTTTGCATTACAGGCCGGTATGGGTGTCATTGGTGATACGAATACTGCCGTGCGTGATCCCATCTTTTACCGATTGCATGCCACGACTGAGAGGCTCTTTCGTCAGCATAAAGACCTTCTCTCGCCTTACAGCGTAGAAGAGGTAAGTGAGGACCGATTGTGAAAAGAAGTAGAGTAGAACGCGGATATTATTATTATAGTTATAATGACAAATCGGTCATAAAAACTAAATATCTTGTCGGTCCTGTGCCTAAAATCCCATTGATTTAATGTAATTTTGCATTGGTATTAACGACAATCGGCTGCAACGACCAAAATATAAGGCTGGTCCTAAAAAGGTCTTTGTTTATCCAATTTCCACTGCATAAAGTTATTTGTGCAGGTTTACACTCGGAATATTTCGCAGAACTTCGCTTTATGGTAGTAGAGTCGTGCTTCTCGATTTTTTTTACGCTCTTTTAATTGGAGCAGCGATCCATGAGATACTTTTTTTGAAACACAAACGTTGATTTCTGAACATTATGTCAAAATTTTGCCGGACTTCTAAGATTTTTAAGCCAGTAGAAAACTGATTAAAAATGTATCGTTTTCAAAACCAATTACTATTCTTCTTTTTTCTAGCTTTCGTTTGATGGTGTCTTCTTAACCGACGTAATTATCAAGCCTGCTCAGGTCAATCACAGAATTTCCAAGTCTTTCGGGGATAATGTACTCGTCACTTTTTGGGAAGAAAGTATCATCGATATAACCAAGGGGATGTCCTTTGGGCCTACGTTTCCCATAAACGTATGCCATCGGCATTTGCAGCATGTGCCATTCAGTTACGAAATCACTGTAAGTTCTTGGGTGTATGTTTTAACGTTCATTACGGCTGTGTAATTTTCTGTAATTTTTTAAGTCTCCATTTTTCAATTACGCACTTCATTTACTAAAATATGGTAAGCCTTTTTAGCATGATCTACTGAACCTATCAATAGCTACACCCTCTGATGTTACTGTATATCACACCTTCGCAAAATGCCATACTTGGTGAAATGTATTCTTTTGTCGTCTAATTATTCGACTTGCCTGTCTCGATGCATTAATGACGCAGACGGTAAATTAAAGATTATTGGTGGATACGTAAGGCAAGCAATCGAAAACGAGAAAGTAGATCTAATGTCAGTTCCCCATTTATAGGTGGAGAATTATACCGGTAAACCGTTGAAGGGAACGGCAAGAATTTTTATGGCACCTACAAATGACGGAATGGATACATATTTAAATTTCGAAAAACAACGTAAACTTTTTGTAGAAATGGACAAGTTCGTGGTCAACTGTAAGTATACCTCATTTTTTTTCTACCAAACTCTTATTGAAAATTGAATGTTTCAAAAACCAATAAAATAAAATAAAAATGTGTTGAAAGGAAGGTCAGGGCCGGATTTGGGGGTGGCTACATGGGCCGCGGCCCATGGCGGTAAATTTAGGGGGCGTAAAATTTTGTAATTTTTTTAAATGTAGGTATAAAGAAAAATCGGATTCAGAAAAAAAATACAAACTGGAAAAGGTGACAAAATCTCTCATTTCCTGAGAGTATACGTCTAATTTTGTCGTATTTCTGTGATACAATAGACAGCACCTTTAATTAGTCGAGTTAAGACTAAGAGAGAAACCGAACAAGCAATTTGGCCTGGAACGGCGCGGCGCAGAGAGCTATGATGACGAGAACTTGAGATGAAAAGGAGAAACCCTCGGCGCGGCGCGGCGGTCGGCATGCAATACGTATTAGCGCCTACAAGACTGCTTGAATACTTCACACATTGCATCAAAGACAGTGCGGCCGCTGCGGTCAGCAGCGGGCGGCGTGAAACGCATAGCGCCTACAAGACTGCATAAATACTTCACGCATTGCGTCAAACGCAGTGCGGTCAGCGCGGCGCGACGGCGGAAGTTAAAATTATTAAACCGCATTTGTGTTCGTTCTTTCATAATTTTTTCGTTCCTTTCTTATAAATGGAAGGCCTTGTCCACACAGAGATAGGTTTATGGAACTTAACTTTCTCGCAAAGTTCCGTGAACTTTTGCTAGTAGTGTTGACAGGACACTCGCAAAAAAATGTGTCCAACACGAGTAAACGCGTCTTATGCAACCCTCCCCCTCCGGCACGTTCACTTGATGGTTTTCATTGTGTTTCGAAACGAATGAGAAGGGGGCGGCAAAATACAGGCCGCCCATGGGCGGCAAGTAAGTAAATCCGGCCCTGAGGAAGATACTAAAAGTCGATTTAAAGAAAAATTGGTGAGAGAAGGGAAAAATCTGAGTTCATCTCCGTCTTTGACAGTCATCAATGGATGGAATTAGCCTCATCAGACGATTGAAAAAAATTGATCCTATTTGTTAGGCGCATGACAAACGGAGTGTATTTACTAAAATAGCTGAATGAGCATGTACATATTTTGTCGTTTGTAGCGGAAAATATTTCAAATTCGGAGAACGGAAAATTTTATGAACTTTTGGTTGCTAAATCCGAAAAAATTATAAAAGTTTTTTTCCGAATATGGACCAGTCTTCTCTGAAATCACATTTCCACCAAAGAATTCTATTTTCCCGGTAAAACTTCGGTACGTTCAAAATCAACGTACCTCATGCTTGCGTTATTTTGACCGTGCACCTGTACTATTTGGATTGCATTTTGCAAAAAGGAACCAGAAGAATTGCGATGATGCTAAGATTGTGCATTTCCATCCTTTGCAATTAAATTACTGAAACCATGAAAAAATGTGAAAATTACATTGTAGTTTAAATTTACTGTTTTTAGCGAGTAAAATAGAAACTGTTAATGGATAGTCAGGTTTTTCCTCCAAGACAAAAGAAGTTGCACTATCTTCGCAACATTGCAATGATCCTGGTTCCTTTTTGCAAAATGCAATCCATTTATCAAACCTACATTTTCATCTTTATTCACAGTAAGTTCTCAATTTTCTAGTGAAACCAGGCGTGAATTATATCAAAAGAGAATCATTAACATCCACAGTTGCGAGTCCTGCAAATTTAACGTTACATTTCCCTCCGAATCCATCAATGGAGTGGACGGCTGAACAAAAGCTTGAACTTACGAGAGTCGTTTACAGGGGCTGCGGATGGCCGCATCACCTTTTGATACCGAAAGGAAGGTCGGACGGCCTAGGCGCTCATCTTTTCGTGATGATCTCAGATTATGGTAGAGACAAGGTAAACATGGTGTTTTCACTCATTCGCATAGTAAGTTTGTATAATATTAGAATCTTATACATGATGAGCGCGGATTTGGCAAGACGTTTTAGTTGTAAAAAACCCCGTTCCCGAACTCTTGAAAGAGATGTTTATGGAAAGGAGAAATCAATTAGGTTCCATTAAGTTACAGATCTCACCGTTTTTTTCATTACGCAAACGATCATCAGTAGCATCGAAGATGAACCGACATTACCGAATGCAGCGGTGAAATATTCTGCCGTGCTAAGGAAAAACGCCGTTTGAACCTTCAAGAGTTGCCAAATTTCCTCGATAAAATGTTCATTTGAAGAAAGTTATGAGTATTTTTCCTTGAAATTTTCAGGAACTTCGGGTGAAATTTATTGAAATAGCCGTCATGCACGCTGGCCATTTCGATTTCCGTTGATATGTTTGCAGTAGTGAATGCATAGCTTAAGTGCGCTCCAGCCAGAAGTGTATTCAGCAAATGAGTTGTTTTCATAGGATGATTGAAAATAAACAAGTGGTACGGAATAAATCAAAAGAATATGAACTATGCAAAACGATAATCCAGGTGTCGGAACTTGGCTGTTTTGAAAACGCCTTCAAATGCGGCGGGATACCTCACGCGTTCCGGAGAGTTCAAATAGTTGTATCATTGCGCCGTAAGAATGTGACGGAAGATTAAAATGGGAATAGCCTCCATGCACGCTGAGCTTGTCGATTTCCTTTGACATTTTTGCAGTGGTGAATGCATAGCTAAAGTGCGCTCCAGCCAGAAGTGTATTCAGCAAAGGAGTAGTTTTTATATAATGATTAAAAAATAAACAAGTGGTACGGAACAAAACATAATAATAGGAACTTAGCAAAACGATAATCCGGGTGTCGGAACTTGGCTGGTTAGAAAACGCCTTCAATTACGGCGTTATACCTCACGCGTTCCGGAGAGTTCAAATAGTTGTATCATTGCGCCTTAGGAATGCGACGGAAGATTACAATTGATTTAGCCTTCATGCACGCTGGGCTCGTCGATTTCTTTTGACGTTTTTGCAGTGGTGAATTCATAGCTAAAAGCGCTCTAGTTAGAATTGAATTTAGCAAATGGGTGGTTTTTATAGTATGATTGAAAATAAACAAGTGGTACGGGATAAATCAAAAGAATATGAACTATGCAAAACGATAATCCAGGTGTCGGAACTTGGCTGTTTTGAAAACGCCTTCAAATGCGGCGTGATACCTCACGCGTTCCGGAGAGTTCAAATAGTTGTATCATTGCGCCGTAAGAATGTGACGGAAGATTAAAATGGGAATAGCCTCCATGCACGCTGAGCTTGTCGATTTCCTTTGACATTTTTGCAGTGGTGAATGCATAGCTAAAGTGCGCTCCAGCCAGAAGTGTATTCAGCAAAGGAGTAGTTTTTATATGATGATTAAAAATGGACGTATTTATGCGAAAAGGCGCTAAACGCCATTTCCAAACTTTTCAGTAAAGCAAGTTTGGCTAAAACCATTGGCGTTTCCGTACTAATGGACCGATTTTAGTTTACATTAGCTTGTTTGAAAGCTGAAGAGTTCCTCTAATTACACACTTTGCCATAATTACGAAAAAATGCATATTAAGCTAGATACAGAGGATTATGCACGTAGGTCCATTTGATTTAATGCGCTAACCCGGATTCCGAATTAAATGAAAAGGAGCTATCTCCACTCGATTGACGCGCGCGCGGCAGAACTTGATGGAAACTCGGCGAAACTTGGTATAGGGGGTATTATTGGATGGGAAACTCGAATTTTGGGTCAAATTTTGAAAATTCAGAAATCCAAGATGGCGGACATGGCCGTATGGCGTATTTATACGAAAAGGCGCTAAACGCCATTTCCAAACTTTTCAGTAAAGCAAGTTTGACTAAAACCATTGGCGTTTCCGTACTAATGGACCGATTTTGGTTTACTTTAGCTTGTTTGAAAGCTGAAGAGTTCCTCTAATTACACATGTTGCCAAAATTACTAAACCTTACGAAAATTGCGCCTTAGGAATGCGACGGAAGATTACAATTGAATTAGCCTTCATGCACGCTGAGCTTGTCGATTTCCTTTGACATTTTTGCAGTGGTGAATGCATAGCTAAAGTGCGCTCCAGCCAGAAGTGTATTCAGCAAAGGAGTAGTTTTTATATGATGATTAAAAATAAACAAGTAGTACGGAACGAAACATAATAATAGGAACTTTGCAAAAGGATAATCCGGGTAGCGGAATTTGGCTGTTTTGAAAACGCCTTCAATTGCGGCGTGATACCTCACGCATTCCGGAGAGTTCAAATAGTTGTATCATTTCGCCTTGGATATGTGACGGAAGATTACAATTATTGCGAGCTGAAGTATACCTGATAAATTGAAAAGAAAATATTCATAAGTTTACCCAGAAATTCGTGTTTTATCGAAGGAAATTTGGCAACGCCTGGAGGCTCATGCGGCGTTTTTCCTTAGCCCGGCAGTATAAGCCACCAAAGGGAGCATTACACCCTCTCATAAGCAATTTTCGAGCCTTTTTTTAAGTGACCTGTCTCCTTCCTTGCACTTGGAAATGGAACATTTTAACTGCACTTCGTGGATGAATACATTTGAAAATTGTTTGTTAATCTGTGGAAAATGAAAAAGCACAAAAACATAGCCCGAATATACGAATAATGAAGAAGAGAATTAAAACATGGGTAAACAAGGCTAAAACACTTTAACACCTATGTTTTAGCCTTGTTTACCCACGTTTTAATTCTCTTCTTCTTTATCCGTGGAAAATAAAATCGAGCTTCCTTCCCATGAGATGGAAAACAGCTGAACATAATTTATTTCTTTCTTGAACAGTTTCCTACGACGCTATTTGATTTTCCTTCATTAGTCAAAGTAGGCAAGACTAGGCTCTCAAATACCAGAATAGTTGTATCAGCCGAAGCAGGGGCTTTTCTTTACCTCATAATCTCTCTGACTCTATTTTATTGTTATCATTACTTCACCAATACTGCATCGTATTTGTCATATCAAAAATTGTCACCCTAAAAAAATCCCCTAGTGGTGAGAGAGCTTCGGCCATACTATCAAACATTCTTACTAACTTAAAAATAACGATGATCACTTTCAGCATACTAATTACGACTTATCTCGTTTTAACTTTCAGGTGAAAGAGTTGGCTGATGTAGACCATGAATCTGGGAATAGCCTGTGTGGTTTAAACGGGAAACTATATCCAGACCGACGGCCAATGGGGTTTCCATTTGATCGGAGGGCAAAAGCTTATGACATATTTGATTTTCTGACTCCTAATATGATTGTTAAGATCGTAAATATAACTCATGTTGAATAATGAAGAGCCAAGTCCGATAAACTTGAATTCATGAGGTAGCTTTAGCCTTTTTCCAAAGCTGTTTTGGAAAGATAATTCGTGTCACTGCATACGGAAAGAAGCTTTGGAAAGAACAGGCATGATCTGAATCAAGCCAAAATTCAACTGTAAAGTAAAATACCACTCACGCAGAGTGAACGCATCATTGTTAGGCCATCCGGGAAATATTGTAACGAATCTTTTTTTCCCTTCAACCTTCCCGAAAGCATTATTAGTCATCGTTTTCGGTTCGGGATCGGGAAATATTTTTTATGTGTTTACACACTAACCGTGTTTCACCATGACTTATCTATCATCATAAAAAAACTCTCCAGCCCCCAGATCAGATTATCGATGAAAATGCATATAATCAGTGCAAATTGCAGCTGACAGAATTGAAGGAGCTTTTAATACGCTATGTAAATGATAACACGGTCTCATAATATTGATCCTTGTGCAATGACTAACAGCGACTTTTCGAACACAAATGAAATAGGATTAGGAGTAAGTTTTCCTCCTCAAAATTTATGATTTTCTGGCTTTTAATTAATACCGCACCTTGACAGTGAAAGAGGGAGGAGAGAGACCATCAAGTGGTAGCAAAAAAATTGTACCAGTGATTGATGGATCTAAGTACAAATTCATTTTTCGTACCTTATTTCAAAAAAGGAAAAAATCTTGAAAGCTTAATACTTCCACAATTTGGACTCTTTTTCTCCAAACCTCATAGCTCGGAACGAGGGAATAATTTTTATCTCAACCGTCTCAAAATAAACTTAACATGCTCATAAATGAGCTTTTTTGTGTTTATGTTCAAACTTTCTTTTTTTCTTTTTTGATTATTAATGAATGATCTTTGTCATACCAGTGTGTACGGAAAATACAATCATCAATTTTAAGCTGCACAAAAGACCATAGTATTATCACGAAAAATAAATGTATTTCTTTCACAATTTTTGTTGTGCGGAGGAAAAAGTTTGTTGCGTTTAAGAGATGACTTATTACACAGAGTAGAAATTCAGTTGTGCCGACAGAAGTTTCTTGGTCTTAATCATTTTTTTTTGCTCAACTCAACTAAAAGCATTTCAAAATTTTTCATGAAATTTCCATTATCCTGACTGAATTTTAGCTGACGCGCTAGTAGCTCTTTTGACGCGACAAACACATACCTCAGAGAAACAAGATAACTATCAAGGAAACAATGTTTTTCGTTGCAAAATCCACCATTTTTGTGATGGTCCTGTGATGATATCATCCAAACTGTTAGAGAATATAAAAAGGTAAAATGGACAAAGTATCAGAGAACCTAGTCAGAGGGCAATATCGTTTCGACAAAACATTTTGGACATCTCAAAATTTTAAATACATATTCCACGGCTCCGTGTTTAAGTGCTCAAGCAAAATATTGAAACGTTGTGTATGAGAAGGCGTCTTTCATATTTTTTTCAGTCTGATTTGAAGTTTCAAAGGCCACGCGCCGTATACTGTTCTGTGATTCTCTCCTTAAAAAGTCTTATTTTGCAATTGGAGCGTTGTTCGCCACACCTCTTTTAGTCAAGGATCGTTGCACAGTGGACCAAGTCAGTAGGAGAGGTCGGACAAAATTTGGAAAATTTAAAAGCTTACAACTCAGTTCATACAAAACTTTTAGATTTTAAAAGTGCTTCCATTGGTTTCCTCGTGAAATTTTCCTCACCGTAAAAAAAAAAAAAAAAACAAAACAAAACAAAACATTGGATCTAGAGTCCGGACTCTTAAAAACATCGACAAGAAAAAGGACTCTTGATTCAATCATTGATTAATCAGATTTAAGCTTAAATCAAGAACCAAGCCTCTTAATCTGAGCGGATTTCCTTTTGATTTAAGCTTAAATCTGATTGAATCAAGAGTCCTTTTCTTGTCAACGTTTTCAAGTGTCTGGACTCTAGATCCAATGTGTTTTTTTTTTCCAGTGCTCTAGAAACACCCCTAAAAGTTGTAATGCGACGAGTTAAACATAAAAATGTGTAGTTTTAGCGAAAAATGTCATGTCCGACCTCTTGTATAACAGCTCATTCTATTGTGCGTTGTGAAACACATGGTTGGTTCCCCGTTGCTGACACGAGTGCTGCCGTGCTGAGGAAAAACGCCGTATGAACATTCGAATGTTGCCAAATTTCCTCTCAGAAGATGTTTAGTTTTGAAGAGAGTAATGAATGTTTTTCCTTGAAATTTTTGGACTATTTAAATCAAATTACGAACAAAATTCACCAAAAAATCGGAGGAAATATATTCAAAAAATTTTGCAAAAATTCGTGATTTGTCAAAGGACATTGAGCAAAATCTGAAGGCTCATACGGCGTTTCTCCGTGGCACGGCAGAGTATTGCCTTGCTTAGAAAGAACGCCGTAAAAGCATTCAGACGTTGCCAAATTGTTTTTGCTAAAACACAAATTTACCGGAAACCTCGTGACTAGTTTTCTTGAAGGGGTCTGACTTGGGGTGGGGGGGGGGTTATTGGTTTTGGGGGGGGGGGGGGGGGGGGGGGGGGGGGGGGGGTGTGGTTGTGGGGGGGGGGGGGGGGGGGGGGGGGGTGGGGGGGGGGGGGGGGGTTGGAGTGGTGTGGGGGTGGGGGTGGTGTGTTGGGGATGGGTGTTGGTTGATTTGGTAGGTATGTGTTGGTTGGGGGGGGGAGGTTTTGTGGGTATTATGGAAATGGGATGTGTGGGGGAAGATGTTTGTAGGATATATAAGGAAGTTTTAATATGAATAAATAGAATATGAAATGGGGTATAAGGGGGAAAGGTGGATTAAAGATAAAAGAGAATATGGGTGATGAAAAATTTAGAGAGTATGAAAGTTAAGGATGAGGGGGAGGTAGGATGTAGGGACCGGGGACGGGCGGGCCATCAATTTTATACGTGAGTATTTGTTTCATCTTCATCTAAACTGCACACATACATAAAATCCGCTTTTACAGCGCTCTCTGGCGATCTGCGACACCTAGCCGCCAATGTGCTGATGTCTCCCATCCTCCCAAAGTCCCTCAGGGAGTTGACACTCTCTAATTTTTTTCCAACCCCCTGTCACCACCCTTTCACTGCGCGTCCTCTATGTCGCCTCCCAGGAGGCACTCTATCAATCGGAAGGTTGATGTGTTGACGATCTAAACTCTATTTTAGGTAACTATCTATTAGGATCTGAACTATGACTATCCTCACTAGCGCATTATAATTCCTACTCATACTTGCGACCCTCATCTAACGAGCACACTCTTTCTCCACGAAAACGAATAACTTTTTGATGTGAAGCCACATCTTTGATATCTTTACCATCATTACAGGGTTATCTTTACAGGGTTATCTTTTCACTTTGTTATCTTTACAGGGTTATTCAAAAGTCACGCACCACTGGCCGTAACTTCAGTTCCAATTATGATATCGACTTGCGGTTCAAGACGTTTTTTCTCATATCGAGGGGGAAACTTTTTTAGGTACTCTCTAGGTTTTTATTCCCTCTGGGGGAGGGGGACGGGGGGCAACTCAAAAAGTATAATTGGCCACCCCCCTCATGGCCAGTGGTGCGTGACTTTTGAATAACCCTGAATATTTGTCCGATTCCCAATATTATGATTCCTGTTTTCCATTGCTAAGAGGAGAGATTGCGAGAAATTTTTGGCGCGAAGTATTTATTGGCGTCCCACACAGGCGCGTTTTTTCATTGCCTCTCGCAGCGAGCCTACGTGCTGCTCAGCACGTGCCCGTGCCCACTTCTTCACACCCCCCCCCCCCCGCCCCCCCCCCAATAATACGCCAAAAATTTAGACTACAGATGAGACGTGAGGAGAAGAGAAAAGGTGACCGTGATTGAGGATTTGTACCCACTGACGTTTCTCTCTACACACGTAAATCGGCTGAGGTGTTGTGGTTGGCGACTTGTTTCAATGTTTGCGGTTTCAAATTAAATTTTAAGAAATGTTCATGTTTAAAAAGAAAAAAATCAGTAGATGTACCGGCTTCAAGATATTTTCGATTGAAGCTGTGAAGTTACAGTCTTCAGTCGCGGATAGAGATGCAAAATAAATTTTTTCCTTCCAGAGAAAAGTCCAAGAAATTTCAAATAACATCTCATTATACCGTGTAAATTTCATGAAATTTCAATATGAAAAAGGTCAGTTCTATGAAAGGCAGTTGTAGAATCTCTAAAATGTTGAAATTAGGCCCCGACCCATTCAGCTATGTCAAAACTTGTCAAGAGAGGCTCTTTTGCGGCCCTGCTCAGCAAGTTTAGGGGGCCGATCGCCAAAGTATAAAGCACGGCCGAAAAAATTCCATCAAACCATTGTCGTCACCGATCCATGAAATTCTTGTGACCATACTTCTTTATTTTTGAGATAGTTAACTTCAAACTTTCATCAAAATTATTGAGCCATTGATGTATCTCATGTCGATCCGATCTTTTAAAAATAACTCGACTGAACTCATATTTGGTCTTATGTCGAAGTGGCAGTCCCCCACACACAAGGAACTTTTTCCCCTGCAATCTTTGTAGGGACCGTTCAAGTATTCCGTGCGGCATTTTGGTTGACTTTAGGACCTCCCCCCCCTCCTCTGCCAGTAAGACATCCGTCAAAAAATCTTTAGCCTTTTGTTTGAAGCATGTAAGACTGGCTCACTCCCCCCCCCCCCGCTCATTTTTGGAAAAGCCTGGAGAATATCTGAAAACCATTTTTTTAAAAATTGGAGTCTTCTGTGAAATTGCGCTTGACACCCCCCCCCCCCCCTCAATGAGTGGCCCTTTAAGCCTTTGAAGCGCTGAAATCTCTAAAATTTCATTTTTTGCCGCGGAACTTCAGTCCCACCCTGTAGGTTTAACTCTAGTGACAAGGAGACCCGTTTGCGATACAGCTTTGTATTCAAAATCTACAAGTGGGAGCCTTCCGGTGCAGGTTTTATCTTGTTCTGAGCCTCGTCACTTCGTCAGCTATTTTGATTTTGGTGTCCTTTTTCCCGCTGCGAGTCCGCGGGGCCTCTGGGTTCAGATTGCTCCCCACGCGCCTGACCTTGGCAACGAGAAAAGACCGATATTGCGTCTCTGTATCGCTCATCCGTTGTTACTCCAGCTCGAGATTCCGAACAGTGCGGTCCTCATATTTTCACTGTGCTCTCACATCGTTTGTTTTTTCGCTTTTTTCAAAGGAGAGGTAATATTGCATTGTTTTTTTTTATGTTTGTGACCCTTCGAGAGGAGGGGAGCTTTCGAGGTCGAAGACGGCTTTTTCAGGAAGGCGATTTTGTCTGTTTGGGTCGGGCAATCGAAAAAATACTTTTTCGAAAAAATCACGCTCTTGCGCTGTGAACGCGTGCATGAGGCAAGGGTGGGTAGGGACAGCCCCCTCCGACTTAGTTTTCGATGAGTTTGTTAACCTTGATTTTAACCTAGAGAAGAACCGCAAATTGTGTTCTGGAGACACCTAATTTTTAAAAAATTTTCGCGCATTTTCGCATTTTCGAGATCCCCTGTACCAAGCCCCCCCCCCCTCCCCTAAACAAGGGCAATGGCGAAACGTTCGTTAAAAATCGATTATCGATATTTCCCCATTTGAAGCTACGGTAAAGAATAGATTAAAAAGGTGTTCATCGCGGACATCCTGTCCATCGATTCTTTTTCATAGGTTTAAATGGCAGATCAGCCAATATATCGCAAAACACGCCACGCTATTGATCCTAAGGTCTTGTTTTTCCAAACTGGCCCCCAATAGCCATTCCACGTGCCGCCAATGCTCATTATCTTGCATATTTTTAATGTAGTTCATTTCAAATTAGGAAAAGACGTATAACGCAACGAAAACTGTTCAGAAGTCAAGCTGAGGCTGTCAGGAAGTTAAGTTTGAGCTTCTCTGAAAATTTAATTGCCGATTACGAAGATCCCTACTAATGAGAGGGTTCACATTTTAATTTTAAAAATTGTTTGTTATTTTTGAATTTTAGTTTTAGGTAATTGGCTCTGAATTGTTGACGTAGTGAAACAAACGTGCGATATATCGCATCGAGTAAATAAAAAAGATCGACAGATTTTGACTTATCAGCCAAAAAAAAAAAAAAAAAAAAAAAAAAACGATAGCCCCCGCCTATGGGTCCATAGAATCATTTTCAATAAACACAATTGGAAGCTTCGGAGGAAGGAAAACAGGATTTGGCTACGAGAGGAAAGTATCATTCGATAGAGTAATCGAACTGCGTATATCGAATGCAACTTTTTTTTTTTTTCTGTAGTTGAAAACCGCTCTTCATTTCTCCGAAGCATGATTTGGTTTCGTCAATAATGATTTTTTAGACCCATGCGCAAAATCTGTCGCTCTCTTTATGGTTCAAAAATCTGAACCTACCGAGATTCTCTGTTGAATCGATGCTATATATCGCACATCAATTCGGAACGAATTACCCTTACGGAGCGCCGCACAGTGGATCGAGTTAAATGGATAGGTCGGACATGAAATGTGTTTGATTAAAACTGCAAATTTTGATGTTTATTTTGTCACATTTCTAACATTTAGAGGTGATTCTGCAAGAAAATTTCACGGAGAAACCAATGGAACCACTTTTAAAATCTCAAAGTTTGGTATAATCAGAGTTATAAGCGCTTTAAGTTTCCAAATTTTGTCCGACCTCCCCTATCGACTCTATCCACTGTGCGGCGTTAATAAAAGAGGGTACGCCCAAAATTTGTCCTCTCGGTTTCATTCACGGGCGGAACCAGGAACTTTTTGCAGAAAGGGGGGGTGGTAAAGGGGCACCTCATCATGAGGGATCTGAGGGGCATAGTCAAATACCGCACCAAGGGGAGTTCGGTGGAACACGCCAGTGGCTCCTAAAAGGGGTTTGGTGGGGGGGGGGGGGGGGGGCTGTAGTTCGAGAAAATATTGAGAAATTAAAGCGTTTTAGAATCAATGTTGGTATATGAGGATTTATCGGTAACAACGGCGGATGTGAAAAACTACCTTTTCGAAACACATTCAAAAAACAGTTTTGGTATCGAGTAAATTTTGAGAAAATATTATTTGAGATGTGATCTTCGAGATCTGTACATTACGCCAGAGCCAAACATATTAAATTTTTGTGTGAACAAAACAGTTTTTTAAGCGTGTTTCTAAAAGGTAATTTTTCACATCCGCACCATTGTTACATATAGGCTTCATATATCTACCAAAAAATCGTTCAAAACTCAATTTCAAAAATCACAGATGTTTCCTTAGCGTTTAAATCAGCTCGGAATTTTTGCGTGTCGACGCTGCATCAAAGACTATTCTTCAGATTAGGCAACACTGTTTTTTCTTCGTTTCTATGTATGTATGTAAATCAATCGATTCATGGTGCGACAGCTTGCCTCGCGAATATCGATATTTTCAATGGATTCAAATGAAGGGAAAAACAGTGCTGCCAACTCGCGAGAATCGCATTTGTTACGGACGCGACGAATACTTTCGTTTGGAACGTGATTAATTTATTATTGCATGTAGATTTTAGCCTTGAAATTGCACGTTCCTCCTTCCTTGGAAACGTGATAACCCTACCTGATACCGAAGCTTATCCGAATGCCCGTGAACTTGCCACTCTCCACTCTCTCTCCCGGAAAAAGTGTCGCTCGCTTTAGACGGATTCTAAACATTGATGAATCAGTCGACTTCGGCTCAATGGACCTGTTGCATGCAAGAGATACAGCCGCGCGAATAGACATTTTAGAGGTTAAATGGCACGAAAATTACGATGGTCACATTAAAAAAGTCTGAAATACACTCCTTACTGCGCAATTTGCGTTGTTAGGAACGCGCTTTTCAAATTTCCCGCGTCTGGGGGCAGTTTTCTAATCACCGGAAACGAACAAACGACGGGCTCGGTGATTTCCGGAAGATGTCGACTCGTTGTTGTTGTTGTTATTTTTCCTTCAGTTTGTTTACAAACCCAACGTGATCTCTTATAGTGGTCCATATACGCCTTATGGCAGTAACCAAATCGATCAACTTTTAAATATCCAACGCAATCCTTCTACATTTCATTTCACGATATCACGAGCTCCGATTTTTAGGTTATGTTGTCAGTTTTAGTTGACCGGAAATAGCCGCGAGTCGCCGTTAATTGTTTCCGTAAGAAAACTGCCCCAGACGCGGGAAATTTGAAAAAGCGCGTTCCTGACAACGCAAATTGCGCAATAAGGAGTGTATTTCAGACTTTTTTAATGTGAGCATCGTAATTTTCGTGTCATTTAACCTCTAAAAAGTCTACTCGCACAGCTGTATCTCTTGCATGCAACAGGCCCATTGGACGTATTTATGCCAAAAGGAACTATGTCCCACGCAAACCCCATGCACATAGTTCCTTTTTGCATAAATACGTCCAATTGAGCTGCTTGGAGGACAAAGCGCATAAGTGTAGTTCTTGCTACTTCGAGAAATACGTGTTTGAAGTTTTGAAACCACACGGATCCTTCACTGGAAAAAAAAAACACATTGGATCTAGAGTCCAGACTCTTAAAAACATCGACAAGAAAAAGTACTCTTGATTCAATCAGAATCTAGCTTAGGTAAATCTAGAGTACCTGTATAGGGAGAGTAGCGACAGATCGGTTCATGGAGGGCTTAGGGCCCAAAAGTGCAGCCACCCTTCTGAGCAACTTCTAACACACAAAATTTCACTGCCAGCCTACAGATTTCAATTCTAACCAAGATGGCTAAGAATGTACATAAATGAGCGTTCTTTCGCAAAAATAAGTAAATTTATGCAAAAAGTAAGCCAAATACATGCTTTCTAAACGACGGTTCGTAACAATTGTATTTGTAAATCGCTCTGGACATTCGGAATTCATAGGTTGGCTGCCCTTTTGGGCCCTAACTTTATTCGCGGAGGCATCGGTGAAGGCCTGATGGACTTTCGGAGTTTCAGATCTGTCGCTACTCTCCCTATACAGGTACTCTAGGTAAATCAAGAACCAAGCCTCTTAATTTAAGCGGATTTCGTTTTGATTCAAGCAAAAATCCGATTGAATCAAGATTATTTTTTCTTGTCAATGTTTTCAAGAGTCTGGACTCTAGATCCCAGTATGTGGTTTTTTTTTCCAGTGATTATTATTCCTCATGGCGGAAAGAAAGTATAAACTGACTGTCTGATGCTAAAACTTAATTTGGGAGCGAATTTTCGCAGAATATACATTCAAGACTAGTTTTACTTGTAATCATTAATACCTCAACTGTTTCAAAAACTGCACTTATGCTCCTTGTCCTCCAAGCACTCCGAGTCCACCAATTGAAGGACTCTGAGGACAGGACACCGGGAGGTAGTTTTTGAAATGATAGAGCTATTAGAGAATTTCAGCGGCAACTATTCTTGAAATCTTGTCTGTGAAAAATCCACTGGTTTAATCCAATTTTTAAGCGGCAAAATGTGACTTCGAACTTTCTTCCCGCACCCCCGAGTAGGAACAACCGCGATAAGTTGCGATTTGATTGGAGAATGTATCGCGATTTTATCGATGTCGATTTATTTCAATATTAGCTGATGAAAAATTGCGATATATTGCAATTTCATAGTATCAGTTTGCAATAAAATCGCGATTTTATCGACGGCGGTTTATCGCAATATCGTCGAAAAAAAAAATCGTAATAAATTGAGAATTTTATGGAACGCGATTTTGTAGACATTAAATTATGCGACAAGATTGAGTAGAATTGCTTAGATATTGATGATCCCAGCGATTTTATGATAAAAAAATCGCGATTTTAATTTCAAAAGATCGTGATTTCTACGTTGAGAGATTCTACTTGGGCATAAGGCTCTATATATTTTTGAAACTTTAAACAAATATTTCTCAAAATAGTAAAAACTGCACTTATGCGCCTTATCCTCCAAGCTCCCCAACTTGTCAATATTTTTGGAAAAGTCATTACCACTTCAAATTTATGATCCATGCGGGAACGAATAAGATGGAAGTATAGAGGTAGTATATTCTGGTGTAGCGATAGCATTTCCTCTCTCAGTTCAATGTGTAAAGGAACTACAAACTTACCTTCAATAGTTTTCTATTGGGCCGCTTTCCTGCGACTTACGGTTGATTCTCTAACAAGAATCAACCGTACGTCTTTTCTCTTACGAGCTGTCCGCAGTTCAACGAAGAGTTTGTCATCTCTCCTCCAATCCACTATGCACTAAAACCATGGTAAATTGATCTTCTTTAAGGCAGCGGTGCATTAGGAAGGTCATGTAATTGCATATTGTGCCTGCATGTGGTTACTCGTACCGACTCATTACCAATTACTGTGCCCCAGAACTTGATTCTGATCTCGTCCATTAGCTTCCCTATCGTTCTATTATCGCATCAGTTGTTGAGATTCCACTCGCCACACCCGCGGCATTGGTGGATCCAGCATTTTGGCAACACCCTGATTATCTCCATTTAAACCTATGGAAATGTATCGATTCTTGGAAGGGCAGGTGCCCTGACAAGAATCGATTATTTAGCATAGGCTTAAATGGAGGAAATCTGGTGTTGCCAAATTGCTGGATCTGCCAATAATGCCCGCGGGCTGATTATCAAACTTCATTGATGGAACTCTAGACAAAGAATATTGACTGAGAATATAACGATCCTATTGGTGGAAGAGGGTGGTTGCATTAGACAAAAAGGTACCTAAGTAATCGACTATCTAACAGCAATAACCCACGAAAGACCCTATAGTTAGTCCATCATTTTCTCCCCTTAGTCTATAACAATCACACGTTTCAACCAGTAGAATTGTTCCAGTCTTCCTTGTCTATCACTTTGTCAATCCATTTCAATAATCAATCCGCTGACACGATAGTGATAACTGACGACGGTGATAGTGAGTAATCATCGGAGATCCGCTGTGTTGCCAAAGTTAGCAAAAATTGTACACGGAGGAAAGAAAAAGCGGCGGCAATGCATGACAACGAAAAGTGTAAGCAAAATGTTGGCTCGTTCTCCTTTGTTAGATTAAAACGGAAGCTAAGTGTCAAAACGCCGGAAATGAGATACGTGTTTTTGCAGTTCCACCACCGATTCTTGGTATGTTTTCCTGTCAAGTAAACGAGCCCATTTCAAAGTCAAAGAAAATAGCGGCAAAAGTGCGGAAAAATGAATTTTATGAATCGACACTGTCGATGGATTCGTATACGCCTCATCCGCCGTACATTTCTGTCTCATTTTAGCTGCACTGTGACTTCGCTTTTGAAAAAGTCCCTCCGAGAAAAATTTAACTTTTTGCGGCTCTAATTTTTTCGAAGTAAGCTGAGCGAAACTCAACAATTAATTTTAAATCGAAGAGGTGGCATCTTTAATTGTAAGTCGCAAAAATAAAAAAAAATATGCCGATATCATTGTCATAAATGCGCGTATCAGAGAATTTCGGCGGCAAAACTCACGTGTCTCGGTTTGCGACGTCGCAAACGTCTTGCTATACTGCATATTTTTAGTAGAAAACGACTCACGTCAATGCTTAAGAACTTCGATGATTTTTCCTCTCTGTATGTGCGAAGCAAATTCTGAAAGAACTTCAAGTAATAATGCTGACTAGTTCTCCTTTAAAAAAAAAAAAAAAAAAAAAAAAAAAAAAAAAAAAAAAAAAAAAATAGAGGCGGAGATTTCGAAATACCTTAAACGAGGCACGTGGTTTTGGGAGTTTTGCCGTTGATTTCTTGAGATAGATTTAGTCTGCCGTGCTAAGGAAAATCGCCGTATGAAACTTCAGGCGTTGCCAAATTTTCATTTATAAAACACGAATTTCCCGGTAAACTTATGAATATTTTCCTTCCCATTTTTCCGGTAATTTTGCTCGCAATTTCACCTGAAGTTCCTAAAAATGTCGAGGGAAAACATTCATAACTTTCCGCATAAATAAACGTTTTATCGAAGGAACTTTGGCAACCCTCGAATGTTCATACGGCGTTCTTCCTTAGCACGCCAGTCGTAGAGTATTTCGTTTATAATAAAAAGGCGGATTAAAATTATCTGACAATTAAGTGTTACTTCATCTTACAAGTGACCCACGACGGAGCTTGAGATAACATTGACAGTGATTATTTATGCGTGAGGTAAATTCGATCGGTGTTCGCCATTTTTTTATCGAGATCGTCTCCGGTGATTTGTACTCAACTCCACGACTAAGGTACGTGGGATTGGGCTCATTATCGACAGACACTAGGTTCAAAAATGAACTCTACAAGTAGAAAATCATGTCCGTAATATTCTTGTCTTCGCAGTAATATTGCCGAAATATATAGAGATTTATATTCGGTTTAAAAATATCTTGTTGCAAAGGGACTGCGGATTATAGATGGCCCGTTTGCTTTCTTTTTTCTTTTTAAAAAAAATTGTGACATGCTAATGAAATGATTATATCGTCACCTTGCGACCAAAGTATCTCAAGCGCAATGCGACGTTTACAAATTTCCGCCGCCATTTTATTTTTCCACAGAGATATTGTTCACTGAAGCTGTCCGAAAATTTCAGTGAATTTTCTTTGCTCTGCCGATAAAATTCAGTGAAATTTCCGAAAATCCAGATTCAACCAACCATTTCTCTGTATTAAACAGAATTGCGGCGGAAATGTGGAAACATCGCATGGCACTTGTGATACTGTGTTCGGAAGGCGACGATATCCAACATAGATCAATCGATGTTTATATAAATTTCGATAGCTGGTGGGATTTCAAAATTTTGGTCCTTGTTCCGTAGCACATCTAAAAATCTCGATTTGCATTTTTCTCGTTTTTTGACGAATCTGTTGACTCCAGGATATTTTGCAAAAATGGTTTCTACAACTGCCAATTTTTTTCAAAATGAAGAGTTGTCCAAAAAATAGATTAAGTAGAGGCAGAGCGTGGAGGAGGGATCACCTCGTAGCGATGCAGTGACTGATTCCCCTCTTTAACTATTAGACGGTGAGATAGGCAACTAATCGTGTTCCGAAGTGTTCGGTGGTATTCAGCGGATATGAAGGCGCTTTTTGAACGCGCACCTTTACGTTTATCCCAGCATTTTGGCTGTGTCAATTCTTACACGTATTTTCAGTACCAAATTCCTCTCTCCGGAAGCTTGAAAATGTATCCCAAATTTACTCAGCGTTCTTCACTACACAATAATTGTAATATTTCATCTTGCTTTTCGATCAAGGCGACAAGTCTTTTCTAAGGTATATACCAAGAGTGCAGAAAGTGCTTAGCCTTCCCAGTAGTCAAACTTGTCCTCCCATTTTAAAAGTCCCTTCCCTGACCCAGAATTTTTAGCTTCTTAATAGCCTCTTTTTGTTTTTGATTCAAAAATTGTCGTGATTTCGCAAAAAATAAAACGCGAATTTCACCGCAGTTCTACCAAAAGGAAAAAAAACGCAAATTTTCGTCCGCATTTCTATGTAAAACAAACTCTTCGTGATTTTTGAAGAAACACGCCATCTCAAAGCCTTAACTATCAAGCTGGCCTTCCGAATTTTTCACGCGAGCGTGAAAGTTTTTGCACTGCACTACCACTGTGCAACCATTCAGCTCCTTTAAAACGTTTAATAGGCTCCTAATCCAACTATACATTCTTCTAGAAAATTTTATCAAACTGAAAGTCAAAAGAAAATCTCCATAGAGGCTGCGCTGAAGAGAATTTTCCTGGAGAAAATTTCAGCAAGTTGCGATCACCATCGAATTGAAGAGCCTCATCTTAAAAAAGAATTGGACTTCATTTTAAAATTAGGAACTATACAATTTCTGTCTCAGTTTAAAAACAACGTGTATACCATTATTTTCCCCATGCACATAAGTGTTTTTACCGGTGAGCCAGATATTTTAGTTCCTAATTGCAAAATGTTGGCCAATTAAACGTGCTTAAAAAATGTCAGAAAAGGAATATCCTTCGTGCGGCTTTTGATTTGTTGCCAAGATAGTGCGATTTAGAACTCGTGAGAAAAAGTTATTCACACTTTTAACTTTTGCCTTTCAGAAAATGCCCCAAGGAAACGGAAGTCAAGGTGGCAACGGAGGAGGTTACTCCTACCGCTCATCTGGAACCAACTCCCAGGGTAACCACTACTGCAGTCGCGACTATGGCTCATCCGCACCAAACCCCAATTCCTACCATTACAGTAACACAAATGGGTCCTACTATTACAGTAACCCCAATGGCTCCACCTATTACGCTAACCCGAACACCGGGGCCGCAAACTACAACCCACCAAGCAACGGAAAGCAGTAAGCTCCAGCTGAAACTATTTTGCCTCACCGGTGTTTTTTTCCTTTTTTCTATTTTTAAAACTTAAAATCTCAGCACATTTTATATTATGAGTGCTTATTTTAGGAGTTCTTGTCCTAAAAATATTCGGAGTGTTTTCAAAATTGTGTTTTTACCGATTATTTTGTAATAACTAAACGTATTCCATGTTTAAAAGTTTATTTTTACTCCGAGAATGTCTTTTTGCGACATTTATCCCCTCTAAAGATTTTTTTTTTTTTTTTACCTTAAGGTATATTGAAGTATTAACAGTAATTTTTTTCCAAGTATGTATTTTTGCATTCAAGAATAAAAGTTTATTTTTTCCACGGAAGCGACTCTTTTAGTAACTTTCCACCAGCCAAAGTCTGATTTTAAAAATATTGAAGACTGAAAATTCCTCATTTTCCGGACGAAGAAACGTAACTCCACTCAAATGTTGCTAAATTGACCCAAACAGTTCAATTTTTAACATTAATGCATCCGCGCAATTTTTGTCCAAAATCTGTCTGATTTTTGCATGCAATTAGAAGAGAAAACACTGTTATGTTCAGTTAGAAATTGCAAAAAATCTCCTGGTTAGAGATGTAAGTTGCGCGGAGAAATTTGACAGCATTAAACTGTAGTTACGATTTTTCGCGAGGGAAGCGACAAATTGTTGAACCTAATGCAGCAGTTATTTATTGCCCTCAGTGTTATCTTTCCGAAAATACGATAACATCCTTGTTCTTGAAGAGAAAGTACACCTGAATAGCTATCTTTTCGATGATTTGAAGTTCCAATTTTATTTGAACTTTCAGGCTGAAGTGTGTTAGGTAAGGAACCAAAAAAATAAATAAATAAAAAAAAGTTCATAAAAAATCCTCGGAACAGACATAACTGATTAACTTCAACGTGTAGTTTTCAACAGTTCTTCAAATGAGTTTACAATTAGATTAATTAGTTTTAATAAAATTCAAATGCCTAAAGATGCAGGCTTATGGGATCAGGTATTGCCCGCACGTACAACGTTGCCAAATGTATGTAAAATTCTCAAAGCTTCAAAAACGAATATTCAAAAATATGTATGAAGAACTATTCGGTCACAGTCCATTTTTCTGAGTTGAACTGCAGAAATTGATAAGATTTCAGCTCTGAATAAATGATTAAACATTCTAGAGAAATGAGATTTCAAGATAATGGGTCTCGGTGATTAGTTGTTCTTAGTTTCATCAATGATATTTGGCATAAAGAGAGCACTGATATTCAACACAGGCGACGTTCTTCATGATACGGTAAGTATCCAAAACACTTTTTTATATCGATGGCCGAAGTGCGAAACCACCTATCTCCGTTGCAGTGTGTGATCGCGTATCAAATCTCCAATGTGATGCCCAAATAAACAAGCCAAATTAACTAGGAAAAAAAAAAAAAAAAAAAAAAAAAAAAAAAAAAAAAAAAAAAACAGAGAAGAAACATCAAAAACGTTTCCAAAAAAATACGTTGACTAGTTTTTCGAGGAAAAAACAAGGTATAATAGGAAGTCTGCAACGTCGCAAATTAAATATACGTGGTTTCGCCCTTCAGTAGTCAATTATGGAAAATAGATGGGATTTTGAAGATTGCGCAGTTTGTGCGTTGAGGAGTGAATTTTAGATACCTATTTTTGATGAGCCCAACATTATTTTCAGGAGGTACACGATGTTAAATAATAGACTACGTGGGTTGAACGTATTTACCTATTCCTTTTGTTCCACTGACTTATTATTTGGAATGGGCATGATTGATCGAAAGGAACTGACCAGATTTAATTAAAATTTTCATAATAAGAAGAAAAAGAGAGGCTTTAAGACATTGTGACAGCACAATTCTTCATCTTTTTACACTGCAACGATAGCTGCAATTTTTTATTCAAAAATTCAGACTTAAGAGTATGCAGACTTTATTGTCCATACCATAGTCTTCGAAATGGTTAGACAAAGTGCAAAATTGCGTATCTCCATTCCGATTTTTCTAAATTTTTGTTCCAATTTTGCTTTTTCAAAAAGAATGAAGTCAACTTTACAGCTTAAAATTTAAACCGAGTATTCTGCCGATAGAAAAGAAAAATCAAAGAAGTTTCTGAGATCTTATCTCTACTAGTTTTCCTAGGAAAAAATTAAGTATGGTAGGAAGTCCATGGCATCCTATATGGACATAGGTGGTTCAGACTTAGGCTTTCGATAGTCGTGGAATGTCACATATGTGACAATCTATGGAGAAAAGGACTGAAACTAAGTGTGGATTCCTTACAGAAAATTTTCAGGAAATCAATTTTTGACAAGAAAAAAATGATGAAGTTTGGTCAAAAGAATAGATTTCAAGAGTAGCTTGTCAAAGAATTTTTGCGCCAATACACGGCGTAGTTTCGCTTATGATCTGAAAGTTTCAATACCATGCACGGTAGATATCAGAATTGGACGTATTTCGGCCAAACAGAACTATGTGCATTCAGTCATGAGCCCTAAGACCCATAAAAGTTATGCATAACAGGGCTCACACTGTAATGCACATCTGGTAGAAATTCGTCCAATTCTGAGAGAGGTCCTCTCGAGAGAATGATTTTTGAACGGCAGCCTTTAAATGCCTACATTTTTGGGTGTTTTTTGTCTCAAAATGTGTAGGGAGTGATTCTCCACGTTTAAATACCGATAGGCAGCTTTTTTGGCTAAGATGCTGATTCCAACGAACTTTCATTTCACGTGCATAATATTGTCACTTTGACAAGTAGCTGAAGTAGCTTAGAAAGTGCCCAACGCTTCATTCACAGCTAACTATTTCCTGCAATATCATGGTTAGGCCACACTTCATACTATTATCTCTCCTGTTACACGGCCACCACCTCACTTGAATTTTTTCCTGTTCACGTTAAGCAATTCAGTTGCGAGGCTTAAATGATAGATTGTCAATGTTTCCCCATTTGAAGCCATGGTAAAGAATCGATCATTTAGGTGTTCGTTGCGGTATTCGGTCCTTTTCCGTAGGTTTAAATGTCAGATCAATCGTCACATCGCAAAGCACGCCACGCCACTACAAACATGTAAGGTAACGACTTATTCTATCATTTTTCATTGACTAAATTCCCATTTAATTTTGCACAACTCATGTTTAATGCAATGCCGTGAATATCTTTTTCATCTTAATAGTTTGCCAAATCAATGACGTATCCGAGAGTTAACTGAATTATAAAGACTTTCGTTCTAAGATTTTGGTAACAAAGTTCATAGACGTCATAAATATCATAGAAACGCACAATGATTTCACTGGAATCATAGCAATAATACAGATCAACTTGTGACAGGGGTTGCCGCTACTGCAGTTTTGACCGTTAAGGCCGTAGTTTAAGGGCGCTAAAGCCAAGATTGTATTTCGCAAACAGATAATTTTTGCAGAATAATTAAAAATTAAGAAGCAGGAGTAATTTAACTACTTACTACTAACTACTTTTACTCAAATCTACAATAAAATGCAAAAAACTAACGTAGTTTAAGGACGCTAAAGCCAGGGTTGTATTTCGCTAATGGTTATAGTTTTTGCAGAATAATTAAAAATTAAGCAGTAG
The DNA here is from genome assembly GCF_918797505.1 of Bemisia tabaci. Taxonomy (NCBI): domain Eukaryota; kingdom Metazoa; phylum Arthropoda; class Insecta; order Hemiptera; family Aleyrodidae; genus Bemisia; species Bemisia tabaci. The sequence continues at coordinate 8,931,939 of NC_092800.1, read as the reverse complement.
GAGTAATTTAAGTAAATAATAAAAGGAACTCAAATCTACACTATAATGCAAGAAAATTTGGAAAATCTCTTCATGTAAATACATAAGATTCGTAAACGCCTTTAATTGAAGCGTGATACCTCACGCGTTCCGGAGAGTTCAAATAGTTGTATCCCTGCGCCTTAGCAAGGCGATGGAAGCTTAATATTGAAGTAGCGTCCTCGCGTTGTTTTTCGGTTTTCCTGTGCCGGTACTTTAGTCTGACGGTTGAGGCCGTAGTATAAGGGCGCTAAAGCCAGGGTTGTATTTCGTAAGTGGATAGTTAGTAGATAATAGATGTAAGCTTAATATTGAAGTAGCGTCCCAGCTTGGTTTTTCGGCTTTCCTGTGCAGCAGGGGTAGACATTGTCTCTTAATATCTTGAAGATAACACAGTGTCAGGCGAATCATCGAATCATAAATACTCAAGAAGTTTTTCGCTCACTTCAAAATATCTGCGCACCCTCTCCCCTTTAATCTTATAACTTTTTCTCTTTGAAAATACTGGCCAGCGGGTATTCTTGTATACAAAATTTTATAGCAAAGAGACGATTGCAGAGAAGTATTTCGAACCTTAATCACTGAGTCAAATAAACGATAATATTACGATGGGTTTACAAGGTAAAATACACAAAAATATCGTAGCCTAAGACAAAACGATAGGCGCAATTTTCGGAAGTTGGTAAGGTAGAATTTTGCATATTTGCATGTAAATAAAATTAAATATTTATCGAAGGGAGCAGGCTGCCTTGCCACATCCTGAAAAAAGATGATGAGCAGTGCAAATCGTGCATCATTAATTTCTGACGTAATCCAAGTTTTTAATGTGTGATTTCGACTTTTGAGCAGCCTGTATCATTTTATCTAAACTGCCTTGAAACTCTAAGTTTTGGGCATATCTGGTTAATTGTAAGTGAATGCTATTGATTCTACAATATTCAACCCACCTGCCTACCTCCCAGGCTCCCACTACCTGCTGATGTAATATTTATACCTATATAAATCAACTACAAATTCAGTCATCAGCAGAATACCATACGAAAATGGCTCTTCTAAGTTGCCAGTTCTCATATATGCATTTTATAATTGGTTCATAATGAACGTAAGTTGTTCAATTGATTACCGTGGAACATTTTGCTTATACTTCCTTAAAAAACTAGGTACCGATTACATACTCGTATGATTTTACTCACGTTCATCATACATCTTATGTGTGCTCACTCTGCCAATGTTCAATGCTACGAACAGATGATTCTCTTCCTAAATGTCCGGTAATTCAAGTATTCTTATGCTCAAGACACGAATAAAATTCATTACTTTTTCATGGATATACAATCTTAAATATAGCATATTTACTTTAAAAATTCCTGGGTGTGAAAAAGAAGAAAAAAATGAGATAAAAGAGTCATTAAAGTAAAAGACATTTCAAATATCTTGAAATTGTAAACGCATTGCTTCGCCCGCCGCGCCGGCCGTTCACTTCCAACTGAACGTCCCACTTTGTTTTTACTCCTTCAAGTAGAGAGCCATGCATTCTATTTTTTGAACTAGCGTTAATTGCATATCCACAATTCTGAAGGCGCTTTATGTTCCATTTAAAATTGATGGCAGGACGAGTATGAACAAGTAACGTGGAATCTTCGGTATTTCCGATTACCAATCAAAGTGCCATGTAAAGTGAGATCAAACACGTTAAGTTTATTCATTCATTCGACTTTTCTGCTCAGAAACACATTCCAACAGGCTCGTGTCATTGACTCCAGCAGGCAGGACTTGCGGGAAAACAAAGTTATGAACGGACGGCTCTTTCATTCATCCAATTATTCATACCTAAATATGGACTTCATCTTGCAATTAGGAACTATAAATTCCGGCCCAGTTTAAAAATAACGTATATGGCATTAGTTTCTCTATTCACATGAGTGCTTTCTCAGATGAACCAGAATTTATAGCTCCAAGTTGCAAAATGCAGTCCATATAACAATAAAAAATCAGGGAGGTTGCAAAAATGAGCGAGTGTGAATTGCATTCATTACTATCATCAGTACACCTCTGTTTGAAATTTTGGGTGAAAATGTCATATAAATCATGCGTACATTTTTGTTTTCCTCCATTCTTTTCTCTCTTATATTAAGATCGTGGATGTCTTTTTACATCAGATGGAGGATAAATATATGAAGGGCGTCTTAAAACTTTCGAGAGGGAAAGGCAAAGCCTTCTATTAATTTTTCTCCTTCTCATTTACGTGACAAAAACAAAGATGCATTGAAATGAATTTAAAACAATACCAATGAAGATTTTTAATTTTTCCAACAGGTCTAATATTTTTATCTATAGCTCAGCAGCTAATTAAAGTTGTTGCGTCAGAATCCCAAGTTCAAACTTGAAATTTGTCGATTTGATCTAAATGCCATTTTATTTATCCTTTTCTCAGTGTCTTCCCATTAGGCAGCAAGCCATTACAAAGTACATCTGAGGATTGTCGTTTTGAGTACATTAATGCAATCGATAACAACCAAAGTCCGATAAATAGCCTCATAAAATCGCTGAATTTGGAAATCCTGGCTTCCTAGATGTCCATGCATGCTCCCTACCCCCCCCCCCCCCCCAAAAAAAAAAATTCTGAAAAAAACCGACAATTTGTTCTTTCTTGGACCTGCGGGATGATAATTGAAATTGATAGCCAAAGTGATAGACAAAGAAGTCCGACTGAATATTTAAATATCCAAATGGTGGAAACGGGTGGTTGCGATGGACAAAGTAGGTAAGTAACACTATGTAACGGCAACCCACGAGAGACCCTGCAGTTAGTCCACCATTTTCCCCCTTCGTCTATAATAACCACCTGTTTAAATCATTAGGATCGCTCCCTGTTCCCTTTCTCTTCTTTGTCTATCTCCTTGTCTATCTCCTTGTCTATCAATTTCAATAATCAGCCCGCTGTACTTTCTTATTTTTTTCTCGAGGTTAGTAGAATTGGTCAGCAGTTTGGGACTTAGAGCTACTGCGCCAAGCCGTCCCGAGTTTTTTTTTTTTTTTTTTTTTTTTTTTTTAAATTTTTTTTTATCTTAAGTCTAGCAAGCGTACCAGTGGCGTGGCGTACTTTGCGATACATCGATTGATCTGTTATATAAACCTATGGAAAATGATCGATGAACAAGGTGTTTACAACGGATTCCTTAATAATCGATTCTTTTCCACATACAGCTTCAGAAGTAAAGTTAATAAAAGTTTAGAATGATACGGTCAGTTTTGTATGAGGTGTCGCCTGCAGAATCTCTAAAATATTGAAAATAGATTGACTTTGAAAAATTGGTCAAAAAAACAAAGGTGCCAAATAGGATTCCGTAAAATGGCCCATAAGGGTGCTCCTCGATTACGTAAAAACTTGTTCACAGGGGCTCTTTTGGGGCCCCTTTCAGCCAGTTCAGGACGAGGACAATGGCTTGGCGTGCTTTGCGATGTATCGATTGATCTGCCATTTAAATCTATGGAAAAGGATCGATGAACAAGGTGTTTGCAACGAATTCCTGAAAAATCCATTCTTTTCCACGGCTTCAAATGGAAAAATATCGATAATCGATCATGGGTTCAAGGATCCTCCTGGCGCTGGTCTCTCTCCCGGTTCTCCCATGCATCGCATTCCCGTTGCTCACCGATGAGCACCGATGGGCGATGCGCAGCGACCAGCGTTGCACCGCCACACAGTGGATCGAGTCAATGAGAGAGCTCGGACACAATTTGAAAACTTTAAAGGCTTATGACTCCGATTATGAAAACATTTTGAGGTTCCGAAAGTGGTACCATTAATTTCCTGGTGATATTTTGTTCTAGGGGCACCCCTAAAAATTTAAAATGTGGCGAAATGTACATCAAAATTTGTAGTTTGAGTAACAAATTTCATGTCCAACCTCTCTGATTGACCCGGTCCACTGTGCGCCAGGGTCGCTCCGCATCCCGCGCTTCCATCGTTGCCATAACGCACAGCCTGCAACATCCGCAATATCGTCACCTTCCGTTCAAAGTATCACAAATGCCATGCGACGTTCAAAAATTTCCGCCGCTATTGTATTTTTTTTACAGAAAAATTGTCGGTTGGATCCGTCTGAAAATTTCACTGAATTTTCTTTGTGCTGTCGCTAAAATTCGGTGAAATTTTCGAACAAATCCAGCCGACAATTTCTCTGCAAAAAAAATAAAATGGCGGCGGAAATTTTTAAACGTCACATGCCGCTTGTGATACTTCGGCCGGAAGGTGGCGATATATGTCGCAGGCAAATGATCGAATCAGGTGCTTTATCAAATGCCCTGGCAATTGTCGAATAATCTTGTCTAGATTGAAATTCTGATTCTTTTGCGCTGTAATTAGACATAATAATTCATTGATCACGTGAGAAAGGAATCTCTGTATGAATTTGTACTTTGGTACAGTATTTTAAACGATTTTTAACTCCTAAACTCCGTCTGGCGGTAAATTGACTTTGGATTTCATATTTTCTCGCCAAAAGTTAATCTATGAGCTCTGATTTAGATGTTCTATTTTTTTATTATAGGAAGGAATAAAGAAAGCATCATGTTATACAAGGTGAGTTGAACAAATATTTAGTTGACAGGGATCAGGTCGTTATTGTAAATTCTAAATTCCATGCAGAATATAATCCTTCAGCTTTTTTTCAAATTGCGTGCCTTCCACTAACAACCCACTCTTTTATGATAGACTGAAAATGTTTCTATCAGCAATGTCCAACTCTTTCGTATGTTTCATTCAAGTTCTTCCGCCTATTTATTGCAGTTTAGTTTAGTATTTAATGTATAGTTTGAAAATATGCATTCGCTGTAAACCCCATAATTTAGCTTTCCGAGTTAGTAGATTTTCTATACTCATAGTTTATTCTTTACATATAAAGGTTTTCACAAGTTTCAATCCACAGTTTTTATAACGATTCTCATGTAGAAAAGGGAGAAAAAATCCGACACGTGAACATAAATGGACCGAGTTTATCAGAAAGGAGCCAGACCGCATTTTCGAAAGAATTGAATCAAGAATGATTCTGAGTTCCACCAGATGTAAGTATATTTTCTTGTTCCAAAAACTCAAAACAGAAAAAAAGAAAAAGTAGTCCGGGAAAAAAGGGGTTAAAGTTTATTTTCTACATCGAGTCGTACGGAGGAATAAAACTTCACACCTCTTTTCCTCAGTTTTAACTCTATGCGGATTGGTTTCTTCCTGATAAACTCGGTCCAGATCCTCGTGTCTCAACGAGAAATCATATCACGCACCTAAAAATCAAAATTTCACAAATTTTTTGAGAGCCGTCGACTGCACCAGCACCAAAGTCTACATTCCCCAATGGCAAAATTGTCAGACAAAACTTGGCACTCTCGTCCGCAGTAGAGTCCCTTTATACTGAGAGTCAAGACAATTTGAATCCATTTCTGATTGGTTCCCGTATTTTAGGCCTCCACAGTGTCACAAACGGGAATAAAGATTACATTTTCACCAATTGCAAAGATTATAATCTGAAATGGACCAGGGAATTACGGGTTCGGCAAGGAACAAACGGAATGAGAGGAGGAACGGAGAAAGGCATTTGAGAATGGGCCGATCAAAGATTACGAAAAACGTTCAATTTCTGTAATCGTTATTCCCGTTTGTGACATCCATGAGCCGAATTGTCTTGACTCTCAGTATAAAGGGACTCTAGTCCGCAGCTTTGAAAGCGCCGGTTTAGAGCGCGGCCTGGCGGCCGAGCTCCGCACTTGCAGGAACATGGAGGGAGTTGCCATCGAGCCCCCCGCCCCCACCCTCTCGGGTCACCTCCGACGTTGCCCAATCGTACCTCAATTAAAAGGATTCGGGAGGAAAATAGCTCAGTTTCCAAGCCACCCGACTACATCGCTCATCTCTGGTTGATGCATTAGGATTCTCAGCAATCATTCGAACATTTTTAGGAGCGTGGGAAAGAACACCATCCTCCTGCTGGCTGGTGGCGAGGCGCGCACGATCGATTATCGATATTTCCCCATTTAAATCTATAGTAAAGAATCGATTATTAATGTGCACCCTGTTTATCGATCCTTTTACATAGGTTTAAATGGCACGTCAATCGATATAACGCGAAGCACTGCTGCTGGCTATCTGTCTTCGCCTTCCTTTCGCTCCTGTTCCCGTCTCTCTCCCACCTCTAGTGGTCCAGGGTTGCGGGCCAGTCAGCATCTCTGCCCATTTCGCGCGGAAAATTTTCGATTCTGGGCCTCGGAGTGGCAACTTGTCGGTTCTCTGAGTCTCGGTCCTTTTGCAGCCTCTCCCTGTAGCTTCTCTGACCCGAGGGCGTATCTCATTTTTCGTGTGAGACCTGTCCTCCGTATGACGCTGTGCTTCCTGGGGTTCGTGTGGAAATAGAGATGTGCCCTTAAGCCGGAGGCTTGACGTCTTTTCTTTTTGTTTCAAGCTCGGTTTTCTGCGGGACAGATCGAACGATCTTTCTCTTTTCAGTCGGGGTCTCTAGTGGTAGGAAACAAAGACGCAGAGAGAGAAAAAAGAAATCATGTTATGACCTGTCTGTGCTTAACTTCCATAATATCCGAAATTCTTACGCAGAAAAAAAATAAATCGATGAAGTGCTACATTCGACAGTCACGGATGTTCACGTGTGTGTTTCATATTAAGGGGTACTTTTTTATCGTGCAATGAATTCAGAAAACCAGTAATTTTCATGAAATAGTGAAAATTGTTCCCGGTCGAACTAATTCTCTTTTTTACATAAAAATGTTTAGTTTTGCATTGGATTTGACGCAGACTAGGAAACATGATGTTTTTTTGGTAAAATTATCCATCCAGAGGGTGAAATTTTATCGATATTGAAAGATAATAATTCTGATTGCAGAGGTTCGAACTTTACAATTGATTATTTTTATGTAATTTTTCCGTACACCTGGATCTGTAAATATTTCAAAATACGTTGTCCAATTTTATTGATAGATTCTCGAAAAAGATCTCCAGGTCGAAATCGATAAAATTTTTAACAAAGTTTCAGCTGCCTCTTGGATAGTTATTATTTACCACGGAAACTATCGACATGTTTACTGAAAAACACGGAAACTCACCCTTTTATTTGAAGAAAATCCTACGCATTGGATTACGTCTCTTTTTCCTCTTCCCATCACTTAAACTAGCCATTGATTAATTTCTTTCGCCGAAAACAATGGGATATTAATCATCGTCATACTCAAAAAAATTGTCAAATAAAATTTTATTAAAAGGAACTCCTTGAAACGGCTATCCTAAAACGGTTCTGTATTTTCCATTATGAAATGAGACATTTTATGCATGAAAGTTTAATTTTGCCTTTATTTTAGGAGAAGGAAATACCCCTGAGGTGAAATTCGTTTCAAACAAAATGTACTTTGGCCAAAGTACCAGTTTGCTGTCATTTTTGGTTCAATTTAGAAACAACGCATGTACCATCAGTTTCTCTATACATTCATTTTTTACAAATGAGCCAGACTTTGTAGTTCCTGGGTGCGAAACGCAGTCCAAATATATATGAGTACAAATCTATGAAAAATGGAGATGTTGCATGTGTGAGGAATGTGCGATTTCACTATTGATTCTTATGTAAAAGTTCGCAAGAAACACGATGGTGCCACTGGTTTCCTCTGAAATCAACTCCCAAGCTCAAAAAAAGCTCTCAAGTTGAAACCAAAATTGAGGGGATATCCCACGCTACCCTGAGAGTCCACCTCTACATCAAGACAAACTCTCTATGCAAAGATAGAGAGTAAATACATTGACAGGGCCGCCACTTTCTTTGGAGACTCTAAAACTGAAAACACGGCATCACTGCTAATGTATTTTGCTCCCTATCTTTGCATGGAGAGTTCGTCTTAATGTAGAGGTGGACTCTCAGGATATCGTGGGATATCCCCTCCATTTTGGCCTCAACTCGAGCGCTTTTTTTGAGCTAGGGAGTTGATTTCAGAGGAAACCAGTGGCACCATCGTGTGTCTCGCGAACTTTTACAAAAGAATCAACAGTCAAATCGCAAATTCCACACATGCAACATCTCCTTCGACAGCGAAATTTTCAAAATTTTCGTAGATAGAGTGGAATTTATCCAAGGAAATTTAGCAACGTCCACCGGCTCATACGGCGTTTTTCCTCAGTCCGACAGCGTTGATGTCACTGCTGCTCTTGAATCCGATCGGTGAACGAAATCCTTCATTAAAACTTTATCGAACATAAATGTGCGGCGAGGAATCCGACAGAAAAAACCAAAGCCCATTCTTCTGGCTGCATTCCCTCCTTTCGGGAAGACCATTCATTGAGGATCCCAGCTCCGGCGACCGGCGACCGGCCATAGTCTCCTCACTCCTCCCAGAGGCTGTGTCTCGTCCAAGATCTACGCGTTTCTCCTCCCCTTCCGACGTGTCTTTAGGAGACCTCGCAAGAGCCCCGCCAGGGTCCTTTGATGTCGGCACCTTTCGGGAACTTTACGAGAAATCGTTTAAAATTCAAATCCCACACTCAACCGCGGTCGAATTAGAATGTGGCATGGTTTCCGGCGACCCCCCTCCCCTCCCCCGCCTCCCCCGCGCGCTCGGGACACCCCGCGCCGGGGGTTGTGGGCGAGGGGGGCGCCCATTCAGAGATTCAGTCGCACCTTCACGAAGGGACAAAATGGGGCCTTTATCACGGGAGGGCGCCTCGCGCTGACGCCATAATGGTTTTTTAAACGGGCGCTGCGGTCCCGAAATGTTTATGCGGGGGCTTTATCGGGGAGATCTGGACTCCTGGTCGACAACCCAATATACAAGAGCCCCGAGACAGATTATGAGCCGATAAAAAATATTTTACAGCCCGACGCAACCGTGTCCCCGGAGCATGTCTGCCCGGAATTTTCGACTCCGGGTTGAATTTAAATTACCATTGGTCGAGAGCGCGGCGACACGTTCGGGGGGATAACAAGGAAATTCGGGCTGGATTACAAATGGGGATAAATAAAAATGAGAGGCGATGAAATTTGAATAAACTTGTTCGGGAGCGGTGAGCGATTCCCGGTATCGTGTTGGTATCTCCACCAGTGGCGTGGCGTTAATTGCGATATATGGATTGCCATGCCATTTAAACCTACGGTAAAGAATCGATTATTAAGGCGTTCGCTGCGAACACCCTGTTTATCGATCCTTTCCCATAGGTTTAAATGGCATAACAATCGATTTATCGCAATTCACGCCAGGCCACTGATCTCCACCGTCCTTTGCTTCCTCCCAGACCGGGAGGGGAGGAGGCGGAGTATTTATTTGTCTTCGGAAATTGATTTCCTTGGTGTTCAATGTCGTCTTTAAATCAAAGTCAAGGGCCGCAAAGAGCGGGACCGAAAACCGTGTCGGCAATTGATATGATTTCGGATTTGCACCAGTGGCGAGGCGCGAAGGATCGACTATCGACATTCCCCCATTTGAATCTATGGCGAAGAATCGATCATTAATCGATCCTCGAATACCCTGTTTATCGACCTTTTTTACAGGTTCAAATGGCTCATTAATCGATGTATCGCAAAGCACGCCGCGCCACTGATTTGCACGTGGGATCCGCGAAGCGTGACTCTGAGTTTTCTTTTCTTTCCTTTTTGTTATACCAGCTTATGTTTCCGTGAATTTGCACCAGTGGCGAGGCGCGAATGGACCACTAGACAAGGCACGAATTTCAGCATTCTGATTCATGTCTCTTAACCAAAATTTCACGTAGAAGATGATGCGCACAACAAAAATGACCAAAATCAACTTCTTACTAAGATATTTAATAACTCTTGGTGCGTGAATTGAAACCACCCGCTCATGAAAACTCAATGCTCTACGTGATTCACATCGCGCGCTAAACGTTATCATGACAGTCTCTGCGATAAAAAAAATCTGGCGACCTCGATCTTGACGTTTTGGCTCAGCTATAGCAAATTGCTTATAGTTTGAACAACGCATGGTGGAAAATGAATAACCGTAAGGAGCATTCTTCCTCCAGAGAGCCAATGGAAACAGAGCTCTCATGTATTATGCCGCCCTTTTCTGCCAAGTTCTAATCTGAAAATGTGTTTGGTGCATGTTCAAAATGCAACCACAAAGGCACGCAGAAGATAGCATTTACGACTTGCCTAACGCTCGTCTGGCATGAAAACGAGTAGTATCCTTTTTTTAATTGAAGGAAAATTGGTCAATTTTTAATCATCTGAACGATTGCTGATTGCTTCTTAGCCCGTTTATTCTCTAAACATTATTCTTGCACTTTTCGCTAGCACGGCAGCGCAGTGGCGTACGCGCAATGCGTGAAGTATCCACGCAGTCCTGCAGGCACTCACAGTGCGCACCGTGGAGTATGCGTAATGCATGAGGTATTCACGTAGTCTTGCAGGCACTCACAGTGCGCACCGTGGAGTGCGCGCAATGCGTGAAGTATTCACGTAGTCTTGCAGGCGTTAACATTGCCGTGATTGTGATTGATAATATAAAATTAGTCGATTTTAAATCATCCGAATGATTGCTGAGAGTCTTTCGAACACGGCAAGAGTGGAATCTATTTCAGCGGACTCACGTCTCAGTTCTATCAAATTTATCAGTGGCGATATTGGAACCCCATGCCGACTCTGCCTTGCTAAAGAAGAACGCCGTATGGGCCTTTAGATGTCGCCCAATTTCCTTTGGAAATTCCGGGGAAATTTTTAAATATTTTACTTACGATTTTTCAGGAAATTTTGCCTGTGGGTTGATCTAAAATGTCTGAAAATTTCGGAGAGAGATATTCTTAAGTTTCCTCGGAAATTAGATTTTTTCGGGAGAAATTTGGCAACCCCTAATGTTTATACGGTGTTTTCCTTAGCATGGCAGCACTTACTTAATTTCCTCAAAATTCAGCACACGAAAATTTCACACAATACGTCCATCTTAATATTGAGGCTGAATTATGTTCGGAGACTTTAACGAAGGAGCAGAAAAGTAAGCAAATACTTCGTGGGCATATATCTCTCCTGAATTTAAAGTTCACAAACATTTTACACAATGCGTTCTTCTTTGCATTGTGGTTTACTTGTTCTTGGAAACTTTAACGAAACACCGAAAAAAAATTGAAGTTAATTTAACATTCTGGATGTAAAAAAAGTGTGCGAGAACTTACAAAATGCTAAAATACCTGCCACAGCAGTTACTTCAGCAATGCCAAGATGTAAAATTAAGTGCTGTGGCGGGTAATTCAGCATTTATAAGTTCTCGCACACTTTTTTTACATTCAGAATGTTAATTTAACTTCCTTTTTTTTCGGTGAAGTGTCGGAAAGTTTAATCTTACAAATACAGACAAAATATATAAGTACAAATAATACTTCATGAGCATGTTCCTTCCAAGGGAAGAGGTTAACGTTGGCGCAGTTGAGGTTGGGAAAATAAGGATTACTAATTCAGGTTGAGGCTTTGTTTATCATAGAAATTCGTCACAAAAAAAGAGGTAAACGGTAAGAGCAGGTAAGAGTAACATTGACATAGATGAAATAAAAAGGCAGACTTTAATTTTCAAAGGAGATCGACCTCGGATGGACCTCGACTCAACTCCACCAAAAATCGTCTCTGAAATTTTTCCTTCCTCTGACTTCCGCTTGTCTCTTCGGCGGTCTCATATTAAAAACATTCAAGAATAAATGCAGGAAAAATGTAAATTATGATAATAGAAATTGAAAATAAAAAAATGCATCAGAAAAACATAAGTTAAAGTTTTGTATCAGCAAAGAACGTTTGCAAAGTGAACGAAGTTTTGATTTGCACACGATTTGCGTGTAGGAGAATTGAATGGATCGTATTCGATGATGGTTCGATACATCGTTTCGCTTAAAACAATGGAACATAACTTCAAACAAAAATTTTAGGATTCAAGTTAGAAAAGCTGAAAAGGAGAAAATTCCTATCAATATTGGCATGTGAAATTCATAAGAATCAAAATTTAATCACACAAATTCCCACAGATCTCTCTATTGATTTTTGAGGGTATGTTTACATGTTGAACCAGTCGATATCGATAGAATCACACCTGTTTGATGTATCGAATACAATCCATTGAAGAGAACTAGGTGTTAAAGATGGAGAGAGATGAAGAATAAGAGCGTTCCATTCTGTCGTCAGACTGTTGAAAAATTCCTCGCGGGACATGGGCTTTTGATGGATTGAGAGGCCATTGTCGGAATAAGTTTACAATCAAACTCCGTCCCTCTTTTATGACTCTTACAAATTTCCAACAGCTCATTGCAACTAAATCAATTCGTTTTTAATCGTAAATGTTAGCGTTTGCCCTGAAGGTAATGTGTCGGAGTCGTGAGACGAATAAACTAGGAGGACCCGGGCGGATCTTTAAAAAAAAACTCTTTCTTTTTATCGATTTCCTGAGACAAATGTAAATCTTTCGACTCCTACCAGGGTTTAAGTTTCATCTATACTTCTACTAAGGGATTTCTTCTCGTTGTGACACACGGTCAAACCCGACACCCTTAGTAGAAATATAATACTTGGCTCAAAATTTTAAAATTTGAAGACAGGCGCACACGTGAAAATCGATGGACCGAGTTTATCAGAAAGGAGCCAGACCGCATTTTCGAAAAAATTGAATCAAGAATGATTCTGAGTTCCACTAGATGTAAGTATATTTTCTTGTTCCAAAAACTCAAACAGAATAACTTCAAACAAAAATTTTAGGATTCAAGTTAGAAAAGCAGAAAAGCAGAAAATTCCTATCAATATTGGCATGTGAAATTCATAAGAATCAAAATTTAATCACACAAAAGCCATTCCCACAGATCTCTCTATTGATTTTTAAGGGTATGTTTACATGTTGAACCAGTCGATATCGATAGAATCACACCTGTTTGATGTATCGAATACAATCCATTGAAGAGAACTAGGTGTTAAAGATGGAGAGAGATGAAGAATAAGAGCGTTCCATTCTGTCGTCAGACTGTTGAAAAATTCCTCGCGGGACCTGGGCTTTTGATGGATTGAGAGGCCATTGTCGGAATAAGTTTACAATCAAACTCCGTCCCTCTTTTATGACTCTTACAAATTTCCAACAGCTCATTGCAACTAAATCAATTCGTTTTTAATCGTAAATGTTAGCGTTTGCCCTGAAGGTAATGTGTCGGAGTCGTGAGACGAATAAACTAGGAGGACCCGGGCGGATCTTTAAAAAAAAACTCTTTCTTTTTATCGATTTTCTGAGACAAATGTAAATCTTTCGACTCCTACCAGGGTTTAAGTTTCATCTATACTTCTACTAAGGGATTTCTTCTCGTTGTGACACACGGTCAAACCCGACACCCTTAGTAGAAATATAATACTCGGCTCAAAATTTTAAAATTTGAAGACAGGCGCACACGTGAAAATCGATAGGTGTCGATAACCTAGAAATCTTATATTTAAATCCGGTAGAGCTAGATGATCATTCTTAAGGCGATCGAGATGGACTTCTGACGTAGATCGGCCGGAGTTTCACGGAATTATCACGTTTGGAAAACGTCACGTCTCGTTGTAAAATTTAGTGCGGTCCTTGCGGTATTTCAATTTGGCGGTACTCTTTTCAGAATCATTTCTAAAATGAGACTTACGTGAAGCGTTAAATTTTCCGTCCTTGATTTTGCGGAAAAAATAATGAGACAATTTTAGAAGAATAGCCGCAAAAACTTACCAGTTCCTGGGCTGTATTCTAAATTACACGGTTACCAGCGGGCTGATAATTGAAAATGACAGACAAAGCTATAAACATAGGGAAAATAAATTGTTAATTTTGCAAATTTAAATATTCTATTGGTGGAAGTGGGTGGTTACAATGGACAAAAGGGGTAACAGATTAACGGCTACCCTAGAGGGGTACACTGCTATGCTAAGGAAGAACGCCGTATGAACATTCGAGAGATGATAAATTTCCCCGAATAAAACATGTATTTTTTAGAAAATTTATCCATAATTTTCCTTAAAATTTTAAGATATTTTAAGATAAATATTGTGCAAAATTGTCTGAAAATCTTGAAGAATAATCACAATTTTCCCAGTAAATTATTTTTCTATTGAAAGAAATACGGCGGCGTTAGAAGGCTTGTGCAGCGTTCTTCCTTGGCTCGGCAGTATAGTTTAGTTAGTCCATCATTTTCCCTCTTAGCCTAGATCAATAGAATCGCTCCATTTTCCCTCTTAGCCTCGACCAATAGAATTACTCCATTTTCCCTGTGTCTCCTTTGTCTATAGCTTTGTCTATCTATTTCAAGAATTAGCCTGCAGGATAGGACACCTCATTGCGTTTAACTTTTCAATTTCTCATGCAAACCAATCTGTATAACTGAGGGCAGGTCTTACGCCGGTCTCCCGGAAAATTTTTCAGGCCACGCCCAAATTTCTGATCACTCTGCATTTATCTCTGCGGCATTTTTCTCACTCCCTCTCCACTTCTCCTCCACTGATCTTGAGCTCGGCAGTAATTTATTGAAATCGAGCGCAAAACGTGTGAACAGAGTGTAAGAGACGATTCAACAAATTGCAGGAAAAATCCTGCCCGAGGGTGATTGAAATGGAAAGTCAACGATCTCGAATGTAGCTTGCATCATTGTAAGGTTGAACATTGAAAAAAAAATTCTCGGCGTTTTTACCAAGGTCCGTTGGTACCTATACCATCTCACTTTTTTTACCGATTATTGGTAATTTTACCAAGACAGACTGGTAAAGTTACCTAAAAACCGGTATTTTTACTATTTTTTCCAGGTAAGAATACCACTTTTATTGATAATCAATTCCCGGTAACTTTGCCATTTTATCTCGGTAATTCTACCACAGTCGATAAAAATATTGGCATTTTTACCGGGAATCAGTAAAATTACCGAGAAAGTCAATAATTGTACCGAGATTTCTCGGTAAAATTACCAATTCCATAAATGGTAATTTTACCAAGAAAAAACTGGGATCAAATAGAACCCTGAATTCTTGGTAATTTTACCCTTTTCTTGGTAAATACACCGAGATTTTTTTTTCAGTGAAGTAATCGGCAGAGTAGCGTCGTTTCTCAGACGAAAGAACGTAACTACACTTCAATGTTGCAAAATTTCCAAGCACAAATTGTATTTTCCCTTACTGAAAAAAAATCTCGGTGTATTTACTAAGAAAAGGGTAAAATTACCAAGAATTCAGGGTTCCATTTGATCCCAGTTTTTTCTCGGTAAAATAACCATTTATGGAATCGGTAATTTTACCGAGAAATCTCGGTAAAATTATTGAACTTTCTCGGTAATTTTACTGGACCTTGGTAAAAACGCCAATATTTTTTATCGACTGTGGTAGAATTACCGAGATAAAATGGCAAAGTTACCGGGAATTGATTACCAATAAAAGTGGTATTCTTACCTGAAAAAATAGTAAAAATACCGGTTTTTAGGTAAGTTTACCAGTCTGTCTTGGTAAAATTACCTATAATTGTTAAAAGTGAGATGGTAAAGGCACCAACGGACCTTGGTAAAAACGCCGAGAATTTTTTTTCAGTGTGAAGTAATCGGCAAAGTAGCGTTGTTTCTCAGACGAAAGAACATAACCACACTTCAATGTTGCAAAATTTCCAACCACAAATTGTATTTTCCCTGAATACTGTGGGGCGTCTCCGACGTAGGCGGATCCAGGGGGAGGGGCGTGGGGGGCAAGGAGGAAGAGAAAGGGAAGGAACGAAGAAGGGAGGAACAGAGAAAGAAAAAGGAGGGACTCTAATATTTGGCAATTCGTGACGAAATTGACCCATACTACATATTTGATGCTTTAAAATTTCAAAAATTTTCTGAGAGAAGCCGCCCGAACCCTCTTTATGCCCTTTCCGTTCAAAGAGCCTAAATTCATCCACTTAAAATTACCCTAAAATCTTTTCCGCTTCCACTATAAAAACAGCAACATTGTGAACAAAAATCGCAAAATCATTCACCTGCGGGCGATTATTGCAATCAATCGCCAAAGCGACAGACTAAGAGGGCAAAGGGGAAATAGAGTGATTCTATTGGTTGACACAAGAGATTGTTATAGACTGAAGGGAAAATAAAGGACCAACTCTAAGCTCCCTAGTGGTAGCCGTTATACTTATTGTTAGTCTGTTACTTGCCTCCCTTGTTCATTGCAGCCATCCGCTTCAACCAACGGGATCGCTCCTCCATCTTTTTGCTTTCTTTATCTACCGCTTTGTCTATCAAGTTCAATAATCAGCCCACAGCAAAATTTTAAACATGAATCGCACGAGCATTTGCCTGTAAAAACACAATTAAACTTCAGACAATTCCGATGTGCTCATTGTAATTTGTGAACCACATTCCACAAGAAGCGACCCTTTTTTCGCTCTAGCAAACTTTTGCGATTTATCAATTGCATTAAATTTTGCACTAAGGAACTAATATCCCCGGCTCCTCCATAAAAGCACCTTTCTGCATAGGGAAACTAATGGCATGTATGTTGTTTCTAAAATGAGCCAGAAATAGTGGCTCCTCATTGCAAAGTGTAATCCGATTCCTACTCTCGAGGGGTGCACTGAAAAAAAAAAATTCTCGGCGTTTTTACCAAGGTCCGTTGGTACTTTTACCATCTCACTTTTTTTACCAATTACTGGTAATTTTACTAAGACAGGCTAGTAAGCTTACCTAAAATCCGGCATTTTTACTGGTTTTTTTCAGGTAAGAATACCACTTTTATTGGTAATCGATTCCCGGTAACTTTGCCATTTTATCTCGGTAATTCTACCACAGTCGATAAAAAATATTGGCGTTTTTACCAAGGTCCAGTAAAATTACGGGGAAAGTTCAATAATTGTACCGAGATTTCTCGGTAAAATTACCAATTCCATAAATGGTAATTTTACCAAGAAAAAACTGGGATCAAATAGAACCCTGAATGCTTGGTAATTTTACCATTTTCTTAGTAAATACACCGAGATTTTTTTTTTCAGTGGATTCCTAACTCGAGGGATGTCTTTATCAGATGTGAACGGCTCGGATAAATTTGGACATCCTAAAAAGGGAGCAAGTCTGGCAGCACCGGGGATGATGCAACTTTTTGATGCGGACTGGGAAATGTTTTTAAGAGAGCCAGCAAGTTGAGTTTGATTAATTTAACAGCAGGGAATGCTGGCTAGGCTCTGCCAACGAGACAAATTGATTATTAGCAGTTTTCCTTTCTTTTTATTTTCCCTTCCATTTTTTACCTAAACGATGAGCAAGGAATCCAGAATGAGGCATGGCGTGACAACAGGTTGCTTACTTTGTAGCTGCTTTGAATTTTTCTGCACAGATCCGCAGTGTGAGATAAGCCTCGCGGACATGGCATTAACCGCTAAAATCGCTCATTCAAAAACCATCGAGGCAGATTAAATCCGGACAAATTCTACGGATGAGATCCTGTATTGCCGCTTCGAGTAAAATATAGACTTATCCATGTCGAACACAGCATGTTAAAAATAAGTTTAGAATCAAACTAATTTTTTCAATGCAGTGCAAAAATCCAGGAGCAGGTTAAGTTAAAATGTTCCTGCTGTTTCGATACTAATCGTTCGATACTCAATGTCCCTAAGTAAATCCAGTCAAAATTGTTAAATCAATTCTCATTGAAAACATAATGGATATGTTCAAAATGAACGATATAAAGGTTTCAGTTGGCAACAACGCTACAATCTTGGCTCAACTAAGCCGAGAAATAAGAGCTGCTTAATTTTACGTGAAGGTAAGGCGATGAATTATGATAATTTTATTAATAATAACTTGAAATTTAAAAGCTTACTTTGAAACTTTCAGAATTAACACCGGCCGAAGTTTCCTTATATCGGTACTGAGACAGAAATTTCGAAGTAAACTAGTCTGAGTGGCGAATTTTTCCTCTCATCACAGAAAAAAAAGAAAAAAAAAAAATTGTCTGAGTGAAAATTTTCGATTTTTCCCCGTTTTTTTAATATTGGCGAATTCTCGTTCTCAACTATTGAAATACTTCCAAAAAGTTGGATTATGTTTCTGCACCAGATGATGCAATATTAACCCATATGTGTGTGGATATACATATAGGTGTGTTATTCGTTAAAAATTCCACTGTAGTTCTTTTTTTTTTACTCGATTACTTGTAAAGTGGTCAAATCTTAATTTAAAATCGACACCTACATTGAAATGTGATATCGTAACACATTACGAAACTATGTTGCTACATTTACACAGCCACAATTCAGCTAAGACCCATCTCTTGCAGAATACTTATGCAATTTACCCATTTGATAGTATACCCTGTCATCACCATTACTACCAAGTTTAGAGGCAACCATTGTGTGAATTTTTTGCGTGCAATTCACATTCCAACCGTGAATATTTGAGGTTGGCTAGTAATCATTTTACAACGGTAAAAATCTGTCAATAAAAGATAATTTTTCACGAAATCTAGCAAATCTGCTTTTTAAAGACTATAACAATTGACCATTTCGAATATGGTGTAGATCAACACACATTTAGAATAATAATTATCGCAGCGGGTGAAGATAGCAAGACTCTGTGTTGCGTGCAGAGGAGCACCCCACAGTGAGTTGATACTCTTGTGTTTGGTGCACAAAATACTGACTGAGTCACTATCATGAACAAGATCTTGGTATATTTTTTAAATTTTTTTAAATATGTAATCAGTTCTGAGCTAATTTTATAATGATTATATTACTAACCAAAACTTGAGCTGATTTTCTTTATTAAGAAAAACATTCTGTAAGTGTAACAAAAAAACTGCAGGAGCCCTGTGAACAGGTCGTCAGCGCCATCTATTTTTTCTGTGTACTGCCGTGTTAAGGAAAATAACGCCGTATGAGCTGCAGGCGTTGCCAAATTTCCTCTCGCAAATTACTAATTTCTAGGAAAACTTTTGAAACTTTTTCTGCCAATTTCGCAGATAATTTAGTTCACAATTTTACCTAAAGTTTCTGAAAATTTAAAGGAAGAATATTCATAACTTCCGTAAAAAATAAACATTTTATCGAAGGAAATTTGATAACTCTCGAATGTTTATACGGCGTTCTTCCTCAGCACGGCAGTAAAGGAGTCCTGCACTTTTTTTGTTACAGCTACAGAAGTTTTCATATTGAGGACAGATCACTCTGTACTCGCGACCAAAGTTCTGTTGTCACAACAGAAAAGTTCTGTAAAAATAACAAAGGGAGTGCAAGAGCCCTGTGAACAGGAGGTTCTGTCATCAGCACCAAATATTTTTTTGCGTGTAAGGTTAGAAAAAAAACTGGTTCATTCTCAGTATGGGAGGAACTCCGGATTTGGCTCACTGTGCGCCGGAAGGTTGTTTTTGGTGCACTAATAAAGACCAATTAACATCCATCGACCGATTCTCTA
Source organism: Bemisia tabaci (assembly GCF_918797505.1). NCBI lineage: Eukaryota > Metazoa > Arthropoda > Insecta > Hemiptera > Aleyrodidae > Bemisia > Bemisia tabaci. The sequence continues at coordinate 8,912,519 of NC_092800.1, read as the reverse complement.
AAATAAATCAGTTTTAATCATCGAGGTTCGACCATAGTTGTTCTCTCCCTCCCTCCTCCCTCCTCCCCCCTCCCTCGCGAGCCCGACCCGACCGTTCCTGGGCAGCTTTTTTCTCCAAACCGTGTCAAACATTTTACACAGTCTAATTAATTTTGTCCTCTCTCCGAGTGACTGAGATTTATAAGAACAGCTCTCAATTAGTCACCGCTGAGCATTCATGCTCCCTCCTCCAGATCCTATTTTGAACTTACTGCTTTTTCTTTTCATCCTCTCTTGGCGCACTCTTTTGCGCAGTCGTCGAGTTTTGCGTAAAATTCGCTTATTTTAAGCGAGCGATAAGAATACTGCCGCACTAAGGAAAAACGCCGTATGAGCCTTCAGGCGTTGCCAAATTTTTTTTAATAAATCAAGCATTTGCGGGAAAATTTGGGAACGTTTTACCTCCGATTTTTCAGATACTTCTGTTCGCATTTTCACCTAAATTTCTTAAAAATCCCGATGAAAAATATCCATAGCTTTCTTAAAAAATGAACATTTCATCGAAGGAAATTTGGCAACTCTGGAATGTTCATACGGCGTTTTTCCTTAGCACGGGAGAATATCTCGTTGCTCCTCTGACTTAAAGGCTTATCTCGATTTTCGCATGAGTCCCAGAAAGTATGGATCTATTTGTAAAACAGGGCTCACTAGGAAATGGATATACGCCATTACGTCAGAGAAACGCTGATATGGATCGTATTTGACAGGCGAGAACCTGCTCGATAACAGTGTTTTCAAAATCGTGCATCTTCAAATTTAGTTTGAATAAAATGCCTATAGAGAAACGGTTTTGTTTTCATACCAAAGAATGAAAAATTTTAAAGGTAAACTATCATATCGATTTCTTTAGTGTACACGCCTTACTTTATTATATAAAAACATATGAGCAACGCATAACGTCCAATTTAAGGCGCGAAGTGCTTTGTGGGGTTGGACCGTGAAGCGCTTAGGGGATGTACCCAAAGTTTAAATGAACAAAGAAATCGCGCAATTTTGAAAACTTTCAAATGATGTGGTGTAGCGTCATGGTGAAGCGTGAATGGCCGATAATTATCGATGTTTCCCCACTACAGGCTTTTGTAAAGAATCGATTAGTGAGGTGTTTCTTACGAATAACCTATTTATCGATCCTTTTCCAAGTGTTTAAATGGCATATCAATCGATTTATCGCAAAGCATGCCACGCCACTGGAAGTATTCCGTGCCATGGTCAGAAGACTTTAACGCAAGTTTAGAAAAGTAAACCATCCTTTTTTCCCGCTTACCGCAGTCTTCCCGTGGGACTGAAGTTTCGACAAGAGCCGTTTTGGCTTGTATCAAATTGGAATATTATAAATAGGAGGTATTTTCATTTGTGAATAAAGCACTGGTTGAGCGACGAAAGTAAATAGCAAGACAAACCAGGAAAAAGGCCAAGAACATTCTGAACAAGAACCTGAGACGTTTTAGGTGATGGCCTAGCCACTATAAGTTGGGAAAAGATGATATATGGAAAAACTAGAAATTAAACTTATTTTAGAATACATTCTGGCGCTAGGCTACAGCTAATTCCGATAAGTAGTCCTCTATAATAAAACTCACCTAGAGACATACAAATATTACGTACAAAGATTGAACTATAATTTTATGAAGGTCAAAACCACACACTAAAGCACCATACATTGTCATATATATGGTCGTCACTATGGACGCAACTATACACATAGTGTTTGCTATGGTAATAGAATTAAATAACAGTAAAATATGAAATGAAATCGTGCATGCTATCAGGAAAGCTGCAAATAATATAAATACAGAAGTTAACCTCTTTTTAACGTAATCATCGAAAACTTGCGTAATGATTTCAATACAATGCAATACTGTCTGGATCCCGTTTTTTTCGCAAACGAAGGAACTTGACGCAATACCGAGGATGCAAAATTGACCTTAACACTGCATTTTTTTTTTTTACTAAGGAATACGATTGCGCAATGTACGTATGTCAAAAATTTTACTGATTGTTTCTTGTAATCAAAGAAAATCAGCCCAGAATGGCCCAATAGTCTTCTAATAGTAAACAAAATTTTAGGATAAGAAATTTCTCAATGTTGGAATGCAATTACGTTCTTTCGCATGAGAAACGACGACATAGTATGTACGGTGGCGTGGCGTGCTTTGCGATATATCGATTGATATGCCACTTAAACCTATGGAAAAGGATCGATGAACAGGGCGTTCGCAACGGACACCTTAATAATCGATTCTTTACTACAGCTCAAATGGGGACATATCGATAATCGATCATTCACGCCTCGCCACTGAGTATGCAAAAAAAGAAAAGAATTAATCCATTCCTACCTAGTAACGTAAAAGGATCAGTGATTATGGAGAATTCAGTAGTTTCTGCGCAAATTTGCAACATTGGTATATGCTTTGTTGCCAGGCTCTACGAAGATCCTTAACTTTGACCATCATAAAAATGTGAATTTTTTGTGGTGTTCGGCAACCCTGGGTGTGGTCCATCCAGACGACTGTCTTCTGCATTCTTTACCTCCTCAAACTAATTGAATATTCACACCAATTCATCAGCAACCGTTTAAAAGCGCATTCTCGTTGACCTGATGATCAAGAGTTGAATAAAATCTCTACCGGAGCGTTTAAGCTTGCCCGCTCATACCGATTCGCATAAAACCGTGCGAAAACTGCCTAGTCACCGTTTTCAACGCAAAAACCTGTAAACATCCAGTTTAACTACATGCTGAGTCTTCCATTTTATTTTGACTACGGTAATGGGCCAGTGGCGTGGCGTGCTTTGCGATATATTGATTGATCTGCCATTTAAACCTATGGAAAAGGATCGATAAACAGGGTGTTTGCAACGAGCACCTTTAATAATCGATTCTTTACCACAGCTTCAAGTGCGGAAATATCGACAATCGATCATTCACGGATCACCACTGCTATGGGCTAACTTGAGCAGCGTTTGGCGAAAGGGAAGTTAAGAAAGGGATCTGTTCATTGAGCGTGTTTTATAAGATTTTCAATTAATTTTTAGAGTGAAATATTTCGAGCGCAACATTTTACTTCGACGAGCCAAGGAGTTTGCGCAAGTATACATTTTTGATAAGGAAGATGAAATGTAACAGAAGACTCACTATTATTTTACATTCATTGTGAGATGGGCTCCCTCCACATGATTCGAACAGTCGACTCGTGCATTTTTTTCCAAAATATTTTTGATTTTCGAATGAGATCAGAGGAAACCTAAGGAGATGTCCTAGATTTGCCTGGTAAAAATGCAATTTTTGCGGGGGAAATTTCGCAACATTATTACGTGGTTACGTTTTTACATCACGCAAGAATTTAAGTACATTTGGCTCTGATCCTTCCTCCCCCGAGCGTTTTATATCTCGTTGCTTCTAGAAATGTAGAACGTAACTCCATTTTAAGGTTACAAAAAATGGACCCAAATGATCCCATCCCACCTATAATCCCATCCCATCCCACCTATAATAGTTACCCGACCTATGTCGTCAATTCTTTCGTTCACGATAACTACCGTTAGATTTACGTTAGCTGATTCAAATTTTGTAATTTTGTCCATTTTGGTCTGATGAAGAACTGTACATATTTTCGGTTAAATCGCATTTACCGATTACTTATAGACGGTAATTAACGTAAGTGCTCTACATACGCTGTTTTCCACTAATCTGTTTTTATGAAAGCTCCATTCCTTGGTTTCCTTGGTAACCTTTGTTTGCTATCAGCTGATGTTTTATTTCAATTTCTTTTGTTCATTTTTTCATTTTTTTTTTTTTTTTGTTAATAAATCATTGCTAGGTTAGTTTTATTTTTTTTTGCCAGCATTTATTCTACCTCCCCCCCCCCAGCTCATTTTTCTAGCTCCATCACCCTCTCCCCTCAACTCATTTTTCTATCGATTTTATCATTTTTCTATGGCATATCTTGCTCCTACCACCATTTTTTCGGTGTTATAGATATTTTAGCGGCCTCTAGACCCGTGACTCCAGTCACGGTCATTTCGCTAGTAATTTTATGCAGAAATGTACCGGCGCAATTTTTTTTTTCAAAATTTCTCTGATTTCCGCATGTGATAGGAGAATTACTCAAGAAGATGCCCTAGATTCTCCTGGTAAAAATTCAATTGTGAGGGAGAAATTTGGCAACATTGTAATGTAGTTATGTTCTTTCTCAGGAAATCGGCGATTTTATGAATGACCTTCTCGCAGATTGCTCAGGAGGAAAATTTATTCACAAAAGGATTTAAGTGTACTGGATTGCACCTGAGCCCGTTTTTTGCGTGAAATATCGTTGAAAAAACAAGTTAGTGTTTCAATGCTTCAGGAGTCTAATGGCTCATTGTGATACGGATTAAAAGTGATCTCCAATAAAACCATTAGTACGTCGATTGGGAGGTGTACAAAATTAATGCTGAGCCTTCACCGTCTGACAGAAAATTCATCAAACAAATATTCGACCGAATGCTCCGTTCACCGAACAATTTTCATGAGTCCATTAATCAAAATTTGAACTGTGGACCTGCGAAGAAGGAGCGGGGCTTAAAACAATTGGACGGCCAAGCTTTTACTACCTTGCTCAGAGAAAACATCCTATGAACACGCGCATGTTGCCAAATTTCGTCCGATATAACGAGACATTTCCTGTACAACTTGCGAATTTTGTGCTTTGCCTTTTTCAGAGACTTTTGTTTACGATTTGGTCTTTAGTATCTCAAAATTTCATTGAGAACTGTGCCCGGACTAGCATCGAAATAAATATTCTATCGGTGGAAGTGCGGCAACATTTGAATGTTTTTACGAGTTTTTTCTTCGCCGCGGCAGCATACGGCATACTTTGCTCGGATTAACTTATGTAAAAAGGCTCGTTCATCGGGATAAAATATTTGGCCACGTATAATCAATCATCCAAATGGTGTCTGAAAAAATTGTTGAATGGGTTTTGATCGATGTTCCGTGAATAATTAAAGCCCATACGGTAGTCTGCTGGAACAGGAGTCTCTCCATGTCTTACACCCTGTGGTGGCCATATACTCGAAACTTGGCAAGACTGCTTTTCGTTCATTTAAATGTAGTAAAATAATCGATTCTGATGAGGCGGTCAGCGGCTGAATCACCAAAAGTAACGATATTTATTACAATTGATTAAACTCGGGAGATTAGACGATGAGAGAGTGTTTACGTAATAGTCAACTTTTCTCACCTTTCGTTAAAGTCTCTGAGGCTGCGGAGCCTCTTACGGTGTGTGTGCAACAATACCTTCAATTGTAATTTGAACCAAATTTGTTTTCATACCATTCACAACTTTCTGCGCTTGTCCGACGGAATTTTTGATTAGCAACCCCCCCCCCCCTCCTTTGCAATCTCTAGAAATCTAGTGATTTTTTTATTTTCATAAATAATTAAATGCACGTAATTCTGTAATTTCAACTCACTGCTCATCGTTAGAAAGGATCTAGATTTTTCCCTATAAGAGCATTACGTAATATAGAAACATCACTTAGATTATTGATCTTCTTCGCCAAAGGAACACTTGAGTTTTGCGCAGCATATCTCTTTTCATTTCTGAAAATATTCTTTTAAGGAGCACCTGGAATGGAAATGTAATTCTTTCATGCTTGAGAGAGGGGCTTCGACGAGCCTGCTCCCCAATGGTACTTCTGTCTCGAATATTTGCAGCTATTTATGGCCACTCAATATTACGAGGCTCTCAAAAAGAGCACAAAAACCCGTTCGGTACCTTACAGTGGCGAGGCGTGCTTCGCGATGTTGATCTGTCATTTAATCCAATGGAAAAGGATCGATGAATAAGGTGTTTGCAACGAACGCCTTAATAATCGATTCTGTACCATACGCATACGTCTCTGGCGTAGGAGTTTGTCCTTGTCTTTGAGATATTTTCGATGAAAAATAAGCCACGTGTAATTTTCCATAACCTTAGAAAGCGGGCACCAGGCGAATTAGCCAATCAGAGGCGATTCGTAAAAGTAGGGGGTGCAATTCGGCCCGCAATGGAGATGTTGCATGTGTGAGGAATTTGCGATTTGACGATCGATTCTTGTGTAAAAGTTCGCGAGAAACACGATGGTGCCACTGGTTTTCTCTGAAATCAACTCCCAAGCTCAAAAAAAGCTCTCAAGTTGAGGCCAAAATAGAGGGGATATCCCACGCTATCCTGAGAGTCCACCTCTACATCAAGACAAACTCTCCATGCAAAGATAGGGAGCAAATACATTGGCAGTGATGCTGTGTTTTCAGTTTTAGAGTCCCCAAATAAAGTGGCAGCCCTGTCAATGTATTTGCTCCCTATCTTTGCATGGAGAATTTGTCTTGATTTAGAGGTGAACTCTCAGGGTAGGGTGGGATATCCCCTCCATTTTGGCCTCACTTTGAGAGCTTTTTTTGAGCTTGGGAGACGATTTCAGAGAAAACCAGTGGGACCATCGTGTTTCTCGCAAACTTTTACATAAGAATCAACAGTCAAATCGCAAATTCCTCACACATGCAACATCTCTATTTAAGCTGCTCTTGTTTCCTCCTTGTTTCGACGGGAAAATAGTATCTCTGCACGAGGTATAGGATGTATTCTGAAGGAGAGGTCTTTACGTAGTAGCGATAGGTGCACTGAAAAAAATAATTCCGTTCACAGAGCTCCTGCACTTTCTTTGTTACAGCTACAGAAGTTTCCGCATTGAGAACAGATCCGTATGTTCTCTCTACCGAAGTTCTGTTCTCAAAACAGAAAAGTTTTGCACGTATAACAAAGAAAATGCAGGAGCCCTGTGAACAGAGGGTTCTGTCATCAGCACCGACTATTTTTTCGCGCGTGGTATTTTTTGCCACTTTACGTGTTTCCCCACCTACGATTTCAATTTCCTCTGAAGGGATCCCCTTCAGAAGAAATTAAGCGAATTTTCGCGATCGAATATCATTCACCGTTGAATGATATTCGACGATTGTGCATTTTTTTTCAATGATATTGGACTTCTTCGTTGGTCTCACCAGAGACCGTTGAAATCCACCAATTTGAAATTTCAAATTCACCTCGGGACTTGAATTCGATTTTTGAATTGATGCAATCGATGTCAGAAACTTCATCTCTCACCAAAATTTTTGTTCTGTCATCTCTATCTGTTGTTGTGTTTTGTCAATTCAAGTCTGGTGTTTTCGCAATTTCTGTGTTTTAGTGTTTCGTGTTTTCTTATTTTCTTCTTAATTTCATTTAGGAAAAAAATCTGAGCTCTGATTGGCTCCTGACATCACCGATCATCGGCATCACTCAGCACTGATCAATTCGTTTGATGAATGACATTCGATCGCGAAAATTCGCTTATTGAAATCGTAGGTTGGGCCGGGCAGAGGGGATAGGAAAATTCCAGCCATTTGGCATCGTCGCCGTGGCGACGCACCGATGCGGTGCCGGAGCAGACGCGCTGAGTGCTCACGGACGGTTGCTGACAGTGGCGCGTCGTGCTAGACTGTGAACAGATCGATCCGCCATTTAAACCTACATAAAGAATCGATTATCAGGGTGTAACTCAATAATCGATTCTTCACCATAGCTTCTAATGGGAAATAATCGATAGCGAATGATTCACGCTTCGCCAATGTTGCTGACTACCAACCGGTTCCCTGCCCCCCTCCCCTCCGCCACCCGGAGCCCCCAACGCCCCCGGTCTTCAGGACCGGAGCGGAGCACAGTGGATCGAGTCAATTGGAGAGGTCGCACATTGAATTTTTGACGAAAACTGAAAATATGTATGTTTATTTCGTCACAATTTAAATTTCAAGGGGTGCTTGTAGAAGAAAATTTTACGAGGAAACCGATGAGACCACTTTTAGAACCTCAAAATTTCGTATAAAGCGGAGTTTCAAGCGTTGAAAGTTTCCAAATTTTGTCCGACCTCCTCCATTGACTCGATCCACCGTGCGGAGGCTGCGAGTGAGCAAGCCGCGCGGAAGGGGGGAAGGGGGCTAAAGGGGGGGGGGGGCTTAAGCCCGGCAAGAGCCGAGACAAAGTAGCTGTGAGATGCGAGATGGTTAGCAGGTTAGCTCCCACCGGAGCAAGTTTGCCGCGCCGCGGGAAATCCCGAATTCCGGGGCGCGAGGCGGGGAGTTTCTCGCGGTCGGAGCGGCAGCCCTGCCCCCGCGGCGCGACCAGATTTTGACTGGGGACGCGTGCCGGTGCTTGTGGGGTCCTTCTCCGCTCCGGTGTGGTCCCATTTATCCTCTTTCACTTACACGCCGTTCGCGCTTCCATTCCCTTTTATTCCCGGCTTTTTTATTAGCACTCCTCGTTTGTGAACTCGAGGCTTCATCCGTTTAATTTGTCGCCTCGCCTTCGTTTCACCCGTGCAACCGTGTAGCTCGCGGTTGGGGGGGATTTTGGGGGGGCAAATTGGGGGCTTTCGTTTCAGTTCTGAAAGCACTGTCCCCTTCAAACAAATTCTCCTACTATAACTACCACTACTACTGCCACCACTACTGCTACTACTGCTACTTCTGCTACTACTGCTACTACTGCCACTACTGCTACTACGGTTACTACCGCTATTACTGCTACTACTGCTACTACCACTACTGCTGTTACTACTACTACTGCTGTTATTACTACTACTTCTGCTACCACTACTACTACTACTACTACTACTACTACTACTACTACTACTACTACTACTACTACTCTACTACTGCTACTACTTCTACTGCTACTACTGCCATTACTGCTACTACTGCTATTACTGCTACTACTGCTACTACTCCTACTACTGCTACCACTGCTACATTCTACTGCTCTTACTGCTACTACGACTACTACTACTACTACTACTACTACTACTACTACTACTACTACTACTACTACTACTACTACTACTACTACTACTACTACTACTACTACTACTACTACTACTACTACTACTACTACCACTACTACTACTACTGCTATTCCTACTTCTACTACCACCACGTCGCTTTTATAGCGCCTCCATGCGCTCTGCGACACCCAACCGCGCCGTAGGTAGCGATCCTGCCAGAGCTCCTCTGCCAAATCGCACCTCCTCATTTCCTGCCGTATACCGTCAATCAAAGGCGGATCCAGGGGGATCTGGGGATCCGCCTATGATTGACGAAAAAATGGAGGAAAAACAAGAGGAGGAAAAAAGAAAGAAGAATAATAGACACTTACATTGGATAATCATTCATGACTAAATTGACTTAAACTGCACATTAAGATATTTTAAAAATGTAATTATTTTCTTGTAATTTTCTTCAAAAAGTTTCCTTTTACGCCCCCCCCCCCCCCCCATTCGAGGTGTCGTGATGGGCCTATGCCATCAAACCACGATTTAGCCTGGTGAGTCCCCCCACGATTTCTCCTCCACGATGTTTACATCGCTTTGGTTTGCACAATCAATTCACCGATCATAAAGGGACTATACCGCAGGTTCTGATTTCTAGATGAACTCGCTGCCTTCAAATTCTCGAGTTATAACCTAGGCTTTTAACCGTCACAAAACGCCAGTTTGGGGTTGTGTCATGTAGGACTCAGGGGGCCAGAGTTCTAAACTCACGGGCGCCGCGCGCCAACGCGCCAAATGCGCCTAAAAATCGTCCATGGCGCCTAAAAAATGAAGGCTCTGCGCCAACGTGGCCCCTAAAAATTGCCCCCTAAAAATATGAATTTTCATATTAGGTGATTGTTCGAAGTTTTCAGCACCACAAGTGAGAGCTTTTTCTATTCTTCAGGATTTCATCATTTGTGCTTTTGTCTTCCCCAAAGTTACAGCTACTTACTAGTTCCGTCACGAAAACATCTTGCGTCTAACGTTTCACTAAATGTGCCGTAATATCAATTTGGCTCCTAAGAAATCTTCAATGGCGCCTAAAAATCGGGCTTGATGCGCCACATGGCTCCTAACTCAAAGGTGAGTTTCGAACACTGCAGAGGGCCCTCCATTTCCTCAAAATCAAAATCTAGAGTACCTATATTGAGAGAGTATGGCCACTGGGGTTACCACCTCTGATTGGCTCAGCCATCTTAGGCTGAATGGAGCCCTTAGGACCCAAAAATGGCGGACGCCATAAATTAATGTAATGCAAAATGACTCAAAATGTAGTTTTCTTTGCTTATCGTAACGAGAAATTTACTCAAATGCACTCTTGCGACTTCTTTACATATTTTTAAGACTAATCGTGTGCAATTTTTGAGAAAAATTATCTTGAATGTAGTAAGGTTGGCAGCAAGTACGGTTGGTGGTAACCGTCAAAAGTTGGCAATGACCCCCCTCCCATCCACAAAAACCAAAACAAAGCACCGCCATTTTTGGGTCCTAAGCCTCTCCATGGGGCCCAGTGGCCATACTCTCTTAATATAGGTACTCTATCAAAATCCCGAGGCGGGATGAAAATGAAACTATGTAAAGAATGATGGAGGGGCCCAAACCAGGAACATGATAAAATTACCGGGTACGCTGTGAGGATCTCCACGTGAGGCGGCGAGAGTGGAGCACCCGTGTATTCACGCAAGCACATGCACGTACTTGCATAGTACAGTTTTTACGGGAGGAAGCAACGACCTTGCAAGGTTGTGTTTGAGCCCTCTCCGAGCGTGAATCAGTCATTAGCCCAAGGAATGAAAACGAGGAAATGAACGGAGAGCTCAAGGTGTCTGGAATTCGTCATTCTCCTCACGAAAAAACGTAACCACATTTCGATGTTGCCCGATTTCCCCTTTTGATTTGCATTTTACCGGGGAAATCCCGGTCATTCCTAACCGGGAATTTCACTGATTTTCCATCTAACTTCTCGTGAAAATCTGAACAATTTTGGACAAAAATTTCATCGGTACATTCTTGTAAAAAATCGAATTGTTTGACTCAATTTTGCAATCTTTGAATGTGGTTACGCTCCTTCGTGCGGGAAACTACAAATTCCGTGTTCCTCTGACGAGTGCCTCTTTCACCGCACTCTCCATGAATATTCATCGGACAAAACTTCGCTCCTTTGACGTTAGGTCGTATCACTATTTCCAGGTGAGACCTGCTCTCCGTATAATTCAATCCTTTCCGGGTCTCATGTGGAAATAAAGATGCGTCCTCACGTTAGAGAAGCGACGACGAACGTGCTTGCTCTGGCGTGCGTAGCGGTAATTTTAAGTGGCAAGAGAGGGGGGGCGGTGAAAAAAATTCTGACGAATACACAGATTTAGTTGCGAAAAATAGGCTGAAACGTACGTGTTTTTCAGATATAGAACCATAGGGCCGCCTTGAAGATCGTCCCTTGAACACCTCTTTTCTTTAATGAAACTGAATATGGTTCTAATTTGTAGTTTTTCGAATAAGGGAACATTTTTCGCAAAATTGATTCAAGTACTAAGTAATCGAAGTATATTATTAAGTTAGGATCCTCTTTAACCCTCCCGCAATCACGATGTAAAACTAATGGAACTTTTCTTAAAAAAGGAGATGCTGTCGGAACGACAAATTGTTAAACATACGAGCTTGAAGATCTCGTGGGCTCGAAAGGCTTGTGGTGAAATCGATGTCCTAAGTTGGGTCCAAGTCGGGTAGGCAACTGAACTGACTGCGTCGCTGAGCTTGGAGTATCATGGGTAATTGAAGGCACCCCAAGCCGGAATCGTTGTTTTAAAGCTTTTTAGTGAGGGAACTTGAATTAGATTGAACTAATTGGTTCGTCCATCGAGATCTCGGTTCATGAGCCCAGATATCTTTGTTTAAGTTTTGTCTCCGCAACTTTTCCGCAAATTTAAAACGCCCCGGTTTCGCGCCGAAACCGAATGATGTCATCCGCCACCAGTCAGAGGCAATTAAGGGTTTCTAAGACTTCCGTCAAATGTCTTTCTACTCATCGTGGATAAAAACAATCGGAAAATCAAAACCATACCTTCAAAGCTAAAGAATCAAATTTCATTCCTTATATCTGTAATTGACAAGCAACAATTCCACATTGAAATACGTTTTATTTTAACAAACATCGATAAAAAAAGAGGAGATAGCAATTTGACTGCCGTAGTACTTTACTACTTCAAATAGCCCACAAGGGCTAATCCTGCGCTTTTAGTCTCGTCCCCCTTCCGTCCCTACCATTCAGTCTCAGGCAACCATTGTTTAAGCCCATCAAACTCGGGTCGTTTGGCCAGGAATCGAACCCGGGACCTCCCGATCATAGAGCTACACTGAAAAAAAATTCTCGGCGTTTTTACCAAGGTCCGTTGGTACCTTTACCATCTCACTTTTTTTTACCAATTATTGGTAATTTTACCAAGACAGACTGGTAAGCTTACCTAAAAACCGGTATTTTTACCGGTTTTTTTTTCAGGTAAGAATACCACTTTTATTGGTAATCAATTCCCGGTAACTTTGCCATTTTATCTCGGTAATTCTACCACAGTCGATAAAAAATATTGGCGTTTTTACCAAGGTCCAGTAAAATTACCGAGAAAGTTTAATAATTTTACCGAGATTTCTCGGTATTTTTACCAAGAAAAAACTGGGATCAAATAGAACCCTGAATTCTTGGTAATTTTACCCTTTTCTTAGTAAATACACCGAGATTTTTTTTTCAGTGTAGCGCTACAACCATTACACCATAGGAGACCGACAAAGGTGCGTGATACTAAGTAGAAAAACACAAGTTTTAGTGACCCATTGGACATGTAAGTCGAGAGCTCAGCGTGACAACCTGAATATTTTGATCAATATTGAACACAGTATGTTCAGTTCATGTGGTCGAACTCTCGTCTCTCCAGTGCACCGTTGCGTTTCTTCGCTGCGTGCAAAAGCCATCACGGGGTGTTCTCCGAGGGAGGAAGTTATTCCCCCATTGCTGCTTCTCCTCCGCGTTTGCGGAACGCAGGATATAATAAGCACCCTATGCATGCACCTCTGCTGCCGTGCTAAGGAAGAACGCCGTATCAGCCTTCAGCCGTTGCCGAGTTTCCTCCGATAAAAACCGAATTTACTAGGAAAATTGTGAATATTATTTTCCAAAGTCTTTAGACAATTTTGTACCCAACTTAATCTAAAATATTTGAGAATTTCAAGGAAAAATATGCTAGAATGTTGTCAAAAATACATGTTTTACCAAGGGAAATTTGGCAACTCTCGAATGTTCATACGACGTTTTTCCTTGGCACGGCAGTCTGGGACCCCTCCTCTCTCGCAAAGACTAGACTCGTGGGACGGAGAGAGAGGATCCAGTAATGGTATGAAATATCGAGACAGTGCATGAAAATTATTATAATTGGACGTATTTTTGCCGAACGGAACTATGTGCAATGAGACCCGAGCCTCGAGACCCATAAGAATATATGCATATCAGGGCCCACGTCATAATGCACGTAGTTCCGTTGGGCAGAGATACGTCCAATTGCAAGTGTGAGCATGTCTAGGGCTCGTGAGGGGACCACGTCAAAGCGATTGAGGACCCCTGCTGTTGCCACACTTGACCACCGCCGCTTTCCGCGTGAGCTTATTAAACTTGAATTAACTTTTGATACTTCAACAATTCAACATGTTAATGTTCGATGTTTGGTCGGCCGGCTCTGCCGGACTGAGGAGAAACGAGGTATGGAAACTTGGGAGCTGCCATATTTCTTCTGATAAAATACGACTTTTCTTTATTTGTGAATTGAGGCATTTATTGGTGAAAGGGCGTATGCTTCCGCGCTAAGTGGAAACGCCATATCGACGGTGAAAGTCGGCAATCACATAACTCGGTTTTCGACGTCGCAGACTTCCTGTCATACTTTATTTTTTAAACGGAAAACTACTCAACGGTAATTCTTTAAAACTGCCGTGATTTTCCTTCTATGTGCGAGGAAAATTCTGCAAAAACTGCAAGGAATCATGTCCATTTGTTCTCCTTTAAAAAAATAACATAGTTACGGAGATTTTCAGACACCGCAAACGAGTTATGTGATTGCCGACTTGCACCGTCGATATGTGCCTTCAGATGTTGGAATATTTCCTTCAATGAAAGCTGAATTTATGGGAAAAATTGTGAATAATTATTCTCAAATTTTTCAAATAATTATGTTTACAAACGATAAATGCAACTCAATCTATAATAAGTAAACATTGCATGGGAAAATTTGCATTCTTAAAAATACATGTTTATTTGGGAAATTAGGTGACTCTCGAATGTTCATTCAGCATTTTTTCTTAGCATGGCAGTATGAGACTTCCAATGCTGCTAAGCTTGTGCAACGTACCTAGTTCTCTAGTTGTAAGTAACTTATCCGACAGTGCTGCTATGAATTTCCCCCTAAATCTGCTCCCAGTTTTCCTTCACTGATGTAAGGAAGTGAGTCGTGTAAATAAATCCCACCTGTTACAAACTCTGTAAAAAATGGCACAATCTTAGGAGCATTGCAAGCCTCATACGTCCTTTTACTGAAAAAGTCCTCAATTTCTTCCTTTGGACTGCTCCCAGACTTTCATCAGAAATTAATCTGACGCATCTGTAAATTTTAAGGAGCCATAGCCACAACCCACAACTTTTCTCAAAAATAGGATTTTAGCTTGAGATATTTGACAACCTTCGAACTTTCATACTGCGTTCTTCTTCAGCACAGCCGGGGATCTAAGTGAGGCTCTGAAGTCTCAGAAGAGAGCTAGAATGCTTCAGTGGGACGTATTAATTCATGCTAAAAAACGACAAATGAAAAAACGACAAATTTAAACAAGCCTAATTAATAAGAAACAATTAACAAAAGGGATTTCACGAGAATTTAGAAACAATCAATTTACAAAAGGGATTTTACGGAAAATTTTAAATTTTTATTAGAAAAGTACAGGTTATCAAATATTTAGGTTATTAGTGAGGGTATTTCCTAGAGACAAATACAAGTTGCGAGGTTAGGACGGAAAAATTTCTCTCTGCTCTACTCATCTTTACGTTTCTATCAATATTAGGACAAACACCCCTAAGAAAAAAGCCAGTGGGAGATCTCACTCGTAGGACTTATTGTAATGGGACAAAAAACCAGTAGGGAAAAAGTACTAGGAAAACTTGCAGTAGGAAAAAAAAATTAGGAAAAATGACCTAGCACCGAACTATGTGCATAGGGTTCCCGTGCGAATTGTGATCCCTATCCTTTGTTGCACTGATCTTAAAAATTTAAATTCCGCTCGATAGATTGTAAACAAAAATCGTAATAATTCTAACTAACTTTTTGCCATGCATCTTTCACATTGCTCTTGGCATGACAAATAATTTAGAACGATTTCATCAGATATTGGATAAAAATAATGGTAAGCACACAGATAAAATTCCTGCTGAAATTGGACCCTTGCAAATATAAATAAAAATTCTTATGCGTATGTGATCAAAATTAAGGTCTCCATTCATTTAGTTTCAAACTGAAGTACTTTTTCCCTGAAACGTACGCACCCCTCTAGTTTTGCATCCAACCCATTTAAGATACATTAGCAGCCCTGAACTTTTGTGCATTTATATCATTTTCAAAACCATTAATACATATAGACGTCTATCGTTTCAACGCGCCCAACTTAGTCATGTTGTTATTTTTTGTTTTCTTTTCCTCCACAAAATATTATCCAAAATCCCGATCCGGGAGGGAGTTTTGGGAGTGAGTCGGGCGGTCACCGTCGGCGCGTCTGACTCTAAATGAATAGGTCTCGGGTTCAAATCTCGGTGGTGGCGACAAATTTTCAAAGAATGGACGTGTGGATCTGCAGAAACAGACTCAGCCTCAATCTCTGGAAATTTGAAAGTCTGGAGCATGGATGTAAACTAAACGAGTGCGGTGGCTGTTTAGCTGGCGACTAAGTTCAAGGTTAATCCAAATTAGAGACGGCCTCAAGCTCTTAATTTAAAAAAAAAAAACAAACAAACAAAAAAATTGCATATATGCTCAGTGCTTGAGAGGACAACAGACAAGTTTATGTCCTTGTCGTTTGTAAAGGAAGAAGGAGAATTGGTGGGATGTTAGCAACATTTAAATTAAGCGCAGGGGTGAGGTCCTCGTATCACGATAAAATCTAAGTGGAAACGATCAACTCGAGCGACGCAGGTGCGAACGGGCTCGATCATGCAACAGAGTCGGTCGCGTAGAATCCGTAGAAATATTTCGACATGCGTGAAGGAAGCGGGCAGCTAATTAGACTGGAGGAGTTTTCTTCTGGGGAGCAAGCGCTCGAACCGGGGTTCGGCCGGTTGGCGGGGGTCTTGCCATCCGCTTTGCATCCGGATTCCTGGAGTCGGGTGACCGCTGAAAGGATATCGTGTCGGAGGCCCGGGCTCCTCCGGTAAGTAGATAGGCAGTTTCCGCTCGGCGAGACGCGGCGACGGCTTCGACTGTGTCCGAGTCCCAGTCTGGGCGCCCGGGCGAAGCTCCCAGGGGGCACGCGAGGTCAACGCAATCGTCATGCTCCCGAGGGGAGGAGGTGCGAGCTCATGAGCTCATCCACTGAAAAAAAATGGTGCCAAAGAAGGGAGAGACGGCACAAACAGAGGAGAAACAATTTTACAGATTGCAAATTTTTGCTCGTTCCCTTTTCTCTGACAGAACGCACAGATTTTCACCCCTGGATCATCGGCCGGAACCTCACACTGAAAAAAATAAGATGCTGTTTTAGCATCTGGGGTGTCGAAAATGTTTCTGTTAATCCCAAGATGCTGCCTTTTCTGCCCCCGCAGTTAACTTTACATTCCATGAATGCAAAGTCAACTGTGTGGACAATCAAGGCCTGGATCAGGATCACCTGACACATTTTTGACATCATAGGTGCTGAAATAGCATCTTATTTTTTTCAGTGTGAGGTTCCAGTCGATGATCCAGGGGTGAAAACTGTGGGTTCTGTCGGAGAAAAGGGAACGAGCAAAAATTTGCAATCACTCAATATCAACTCTTATAGAAAAAGCAAAATTTTCGACAAAACTTGCGAAGTAATATTATTCTACCTAAAAAAGAATTTGCGGGTGTCCGAAATTTGATGAATTTCGTGTTCAAGTGGAAACTGAACACGAGGACACCTTTGGATCATGAATTGAACAATTATTGGAGAAGATATGACAAAATGATCTAATCTGCTAAAATACGTGTGTTTAAACGGGAAATTCCGCTAGATGACGTCACTAGGCGGTGCATTTTCTCACTTTCAAATCTATTTTTATACTATTTCCCGTATCAGAAAAAAATTACGAAAAATACTGTGAAATCAGCTCTTAAAGGATCTTCAGATGAAGCAATAAAAAAGTTGCATGCAGGGCCGGATTAAGGGGGTGGCCACATGGGCTGCGGCCCAAGGCGGCAAAATGTAGGGGGCGGCAAATTTTGCAATCTTTTTGAATGTAGGTATCAAAAGAAGAGAGAAAAAACTCGGATTCAGAAAATAAATTACAAATGAAAAAAGACGACAAAATCTCTCATTTCCTCAGAGTAAAAGTATAGTAATTTCTAATTTTGTCGTCTCTCGGTGTTACAAGAGACAACACCTTCAATTAGTCGAGTTAAGAGAGAAACCAAACACGCAATTTGATCTGGAACGGAGCGGCGCGGCGGTCAGCATGAAACGCATAGCGCCTGCAAGACTGCATGAATACTTCACGCATTGCGCCAAACAGTGTGGTCAGCGGCGGTCGGCGTGAAACGCATAGCGCCTACAAGACTGCATGAATACTTCACGCATTGCGCCAACACAGTGCGGTCGGCGCGGCGGTGGAAGTTAAAATTTTTAACCACATTTATGTTTGTTCTTTCATAATTTTTTCGTTCGTTTTTTATAAATGGAAGGCCTTGTCTAAACAGGGATGGGTTTACGGAACTGAACTTTTGTTAGTGTTGACAGGGCTTTCACAAAAAATGTACTCAACAAGAGTAAACGCGTCTCATACCCCCGTCCCCCACCGGCACGTTCACTTGATGGTTTTTATAAATCGTAATCGACGGATCACACGGGTGAGATTATATTGATATCGATTGGTTCAATATGTAACCACCGCCTCAAAAGTCAATTTAGAAATCTGAGGTAACGGGTCTTATGTGATTGAATTTTTACTCTCTGGCAATGAAAAGTGAAATTGTTAGGAATTTTCTCATTTTCAGCTTTTCCAAATTAAATCCTAAAATTTTTGTTTGAGGTTATGTTCTATTGTTTTGAACCAAGCGATACATCGAACCACTGTCGAATACGATCTATTGATGTTTCAAAACAAATGAGAAGGGGGCGGAAAAGTACGGGCGGCCCATGGGCGGCAAGTAGGTAAATCCGGCCCTGGTTGCGTGCAAATCCTCCATTTGATTCTCGAGTTGATTTTGCAACTATGAAATAGAGTCCCTTTATACTGAGAGTCAAGACAATTCGGCTCATGGATGTCACAAACGGGAATAAAGATTACAGAAATTGAACGTTTTTCGTAATCTTTGATCGGCCCATTCTCAAATGCCTTTCTCCGTTCCTCCTCTCATTCCGTTTGTTCCTTGCCGAACCCGTAAGTCCCTGGTCCATTCCAGATTATAATCTTTGCAATTGGTGAAAATGTAATCTTTATTCCCGTTTGTGACACTGTGGAGGCCTAAAATACGGGAACCAATCAGAAATGGATTCAAATTGTCTTGACTCTCAGTATAAAGGGACTCTACTATGAAATAGCGTCACGTTCCCTCGTCGAGGCAACGGCGAAAAGTCTCCGCGACGTTCTTTGTTAACAGGGAAGCGGAGTAGAGATGCGAAAAAGGTCCACGAAGGGGGACTCGGTCGGAGAAGTTGAACTCGCGTCCAGGTGACTGGCTCTCGTCGGCTCGGTCGGATTCGCGCCGGCGGGCGGGCGCGGGTGGCGGCTCGACTTTAATTCAAATAAGAGTGATGTCTAGGGACAACAGAGAGGAGTATCCCCTGGGACGAGACCCCCCGAGCGCCCCAAGTGGCCTCAGTGGGGAATTAGTGAATGTAGTGACAGTAAAGGCTCCTCCCGGGGTTGTCGCGTCCGCCGCGCGCCCGGGCATTGTATGAATGAAGCACGTCCTACAAAGGAGTTTCGACTGGACAAGAACCCACTCTTTGATTGGATCGACCGTCTTGAGTTCTCATGGAGCAGCTTGGGGGCAAGGAAATGTTGGCTTTTAGAGTTGCCTTATCATGTTTGATTTCTCCCATTGACCGGTGGCGATTTTTGAAAGTTAGCAATGTCGTAGGCAAACACTGGAAAAAAAACGCATTGGATCTTGAGTCCAGACTCTTGAAAACATCGACAAGAAAAAATACTCTTGATTCAATCGGATTTTTGCTTGAATCAAGAACCAAGCCTCTTAATTTGAGCAGATTTCCTTTTGATATAAGCAAAAATCTGATTGAATAAAGAGTATTTTTTCTTGTCAATGTTTTCAAGAGTCTCGACTCTAGATCCAATGTGTTTTTTTTTCCCAGTGAATAGTAAAATCAGGCATTTTGTCAAATGCCTGGGCAAATAGTCATATATTCTTACTTGTAATGAAGTTTTGATTTTTTTCCTAATTTTAGAAAAAATGGAGATGTTGCATGTGTGAGGAATTTGCAATTTGACGTTGATTCTTATGTAAAAGTTCGCGAGAAACACAATGGTGCCACTGGTTTTCTCTGAAATCGTCTCCCAAACTCAAAAAAGCTCTCAAAGTGAGGCCACAATGGAGGGAATATCCCACCCTACCCTGAGAGTCCACGTCTACATCAAGACAAACTCTCCATGCAAAGATAGGGAGCACATACATTGACAGGGCTGCCACTTTATTTGGGGACTCCAAAACTGAAAACACGGTATCACTGCTAATGTATTTGCTCCCTATCTTTGCATGGAGAGTTTGTCTTGATGTAGAGGTGGACTCTCAGGGTAGGGTGGGATATCCCCTCCATTTTGGCCTCAACTTGAGAGCTTTTTTTGAGCTTGGGAGTTAATTTCAGAGAAAACCAGTGGCACCATCGTGTTTCGCGCGAACTTTTACATAAGAATTAAGATTCAAATCGCAAATTCCTCACACATGCAACATCTCCAATGAGAGCCTTGATGATGCTTTTAGAGTTGCCTCACCATGTTTGATTTCTCCCATTGACCAGCGGTGATTTTTGAAAGTTAGCAATGTCGCAGGCGAATAGTAAAATCAGGCAATTTGTCAAATGCTTAGGCAAATAATCAAATATTCTTACTTGTAATGAAATTTTGATTTTTTTCCTAATTTTAGAAAAAATTATTCGTTGCTCCTGTAAGAAAGAATTCTCTGTAAACATATGCAAAGTTAAATAGTATTTTAAACGATTTTCAGTCCCTGGACACACATATATCTTGAAATTTTCTGCACGTCATAAAATATTGAAATTTTAAAATTTCAACATTCAAATGCACGAGAGGAACAAATAGAGTTTGCGGACTTGAAGAGTTACTCTTCCCAAAATATTGGAAAGTCGTCTCTCATAAATTTACAGAATTCCGTAAACAGTCAAAATTTGACTACTGATCTAGGCAGGTCTGGATGCATCTACTTACCGCCCATGGGCCGCCTATATTTTGCCGCCCCCTTTTCATTCGTTTTGAAACTCGATAAAAACCATCAAATGAACGTGCCAGCGGGGGAGGGGTGTATAAGACGCATTTACTCGTGTTGAGCACATTCTTCGGGAAAGTCCTGTTAACACTGCTAGCAAAATTTCACGAAACTTTGCGCGAAAGTTAAGTTCCGTAAACCTATCTCTGTGTGGACAAGGCCTTCCATTCATAAGAAATGAACGAATAAATTATGAAAGAACAAACATAAATGTGGTTCAATGATTTTAACTTCCGCCGCCGCATCGCGCAGACCGCACTGTGTTGGACGCAATGCGTTAAGTATTCACGCAGTCTTGTAGGCGCTATGCGTCTCATGCTGACCGCACTGTGTTTGGCGCAATGCGTGAAGTATTCATGCATTCTTGTAGGCGCTATCCGTTTCACGCTGACCGCAATGACCGCACTGTGTTTGATGCAATGCGTGAATTATTCGTGCAGTATTGTAGGCGCTAATATGTGTTACATGCCAATCGCCGCGCCGAGGGCTTCTCCTTTTCATCTCAAGGCCTTGTTATCATTTCTAGGCCAAATTGCGTGTTTGATTTCTCTCGTAACTCGACTTGTTGAGGGTGCTGTCTCTTGTATCACTAAGAGACGACAAAATTAGAAATTACTATACTCTCAGGAAATGAGAGATTTTGTCGCCTTTTCTCGTTTGTAATTTTTTTTCTAAATCCGAATTTTTTTTTATACCTACACTTTAAAAAATTGCAAATTTTTGCCGCCCCTTAGATTTGCCGCCATAGACAGCGGCCCATGTGGCCACCCCCTTAATCCGGCCCTGGGCCTAGGCACTTGCTAAAATGCCTAATCTGACTAATTGCCTTCGACAGCAACACAGTTTTTCTTCCATTTAAATGTGCGTAAAATATCGACTCTTGGTGAGGCAGCTTGCCTCAATGTCCAAAATCGATTTTTTTCATGGATGTAAATGGAGGAAAAACAACGTTGCAACGTGCAAAATCGCCTGCGTTATTGCCTCGTTCCATCGTGCGGCGCACCCTCTCATACAGTCAAGAGACTTAAACGCAAGTTTAAGACAGTAAACCATTCTTCGACCTTTGATTGCTCCCTTTGATGACTGATTCCCAAAAGTTGCGAGCAGCTGGTTCAGCGAACCTATTCTAATTCGCAACGATCCGCCTAGAAAAATGCTCACCTTGACTTTTATCAAACGGCATTAAGCGAATTTTATCTGTCCGTCGTTAATGAATGCTTCTGCCAAAATTTACTCATTTTTGCGGAAGAACGCTCATTTATGTACATTCTTGGCCATTTTGGTTCGATGCTGGAATCGAAAGATTGGCAGCGGTATTTTTCTAGTGTTTCTCTTGTTGGAAGATTGGCTGCCCTTTTAGGCCCTCAGAGCTCCATATTTCGGATTGTTCGTACTCTCCTCATATAGGTATACTCCGTTTGAATTCAAGAAAATATGAGCTTTCAGATTTCGGCAATACTTACGAATTTCAGCATTCTGATACATGTTTCGTAA
Source organism: Bemisia tabaci (assembly GCF_918797505.1). Classification (NCBI taxonomy): domain Eukaryota; kingdom Metazoa; phylum Arthropoda; class Insecta; order Hemiptera; family Aleyrodidae; genus Bemisia; species Bemisia tabaci. The sequence continues at coordinate 8,890,410 of NC_092800.1, read as the reverse complement.
CTAAAATTTCACGTAGAGCACAATGTGCACAATCAAAATTGCCGAAATGAACTCCTTACGAAGATATTCAATGATTCCTGATTTGTGAATTCAAACCACCCGCTCATGACAACTCAATGCTCTACGTGATACACATCGCGCGCTAAACGTTACCATGACAGTCTCTGCGATATAAAAATCTGGCAACCTCAATCTTGACGCTTTGGCTCAGCTATAGCAAATTGCTAATAGTTTGAACAAATTATGGTGGGAAATGAACATTGCTCGATTGAGAAGCTTGCTGAAACCGTTGTAGTGCGCAATTTGACTCGCGTAGAGCTTTGAATTTCTTGTGAGCGGGCAGTTCAAATTCCTCGTAACCAGTGTGAAATAAAAACGTAAATATCTTCGTGAGGAGTTGTTTTCAGTAATTTTTGTTGTGTAAATCGTGTTCTGCGTAAAATTCTGGTTAAGAAACATGTATCAGATTGCTTAAATTCGTACCTTGTCTAGTGGTCCATTCTAGTTCATAGGTTGACATCCTTTTTGAGCCCCAAGAGCTACATGCCCTGATCAAACCAAACCTCCGAACTGTCCATACTCTCCCCACAAAGGTACTCTAGTTTCGCGCTTTGATCATCGACATCGTCTCCGGCAAGAACTCATGGTGGGGTTTTCGGGAAAACGCGACGACTTGGCAACGGTGGCTAGACGCGATGCTGCGGCTGCACCACTGCGGTTAAGCCCACGGGCCCACGGTCCTCTGGTGGTGCCAAACGGCGGTGCAGTCCACTCTTACGGCATTGACACTGACAATGGAAGAAACTGGAAACAGCTATAAAACAAGAGACTTTCAATTCCTCCTCCTTGTTCCACAACCACCTCACCTGCCTCCCCTGCCCCCCTGCCCCCTACCCCGCGCCCACCCCCGCCCGCAGCTCAAGGAGCATCCCGCTCTTTCTTTTTTAAAATTAAACCCGGCGGTGTTTTCTTAACAGTCCTTTATATCCCGAATCGATTGTGCTCACGCGTGTTTGTGTGTGCGTGTCGCCTCCTCGGATATACTGCCGTGCTATGGAAGAGCGCCGTATGTACATTCAAGAGTTGCCGAATCTCCTTTAATAAAACATGTATTCTTGGCGACACTCACTGAAAAAAAAAATCTAGGTGTATTTACTAAGAAAAGGGTAAAATTACCAAGAATTTAGAGTTCTTTTTGATCCCAGTTTTTTCTTGGTAAAATTACTATTTATGGAATTGGTAATTTTACCGAGAAATCTCGGTAAAATGATCGAACATTCTCGGTAATTTTACTGGACCTTGGTAAAAACGCCAATATTTTTTATCGACTGTGGTAGAATTACCGAGATGAAATGGCAAAGTTACCGGGAATTGATTACCAATAAAAGTGGTATTCTTACCTGAAAAAAACGGTAAAAATACCAGTTTTTAGGTAAGCTTACCAGTTTGTCTTGGTAAAATTACCGATAATTGGTAAAAAAAAGTGAGATGGTAAAGGTACCAACGGGCCTTGGTAAAAACGCCGAGAATTTTTTTTCAGTGCTCGTGCATGTTTTTCCTTGAAATTTTCAGATATTTTAGATTAAATTACGTGCAAAATTGTCGACGAATTTTGGAAAAAAATACACATACTTTTCCCAATAAATTCGGTTTTTATCGAAGGAAACTTTGCAACGTTTGAGGGCTCATACGGCGTTCTAGCGTGGCGCGGCAGGATAGCTCGCCCCGTCCAAATCTGTCACGCTGCCAAATCATCTGCTCCCATCCGATTATCCGGTTGACGTGGATGCTGTCAATTTTCGTGGACTGTACATCAAATAAAATGAAAAAAATTCGAGGTGTGATGCCGCAAGAAAAGGGATTTATGTTGGAATTTTTCGGCCAGCGTGCGTTAAAAATCAGCGTGAAGCTGAAAAGCTCAATACAGAGGGAAATAACTCAATGAGCACAATGGAGAATTTGCATGCAACTTTTTCATTGCTTCATCTGGAAATGCTTCAAGAGCTGATTTCGCAGTATTTCTTATATGAAGCATAGATTTAAAGGTGAGAAAATGCACCGCCTAGTGACGTCATCTGGCGGCATTTCCTATTTAAACACATATATTTTAGCAGATCAGACAATTTTATCATAGCTTCTCCAATAATTGTTCAATTCGTGAACCAAAGGTATCCTCGTGCTTAGATCACTCACTAGTTTCCACTTAATAGACACGATATTCATCAAATTTCATCAGACACCTGCAAATTCTCTGTTTCCCTCAAGGAGATGCGCTGTTTGGTGCAATACTAGTAACGACCATTCGTCGTATCTCCTTGATGGGAAATTGTGCTCATATGAGCTTTTACCCTATGTATTGAGAATTTCAGCTTCATGCTGATTTTTAAGGCACGTTGGCTAAAAAATTCCAACATACTGTCTTACGACTCGTGCGTCTAGCGTGCTTAGTTTGTGTAAAAGGGATTTAGCACGCAAAAACTCATAATTGAGATATCGGAGCCATTGCTTGGAAGAAGTTTTCCACTAAAAATGCTGGGAAATTATACTGGATGCTGTTCATGTTCAAGGAAAGCACAGCAATTAAAATAAGAGATGAGGGACTTGGGGGACGAGCTCATAAGTGCAGTTTTTACTATTTCGAGAATGACGTGTTTGACAGGGCCGGATTTAGGGGGTGGCTTCATGGGCCGCGGCCCATGGCGGCATATTTAGGGGGGGGGGACAAATTTTGCAATTTTTTTAAATGTAGGTATGAAGAAAAATCAAACTTAGAAAAACAAATACAAACTGGAAAATGTGACAAAATCTCTCATTTCCTGAGAGTGTATTTCTAATTTTTTCGTCTCTCTGTGATACAATAGACAGCACCTTTAATTAGTCGAGTTAAGACTAAAAGAGAAACCGAACACGGAATTTAGCCTGGAATGGCGCGGCGCAGAGAGCAATGATGACGAGAACTTGAGATGCAACGGAGAAACACTCGGCGCGGCGGTCGGCATGCAACACATATTAGCGCCTACAGGACTGCATGAATACTTCACGCATTGCGTCAAATACAGTGCGGTCGCTGCGGTCAGCAGCAGGCGGCGTGAAACGTGAAACGCATAGCGCCTACAAGACTGCATGAATACTTCATGCATTGCGTCAAACACAGTGCGTGCAGCAGCGGTCGGCGGCGGAAGTTGAAATTATTAAACCACATTTATGTTTGTTCTGTCATTATTTTTTCGTTCATTTCATATAAATGGAAGGCATTGTCCACACAGAGATAGGTTTACGGAACTTAACTTTCGCGCCAAGTTCCGTGAACTTTTGCTAGTATAGTGTTGACAGGGCTCTCGCAAAAAAATGTGTCCAAACGAGTAAACGCGCCTTATGGACCCCACCGCCTCCGGCACGTTCATTTGATGGTTTTTATTGATGGTTTAAAACGAATGAGAAGGGGGTGGCAAAATACAGGCGGCCCATGGGCGGCAAGTAAGTAAATCCGGCCCTGGTGTTTGAAGTTTCAGAATTGCATAGATCCTTACAGCAGAAAGAAAGTTCAATCTTATTTTTTGATGCTTTAGAATTGGAATTTGGGAGAAAATTTTCCACAGAATATGCAATCAGACTAGCTTTAATTGAAATCGTTTATTTCTGTCAAAAACTGCACTTATGCGCCTGAGTTGTCTACCAAGCCCCTCAAATTTGAACTGTCGCCTCCCAGAGGAAAAGGGATCTAGTACAGAAAAACTCAACATCGAGTATTGGTACCAAGATTTGGAGGAATTTTTGCATTAAAATTCTCGAAAGTTTTTAATCCAACCAGAATTATAATGGTTTAAACTTTGGGATTCAACAAATATAATTTGGAGGAAAGGCTTCTTAGAGGGTTCTAATCTGCTAAGAGCGGAGCTTTTATTCGGAGAAATTAAAGAAAAGGGTGCAATATTCGTTAAATTATAAAATTACCCTGCCAATATGATATAACAGCTACGAGTAAGTCATTGAGGCGAGTTCTTACAGATAAATTTAAGTTGATGAATGCAGTAAGATCCATCAAATTTTAACGCTGCTACGTCTAAATTTTGACGTGGCACGATATCGCACTTCGGAGAACACGGTGCATCATTTTTTTATCGTATCTATGACGCAGCACCGTTGAAGCCGATATTGAAAAATGTATGGTATTTATCGTCAAAGAAGAAAAAAGATCAAATGCCGTTTTTATCAATGAAATATATTTGTCGCAGGCATTTTATCAAATGCCCAGGCAGACAGTCAAACTTCAACGGTTTACCAACTTTTTTGAAAAATGTATGGCGAAGAGCTCACCAGTTTTCAATATTTTAGTAAAAATAACCTATCAAATCTACAAACTCTTTCCGTTTCTTTCTCTTCACAAGATTTTCATTTATTTAAACGTTAAAATTTGAAAAAAATCATATATTTTATAAAATGCTGAAAAAACTCAAGATAAATGTTTGTTCATGAGCTAAAAATTGTTTAATATACAATTGTATGTTGCATATTTTTACGGAGAATTCCTTCTTATAGCAGCGATGAAGTATTTTGTCTAAAATTAGGGGAAAAATCAGAATTTCAATCTGAATAAGAACATTCGACTTTGCCCGAGCATTTGACAAAATACCTGATTTCACTATTCGCCTGCGACATATTTATGTTATTTTTAACGCTGAAACTCTAGACTTGGACAAGGTATATTATTTTTCATTAAGCTACAAAACCATAACTATCAAAACACGATCGACCCTGACAAAGACAACTGATCCCTTGACTCGATCGAGAAAAGAACATTGTTTTGAGAGCTGCGAAGGTTCCGTCCTACGGATTGCAACTTAGATTTGCTCTCTCGGACTAATCCTGACCATCGGTCCCCCTGTGACTCGTCGTATTGACACATTCTTCCCACAAACCGGCAAGGCCCGCACTCACCGACCAGTTTACAAACAATTTCGCTCTGCTCCATTCAACACCTGAATCTTTTTTGTGGGCCCCCGGAGAGGTTGCCAGGTTTAAGTACAAATCATGGATTTTGTTAGGGGAATCGCCGGTCCCTATGTTCACCATGTAAACTAAACTGCGGGCTGATTGGTAGACAAAGCTATAGACAAAAAGAACATAGGGAGTATGGAGCAATCCTATTGGTTGAACATGGTTGGTTCCTATAGACTAAGGGAGAAAATGATGATATGCCAGCCGATGATATGCCCTCGGGCAGTTCCGGCGTGTCTCGAGAAACAAACCCTTAATCTATCTACTATTTTAATCTCTCTGATACTCAAACTGTACACGCTATAACTATTTAAGCTAACCTTACCACAGTGTATACAATTAGTCTCCATATTAAATTATTTAAAATTATTATTATTTTAATTTAAAAAAATTATTCAAATCTAATATATTAAAATTATTAAATTTCAATTATTCAATTATTATTCTTTAATTTCTTTAATTTAACCTGTGTACTGTACGGTTATCACTTATATAATCTCTTGTAAACTACATCTATTTAGTAACTATTGTATTTCTCTTGAAACCAAAAAAAGAAGAAGAAAAACACTGGGAAAAAAATACATTGGATCTAGAGTCCAGACTCTTAAAACATCGACAAGAAAAAATACTCTTGATTCATCAGATTTAAGCTTAAATCAAGAACCAAGCCTCTTAATTGAGCGGATTTCCTTTTGATTTAAGCTTAAATCTGATTGAATGAAGAGTCCTTTTTCTCGTCGATGTTTTCGAGAGTCTGGACTCTAGATCCAATGTGTTTTTTTTTCCAGTGAAGAAGAAGAAGAAGAAGAAGAAGAAGGAAATGTAGGAAATGTACTAATTTTTAGCGCAATCTGGCAAAGCTGGCCCCCTGGGCCGAGGCGGGGGCCGATAAAGCCCCGAAACCGCAGGGCCCATCGAGGATGACCCTCGTCTTATCATTCTCCTTGACGTCCCGCAAATAATGGGACCGCCGCCCGGCCTACCGGTGATGTTTTGACTTCTTGACACATGTTCCCAATAACCTAGACCACACATTTCGTCATTTTCCTTTGCGGCGTGGCCCGCGCTATTTAAATGAAGGCGACTCAAAGGCTCAATAGCCCCATCCCCCGATCAAGATTTATTCTGTTATTGTTGTGTTTATTGATTTTTCCCCTAAATCTACTGTGCGGGGATGAAAGGCCACTAGATGGGTATCTGGTCCATTAGAATCTCTGACCACAGATGCGGGATCCCGCGCCGCTACGCAGTAAGATGAGAGTAACTTTTTGCCGCTACGAGCTGGACCTTTTCACCCTTTTTGACGTGTACAAGGAGGATGCGCTGTTTTGCACAATACCGAGTTTTTTTGTAGCGATTCTTGCGAAAATCCTTGAGTTCAATTCGTCGGCTATTGACACGTTTTCAAGCATGAGTGCTCATTTTACAATGACTTGTTTGTTTCACCGCATCAGAGGAGTTCGTTGAAGAAGACAGGGGGCAATTTTTCCCCCACCCCCTGCTTTTTTAAAAGTGGACCTCTTGTGAGAAAATTTCGGTCAACTTTTGATTTTTAGTTTATATTTTGAGATTTTTTTTGAGTTTTGCCTGATGATTCCTGAAATGATAATAATTTCGCGTAATAACTTGCAATGTATATTAACTTTAGGGGACACGTTTCGAAGCTAATACAGCCCCATATCCAACATCCAACATCCTACAACAGCAGGCATAGAGATATCAAAAACGTAAAAGTCCGACTGAAACTATCTGAACAAGATTGCAAATTTTCGGCTATCCAAATTATAAATGCTCTACCTTGGAACATTAAACAAAAACTCCGCGACGGTGAAATACAGACATTTTTCAATTTACTTCGAGATCTACTTTTAAGGAAGGCATTTTATAATTTGAACGAATTTCTAAATTCAGCTGTTGTGCAACGTTCTATTAAACACCACCAAATGTAACAGTTGTATTTATATTTAATTATTGTATAGTATTTTTTGACTGTGCCATAGCCCTATTAATGGGGCTCACATGTACGAAAGTTTAATAATTAAAATAAAAAATAAAATTAATATACATTGCAAGTGAGTACGCGAAATTTTTAACATTTTACGTATTTGGCTTGTGACTATCCCTCCACCAAGTTTCAATGATTCCTCTCTAAAATTTTGCTGAAAGGATGCCTCTGTGGAGTACACCAGAGTGAAATGAAACCATCTGCAATAAAACCATCGAAATATTACTCAAATTAGCTAATAGAATATTCAAAACACAAATTTTCTATTCTATGATTTTTTGCATCAATTACTCCATTTCCTGTTGGAGCCTTTAGAATTACGCAAAGTACTCACATTTTTGGATGTAAAAGTCTGATAACACATGAATATTTGAAATATTATCAAAATAGCCATCATTATTTTTGAGAGAGTGAGTTAACTGATATTATTCCCCTCCTCGAACAATTTAATAATGGCTTTCTACCATCCTTTTTCCCCCTCTCGATCCTCAAAACTCAGATATTCACCCACTGAGTGCGACAAAGGGATCTCGTGTGAGGATATTCAATTATGTTCTATTCTTTGCTCCATTCACAAGAATCAAAGAGGTACAAATCTTCCGCACAGTGGCAGAGAAATTGGATTTTCTCCATCATTGTAGATTTCCTCTACTGCGTGGGACCACATAAGACAGTATATGAATTATATGATGTCAAGGTCCCACAAATTCTTGATGTGATTGAGATTAACAGAGTGGAACCACTTTTTACGGAAAACTAGTAGTCTGTCTATTATTAACTTTTATTTTTATTTCTCGTTAATAAAAGCGTTTATCTTAAAATTATATTTTTTTTTTAAAAAAAAAAAATGCAGGAGCTCTGTTTGTTTATATTAAAAGGAAATTCTAAATTCTCTCCAAAAATCATCATTTTTCTTAAATTGCAATATAACTTAATTCCCTTTTCTTTAATGCAACAAGAGCCACATCAATTCAGTAAAGCAACCAAGTGTGTCCGTCTGTACCCAGACAAAGAAACTTAACCATTTCAACGTTCCAAAATTACCATTCACAGAATCTATTTTTACTCAAGATCTATTGGAAATATCTTACTGGAAATTTCACACATTTTTCGATGAATTATTCTTGGAAATCAGCGAAATTTTGAACTGGAATTCCCCAAATATTTTTAAGTGCAAAAATACTATTACAAGTGGAGTTTCCAATCTTGGAGTGGCCCTTTGTCTGAGAAACGGCAAGTTGGGTTTCCCCATAGGTGCAATCAATTCAATACATACGAAGTTACTCAAAGCAACTGATGAAGAAGGAACGATGATACATCAAGCTGTCAGCCAAAAAAAAAAAAAACAAAATGTAATATATTCAATCGCATGATACTAATTACAAGCAACTATACCTACTACAATCTTTCTTTGTCAATTGCTTGCTCGTAGTTAGTATCATGTTATGAATATTTTGGATTTTTGTTTTCTAGGCGTGTAGGTTGGTGTATCATTTTCTTACTTGATAGCTTAGCCAGCCAATTGGCATTCTAGTGTATTTGCAACTTAAGAACACACTACTTACCAGATAATTTTAAAAAATCTAAAACATAATTCCTCACCAGAATAATAGATTTCCCCCTATATTCGACGCGTTTCGGCCTCCTAGCAATCCCAGCATCATTGGGGACTCACCTCTTGTTTGACGAAGCTGTGGGTTCCCTCTACAGTCGAGTCAAATAAGGGTTGAACCGGAGCTAATTGTATGTTTGAGTTTTTTGGGCTCATTTTATTCAGGAAATCAAGGAGAATCGAATTAACTAAAATTCGCCAAAATTCTCCCAAATTTCCCTCTCATGCAGTTTTCATAGATGTTTCTAATGTAAAATTTAGTGCCCTTTAATTTTAGTCCCGTTACTTTTCATGCTCAGATGTGCGGTCTCTGAGATAAATAGCATTTTATTGAAAAATCCGAGGATTTTTCCGGTCAATTTTTAGTTCTTGGGGGTTTTGGGGTCAAATTTTGGGAGAATTTTCGCGAATTTTAGTTCATTCGATTCTCCTTGATCTCCTGAATAAAATGAACCCAAAAAACTTAAACACCCCATTACTTCCACGTTCACCCTTTTTCCGCCCTTATGTGACTCGACTTCTTTTAAATTAGACTCGATCCATTTTTCCCACTGTGCGGTGGCCGAATTGCAACCGCGCGGGGAGCGGGCCCCATTCAAAGAGAGCGCCGATAACTAAAATATTATGATCTTTCCAATCTAAATTGGACAAAATGCCCGGCGCTTTTGCGATTGACTCGCCGACAAGCCTCGATCCGTCACTTATTGCCGACGTCCATAAAACGTCGCCCGGCTGACAAAAGGGCGTAACTACGCCTCGAGATGAACCCGGAAAAGCATTGAGTTGTATGGATGACAGGGTTCATTGCTTAGTGTAGTTACGCCCTTATGTCAGGAAGGCGACGAAAAGCCCCGGTTTGTCTGCCGACGGCCGCGGCCTTGAATGGCCCTTATACGCTTCGCAAATTCGTTATCTCCGAGACTCGGGGGAATAATAGAGCGGTGACTTCAACCGGATCATCTCGAGAGACCCGGTAAAAAGGCGTAGTTGGAATCGTTTTCTTACGCAGAACCAAAATACAATTAGACCTTTTTCCAAGAAAAATTTGACTCGTAAGTTCGCAATGAAAAGTGTTGGTGATCGATATCTATCAGGAATTCCCGATGATTGTACCATGTTAGGTAAAAAAGTGCACTGAGAGAAAAAAAACTCAGAGGTGAGGTTGACCACTGGAGAATCGAATTCTGATTAGCACAGAAATTTTAGACTTAACGCAGACATTGATATGAAAAAATTTTTCTGGATCTACATGAAAATTGTCTCAAATTTTCATCTTATTGTATAGAAAAGAAGCTAATTTTAAACAGACATGGGCCTACTGTGGACTTCAGCTGTAGAGCAGCTTACCGCTTCCATCTATAGAATCACCGCAATTTGTCCTTATTAACCCTTAAGAATCTTGGCCCCTCCAAGAATCGATACATTTCCATAGGTTCAAATGAAGATGTTGCATGTGTGAGGGATTTGCGATTTTACTGTTGATACGTATGTAAATGTTCGCGAGAAACACGATGGTGCCACTGGTTTTCTCTGAAATCAACTCCCAAGCTCAAAAAAAGCTCTCAAGTTGAGGCCAAAATGGAGGGGGTATCCCACCCTACCTGAGAGTCCACCTCTACATCAAGACAAACTCTCCATGCAAAGATAGGGGGCAAATACATTGACAGGGCTGCCACTTTATTTGGGGACTCCAAAACTGAAAACACGGTATCACTGCTAATGTATTTGCTCCTATCTTTGAATGGAGAGTTTGTCTTGATGTAGAGGTGGACTCTCGGGGTTAGGGTGGGATATCCCCTCCATTTTTGGCCTCAACTTGAGAGCTTTTTTGAGCTTGGAGACGATTTCAGAGAAAACCAGTGGCACCATCGTGTTTCTCGCGAACTTTTACATAAGAGTCAACAGTCAAATCGCAAATTCCTCACATATGCAACATCTCCATTTGTCCTTATTAACCCCCAAGAATCGTGGCCCCTCCAAGAATCGATACATTTCATAGGTTCAAATCGAGAAAAGACAATGTTGCCAAATCGCTGGATCCACATGAAAATTGTCTCAAATTTTCATCTTATCGTATTGAAACAAGTTAAATTTTAAACAGACATGGGCCTGCTGTGGACTTCAGCTGTAGAGCAACCTACCGCTTCCATCTATAGAATCACCGCATTTTGTCCTTATTAACCCTTAAGAATCTTGGCCCCTCCAAGAATCGATACATTTCCATAGGTTCAAATTAAGAAAAGACGATGTTGCCAAATCGCTGGATCCACGGATGCAGGTTCCTAGGCCAAACTTGGCAACCGGGTGGGCGACTGGGACCTGCGAGAGCTCGCACGACGAGAAAATATATGTGGTTATTTGGAGTCGGAGCCGGAGCGAGCATGGCCAGAGAGCGGAGGCTTTATGCATGTAAGCGGGCGGGCGACGAGATACGAGCGCCGGGTCCCGAGCCAGATAAATCTCCCGGCTACAACCGCGTCCCACCTACGATATAAACTTTTACCTGCCGGAGAGCCGGGCTCCGATTGGCCGCCGCGCCCGCGGGAGGCGTGACCTGGGCATTCCTCTTCCTCCTCGCCGGGATCGGCATGGGCACAGGTGTCGGCTCCGGCCGCGACCCGCCGGATTCTCAGTCCGCGCCGGGGCCCCGGTCGGCCGGAGCGCTCCCGGACTCCGACTTCGGGGCCCCGCACTGTGGGCCCACCGAGGGACAAAGTATACCATGAAGGAAATCCAGCGGGCCGATTTTTGGAAATGATAGACATCCTTATAGGTAGAGTCCCTTTATACTGAGAGTCAAGACAATTTGAATCCATTTCTGATTGGTTCCCGTATTTTAGGCCTCTACAGTGTCACAAACGGGAATAAAGATTACATTTTCACCAATTGCAAAGATTATAATCTGGAATGGACCAGGGAATTACGGGTTCGGCAAAGAACAAACGGAATGAGAGGAGGAACGGAGGAAGGCATTTGAGAATGGGCCGATCAAAGATTACGAAAAACGTTCAATTTCTGTAATCTTTATTCCCGTTTGTGACATCCATGAGCCGAATTGTCTTGACTCTCAGTATAAAGGGACTCTACTTATAGGTATCCTACTAGGCATCCTTATCCAATAGGGTTTCTTCCATACCCCTATTGCCTTCTTTGTCTATAGCTTTGTCTATCACTTTCAATAATCGACCCCCCTGGAAAGCATGTAATTATATATAATTACATGCTTTTATGGTTCTCCGTATACGGAGTCAATTCGGTCAAATTCTCAGCACAGGAAAATAACTCCAATCGTGCCCTGCTCAGGAAAAGCAACGTTAAGATTTGGCTTAGGGCTAGCCAAAATAGGGTCGTGCATAGTCGTGTCTTATACAGTGGAAATTCGCACGAATTGGCAACAGCGTTTTTCCCAAATAACCGATTTTCATATATATCTGTATATGAACGATGTCCTGTGTTGTCGACTTTCAAATTTCATTACGATTTGTGGATTATAAGTATGAGAAACAAGGCGTATCTACGTATGACAGAGAGACTTTAACGAAAGGATAGAAAAGTAAACCACGTTTTTCACGCGTACGAAATTCCCCCTAACGACTGCCAGTTTTGCCTAGTGGTTTATCCCTTGCTTGCAGGCCTAAACTTATAAACATAAGATTATAAACATAAAACAGCCACGGTCCTGATTTCTTTACCCACACGGAACTTTCCTCAACTGAGAGCCTCGAAAGAAAATTAGCGTTTTACCAAAAAATCTAGAAATGACATTAAAAAGTGAAAAATATTTAATGAATTAACATTGAACGCCATCATTTTTAATCTGTTTGTAGAAAGTAATAAACTAAAGCTATGTGATTTTTAATTTTTATTGCCAATTGGCTTAAGCGATTACAAAATAAAAAATCATATAGCTTTAGTTTATTTAATGCAACAAACAGATGAAAAATATTGGTCAGACAACGTAATTCTATAATGTGATTTTCCCCTCAGCTTGCTGTAATAAATTTAGTCTCAACTGAATGATCACCCCATACGTATACCGATCATTAGTTTCTGTAGCCATAGAGTATTGAACTCTTTGCAAAGCTTCCTTTTCTAAAAAAAAAGAAAAAAAAAGAAAAAAAATGATGCGTTAATTTTGGTCGAGCTAAACACATACAAAAATCTTCCATAAAATTGGGGCTCCTAGCCAGACAATTTTTAAACTCATGTCACTAGATCACTGAAGACGTTTGACGCAACAAGATAAATGTGCACAGAACACTGCACAAAATAAATCAAAACATGTTTCACGATTAACTTTATTCTTAAAACGTTCAAACCATTGTCCTGGAAAACACCCCGGATTTAATAAATAGCGTCGTTCAGTCTAACGTTTATTTGGATCCAAATGAAAATGTAGTAGTGGAAGTCATTTTTGGTGTGGTAGACAAGCGAACCGAAGTGTAGATGCCCAAGGCGCGGGGTAGATAACTATTTGAACTCTGTGGAAAGTTTTTGGTCTACCTGGCAGAATTGAAGGCATTATTGCTGGTAATCAGCATTTCGCGTTTGCCCGTAAAAGTTAAGCCCGTATAAGTGCCACGAAGTTAACCGAGGGTCAATTAATGAGATATGGCTCAACCATCTTCATTTCTCAAAGTTTAAAGAGTTTTCGAGAATGCGAGAGTTTAGTTGTTGGCATCTTCAAGTCTGAACATTCCTTTGCATTCAGAATAAAAAGCTACCATGAACGCTTTTTCAGCAATAGACTTGCGAAATGGAAATTCTGACGACGAAGGCGAAGAGTAGATAATTATTTAAACACCGTGGTTAGTTGTTGGCCTACCTGGCAAAATTGAAGGCGTTTTTGCTGGTGATTAGGCTCTCATATTTGATAGCTGAAGTTAGTGATTTTATGGAGGTTTACTCTACGTGCAGGAGACATTGATCCGCGTGTGTACCTTTACTTTTCAAATGTTTCAATCTCAGACTTCCCGAGAGTTAGGTTAGGTTTAGGAAACCAAGCTGATGGGATCGTCTAGTCGATACACTTATTTGCATTCAAATAAAAATGTAATCGTAAAAAACCTGTTTGGGGCGATAGTATTGCGAAACGAAGTGCGGATGACCAAGGCGTAGAGTAGATAACTATTCGAACCTTATGGTTAGTTTTTGGGCTTACCGCCAAAATTGGAGGCGTTTTTTTTGCTAGTGATTAGCTTCTCGCATTTACTAGTTACAGTTAGTGATTTTCTTGAGGTTTGCTCTACACAGAGGATACAAGGCTCCTCGTGTGTATCTTTATCAGTGGCGTGGCGTGCTTTGCAATTTATCGATTGATCTGCCATTTAAACCTAAGCCAAAGGATCGATGAACAGTGTGTTTGCAACGAACACCTCAATAATCGATTCTTTACCGCAACTTTAAATGGAATGATATTGGGAATAGATCATTCAAGCCGTGTCACTGATCTTTATACTTTTCAAATTTTTAAGTCATTGAGTAATCGAAAGTTACGGGAATTAAGTTGATGGCATCGTACAGTCTAAAAATGTCTCTGCATTCAAATAATAATTTGATTAGGAAAGCCTTTTCTGCGGTGATAGTCTTGCGGAGCGAAAGGCGGATGACCAAGGCGCAGGGTAGGTAACTATTCGAACTCTGTGGTTAGTTTTTGGCCTACCTATCAAAATTGAAGGCGTTTTCGCTCGTGATTGTAGCCGCTCGCACTTGCTGATGCAAGTTAAGGCTTTCATTGAGGTTTTCGCTGCGTGAAGCTAATAAAGCTTCTTGTGTGTATGTTCTACTACTCTCACTCTTTGAATATTTCATTCTTAACCCTTTTGAGAGTTACAAGAACGTAGTTGATGTAATCGTCTCGAGTAAATGTTTCTTTCCATTCAGATGCAACAACAATAGCCGCCTCTATGCGATAGACTTGCGAAGCGAAGCGCGGATGACCAAGGCGCAGGGTCGATAACTATTCGATCTCAGTGGCTAGTTTTTGGCCTACCCGCCAAAATTGAAGGCGTTTTAGATGGTAATAATAGCGTCTCACATTTTTCGAGGCAAGTTAAAGCCTTTATCAAGGTTTACGCTAAACTACAAAGAAGAATCATCACATGAACTAAGTCACCACAATGTATTGTCACTTCCCTCTTCAAAATTTTACGTAGTAAAAATGATTATCACAGTTCAACGTTTGGGCATTTATGTTTAAGTAGGAAATTGACATGTTGACCTAGCACGATCAAATTGAAAGCGAAGACGTTGCATTGAAATAATGTTCATGGTTGTTTTATATGCTTTCATTTATTTTATTATATCGCTGATGGTGGCTTTGAACCCGAACTGCATAAGATTTAGAATAAAACAGCATGTTAATTTTAACGATAAAATCGCGTGTTTTGGTTCGTTTTATCCCCACGTTCGTAATCATTTTCTACTTAAAATTTTTTCTTCCTCTCAATTTCCACCTTTTTGAATAAATAAGGAACCTGGTCTGCGAGCCTCTACTTAAAGCAGGGAGTCAGCGATCCTCCCTCCCATCTCCTAGGCGGCCAGACAGGTTGCATCTGGCTTCAAGTCGTCCAATCATACAATGTTTAAACTTACCAAACTGTAACTTCATTGAGCTATTAACTTTTAAGTTCATAATTTTAACAGTTTAAAGAGTGTTCCATTTGCACTTTGCCTAGAGCCCCATCGTCACAGTGGGCATGCCCTGGACCCACACCGCGAGAGCACCACGGTTTCGTCCCAGACGCCGCGAGACTCGGCCCACCGCACGACGGTGAGAACATGGCTTTTTCTGTTCGGTCGGATGTTCTCTCGTGCACATTCTTGACTCGCGTTGACTCGCTCGCACAATTCACAATCCGTGCTTCCCCCTTTTTCGCTCGTCTTCCTCTTTCTTTGCTCCGGACCCCGGAGACCCGCGAATGGATCCGTGCATCCGACGGACCAGACCAGCGCCCACCTCCCCCCACCCCCTCCTCCGCCCGCCCTCCCCCTGGATCGCTGCATCCGTTCCTACTTCGCTTTTCTGCAGTGTGTTCCGCAAACAGCTCCTCGAGGAGCTCACAGAACCACTATTGAAGTTGGTGCAATAGGGATTCAATTCCGAACGGTGACAATGTGGACCAGTGTTCGAAACTCACCTTTGAGTCTTAGGAGCCATGCGGCGCATCAAGCCCGATTTTTAGGCGCCATTGAAGATTTTTTAGGAGCCAAATTGACTTTTTGCCTATATATGATGGCGCATTTAGTGAAAAGTTAGACGCAGGATGATTTCGTGACAGAACTGGTAAGTAGCTATAACTTGGGGAGACCAAAAGCAGAAATGATGAAATCGTGAAGAATAGAAAAAGCTTTCACTTGTGGTGCTGAAAATTTCGAACAATCAAATATGAAAATTCAGATTTTTAGGGGCCACGTTGGCGCAGAGCCTTCATTTTTTAGGCGCCATGACCGATTTTTTAGGCGCATTTGGCGCGTTGGCGCCTGTGAATTTTGAACACTGAGTGGACCGAGTTCATCAAAAGGGAAATAACCCACACTAAGTAGAAATTGAGAAAAGGAGGTTTGAAGTTTTATTCCTGCATAAGGCTCATAGTAGAAAATAAACTTTAACCCCTCTTTTCACAAACTAATTTCTGTTTTTCGACTTTCAGTTTTTGGCAGGGGAAAATATACGGATAGTAGAACTTGAAAACATTCTTGACTCAATTTTTTTGAAAATGTGGGTTGGTTCCTTTCTGATAAACTCGGTCCATTATATTTAGGATCGTATTCATAATCGTTCCTTTAAGATGAGTCGGCAGTCATGTTATCGGTGATTATTATACAACGATTTGTGACAGATGAAATGATGCAATCCTAAATCGTTTTGGATGCGGGAAACTTAAGAAATCGCATATTTCACACGCAGATTGTGAAGTTAAGAGTGTATTTTGGACTTTCTGAGTGCACTCATCGTGATTTTTGAGCCAATTTTGAGAAATGTATCTTCTCTTAGTTTATGCTGAAGTTTACAACTGACTCATTGACTCAGCAAACCTAACCTAATTTACAGGAACTCGTGTGGCAAATTGATCGGTGATGGCAATACTGAAGCCTCGATTCTAACTGTCCTAATGTATCCTCTTACATTCCTTGGGTAGTCCCTGCAGCGTCTCCAACGCAAATCTTCCTTCAAAGAGACCAAACATATATCTGCTTAAGACGGTTCACTGCAAAGGGTTGCACCATTCTTCGGTGTTTTACAATCATCATGGTTATATATTTCGATTAAATTCTCGGTGTGCATTGGTAGAGTTCGTAGGTTGTTGAGGTTGCCAAGTTTCTCACTCAGTGATGGAATTTTCCAGCGAATTTTTTTAAAAAATTCTTTTAATTTTAAAATTTGAACTGATGTTAAAAAAAGAAACACGAGAAACCTAAGATTATATTAAGTTAACAAAAATACACGAAAATGGCTCAAATAATTTAACTGAAAAACACAAGAAAAATGGGTAATCGAGGCTTGAAAACAACATAATTTTTTTTTTCACGAGATGGGGGTCTAGGTTTTTCAAATTGTATAATTTTTCATTAATTTTTGTTTCCTGGTCGAGGAAGGGGTTGAAACCACTCCGAAACGTCCCAGGCTTTATGTTTTGTTGTCTTCTTAGCGTTATTGGTTACCCGTTCTTCTTGTGTTTTTTATTCACAACAAGTTATATGAATAGCGTCTCTCCAATTTTTAAGTTGCACGGACAAATGGACAATACGCATTCAGGGTAATTCAGATTCAATGATATCATTCCAACATCACTCACTGGTACCCGTAAAGCGGAAAAACAAGGTCCGGTTAAGGTGATTCGATGGACGCCATATTTTGTGTCAATACGGCATGCGATATATTGCATCAATTGGTTCCATTTTTTCAGCTACTCGTCATTTTTCTCCAATTTTGAGATCGCGATTCTGTTGTCAGGAGAGTAAAGCACTCACCAATTTTAACAGAGAAATTCAAAGTAATAAAGGCGTGGTTTTTTTTAGAGAGAAAATACAGCATTCGATACTGATATCAAAACTGCACTCGAATGCTATATTTTCTCTCTAAAAAAACCACGCCTTTATTATGTTGAATTTCTTTGTTAAAATTGGTAAGTGAGTGCTCAAGTCTCCTGACAACAGAATTGCGATCTCAAAATTGGAGAAAAATGACGAGTAGCTGAAAAAATGGAACCAATCGATGCGATATATCGCATGCCGTTCTGACACAAAATATGGCGTCCATCGAATCACCTTAAGTTGCTTATCAGCCAGGGGGCGCAACCCGTGGTGCTTTGATAATAAAGACATTTCATGCAATATAAATTCTTAGCAAATGCACCCTGGTTTACCGAGATGGTTCAATACGATAGCTCTTTCCCGCAAAACGTGACAACAAGGGGAAAAGTTTCGACTCAGCGGACCAAAAAGATGATGAATTGGGCCGTCAGTGATCGTGCGCACAACGGCCAGCTTCGGCGCCTTTCATGTGGGAGATGAGTGGGCCCGAGCGAAAGGTATAAGATTACGCACGGATTTTGCGAGAATATCTGTTTCACTTACGATCCGATTGCCGTGAAGATAAACCTCACGCTATCAGATCGTATAAGCCTGAAGGGGTGCCGGAAAAGTGGCGTGGAATTTATTATTCCATCTGTTTACTCGCGGAGGAGGCTCAAACAGGGACGGTGCGCAGGTGAAATTGAATTTTCTGAGGAATGCCGTCGTGGCCACCAGATGACTCCCCTGCTCATGGATCAGGCGGCTTGAATTTTTGATTGCTTCATCGGTTCTTTTCAGGTAAATGTTATTAACTTTCACCGATGCAAATAATTGATTTTTGTCGGTATGGGCTTTAAGACTACCTGCTCTACATGCCATTCCAATGCAGATTCTGGAACAAAAGTGAGTCATAGACGGTAATGTGCGGGCAACACTTCATGTCAGTCCCCCAAAGGGGAAAGGTATCCAACTCACATTTTTGGAAAAATCGAGTTGGTAGAATTTTCGAACTCTCTATTGACGGTTCCGTGCATGTGGGAGATTTGAGTCCTACCTTACGCCGCTCAGTGGATCGAGTCGATAGGAGAGGTCGGACAAAATTTAGAAAATTTAAACGTTTATAACTCCGTTTAAACAAAATTTTGAGATTTTAAAAGTGGTTTCATTGGTTTCCTCGTGAAATTTTTTTGTAAGAGCACCCCTTAAAACTTAAAATGGAACGAAATAAACATCAAAATTTGCAGTTTTATAGTCAATGATTTCATGTCCGACCTCTTTAATTGACTCGATCCACTGTGACTTACACCGTCAATATAGCAGAGCATTGAGAGCTCACGCTTCGCGCCTTCAATTTTTTGGATGCAGCACGGACGTCCATCAAGTAGGAATAGTTGTATCTCTGTGCCGTCGCAAACGCGCATCCTTTTCCTCCCCCTATTTTCATATTGTGTTTTTTTCCGTCTGTCTTATTCGTAATTGTGCTTCAAGCACTCCGTATGTAACACAGCCGAAGGTATGAGAGATGTGTTCAGACCTCTTTTTTAACTTTTCTCCCGAAGCTGAGCGACACCTCTTTGACAGCATATGTATAGCAGAACATTGAAAGCTCACGCTTCGCGTCATCGCGCCTTCAATTTATCAGATGCAGCACGGACGTCCATCAAGTACGAATAGTTGTATCTCTGCGCCGTCGTTAACGCTCATCCTCTCCCTCGCTTTATTTCCATATTTGTGTCTGTTTGCGTTTGTCGCATTCGTAGTGGTGCTTCAAACTAGTAGCATAGAGCAGAGCATTAAGAGTTCATGACTCACGCCATCGTGTCTTACATTTTTCATATGCAATGTGGACATCCATCTTGCGCGAATATAGTTGTATCTAAGTTGCGGTACTATCAAAATTTTTTGAAAAGGTCCTTACCATCAAACAAATTCGCGTAGTGTCAGAATTCTAGGAAGGAGATAACCCCTAGGACTTTTTTTCGTGTTTTTCGTGACAAAGTAACAAATCCTATAAAAACAGGCTGGTACAAATGCGCACGTTTCATTACCTAAAGAAGACCGACACTTCGTAGACCACACATTGTTTTCTTTTTTTTTTTTTCCAGCGGAACATACAGTAGATTGATTCATCGATTGCAAGACTGATTCATCAACGACCATTCTCGCCAATATCATTTTCACTTCCTGGCTTTCCTCACACTTTAACCGACACTGCTAAAAATCACGTTTAGCAGTCGTTTCGCGAAAAGGGAACCTGGGTTCATCGATGACTACTCTACTCTACCGTGCTTAGGAAAAACGCCCTATGAACTTTCGAAAGTTGCCAAATTTCCTCGATTAAAACATGTATTTGTGAGAAAAGTTTTTCATCGTTTTCCTTGAGATTTGCATATATTTCATATCAAATCGCGAGCAGAATTGCCTGAAAATTTTTGGGGGGGGGGAATGTTCACAATTTCTCCGGTTAATTTGACTTATTTTGAAGGAATGATAATCGTACTGGTACTCATTAGAGTTGAAAAAATTTATGTTTCACTCTAATTATAAGTTTTTGAGCTTCTCGACTGTGATTTCCCCCGAAATGGTGTGGACCCAACACCATTTCTCCACCTTGTTACATACGGTATTCGGGCCACTTCTTAGTGTTTTTTTCTTTTTCTTCTTCTTCTCATTTGTTGAAGGAAATATGGCGACATCTGAAGGCTCATACGGCGTTTTTTCCTTAGCATGGCAGTACTGTTGAAAGAAAATGTTCATTATGAACACTCCATGTTGAAATTGCGTATACTCGTCACTCCCCGGATATTTCTGTCGCGCTAGTTCTTCTACTTCCTGGCTTTCCACACACTTTGCTGAAAATGGAAGATATTACATCCAGCAGTCGTTTCGCGAAAAAGGGGGGAATACATACAGTATTTGGGCCACTTCTATGTGTTTTTTTCTTTCCTTATTCTTCTCATTTGTTGAAGGAAATATGGCAACATCTGAAGGCTCATACGGCGTTTTTCCTTAGCATGGCAGTACTGATGAAAGAAAATGTTCATTATGAACACTCCATGTTGAAATTGCGTATACTCGTCACTCCCCGGATATTTCTGTCGCGCTAGTTTCTTCTACTTCCTGGCTTTCCACACACTTTGCTGAAAATGGAAGATATTACATCCAGCAGTCGTTTCGCGAAAAAGGGGACCTGGATGGCGCCGATATGGACCCAACACCATTTCTCCACCTTGTTACATACAGTATTCGGGCCACTTCTTAGTGTTTTTTTCTTTTCCTTCTTCTTCTCATTTTTTGAAGGAAATATGGCAACATCTGAAGACTCATACGGCGTTTTTCCTTAGCATGGCAGTACTGTTGAAAGATATGAACACTCCATGTTGAAATTGCGTATACTCGTCACTCCCCGGATATTTCTGTCGCGCCGGTTTCTTCTACTTCCTGGCTTTCCACACACTTTGCTGAAAATGGAAGATATCACGTCCAGCAGTCGTTTCGCGAAAAGGGGGACCTGGATGGCGCCGATATGGACCCAACACCATTTCTCCACCTTGTTACATACAGTATTCGGGCCACTTCTTAGTGTTTTCTTCTTCTTCTTCTCATTTGTTGAAGGAAATATGGCAACATCTGAAGGCTCATACGGCGTTTTCCCTTAGCATGGCAGTACTGTTGAAAAATATGAACACTCCATGTTGGAACTACGTTCACTCGTCACTCCCCGGATATTTCTGTCGCGCCAGTTTCTTTTACTTCCTGGCTTTCCACACACTTTGCTGAAAATGGAAGATATCACGTCCAGCAGTCGTTTCGCGAAAAAGGGGACCTGGATGGCGCCGATATGGCCCATATCAGTGATTTCTCCGAGTCGGGCTCTCTGGGTGAATCACCACCTCGTGGTTCCTCGCCGAGAGCCGAGACTCTCATTCGCCGTGACTCTTTGCTTATTTTCCCCAAGCTCACGCGTCACCTATTAACGTCCCGACGCCACGGCCCGACGTCGGAGAGGTATTACACGTCGGTGGCGCGAGTTGGCGCCCTTTCGAGCGGCAGTTAGTCACGCGCTTCGCCGCCAAACCAGGAATCGCTTTTTTCCGTCCGTGCCATGTTGCACTCCCACCAAAATTAGAGTCCCTTTATACCCAGAGTTAAGACAACTCACTTTTG
Organism: Bemisia tabaci; assembly: GCF_918797505.1. Lineage (NCBI taxonomy): Eukaryota > Metazoa > Arthropoda > Insecta > Hemiptera > Aleyrodidae > Bemisia > Bemisia tabaci. The sequence goes on along the minus strand of NC_092800.1, from coordinate 8,868,610 downwards.
GTTGGGCCAGGGTTGGACTGAAAGTGGCCTAAAAAAAAATCCAATTCTGATTGGCTCTCGCTCATGGAGGCCGAAACGAGTGCACCAAGATGGCGGTACCTCGAATGTGAACAAAAATAATGAAAATATTACCTAATTGTGGTTTATCAAGAGTAAATTGTTATTTCCATCGGTCCAAAATGAAAATAGATTAAGAAATTATTCACAAACCAATCTCATTTTCTTTTTAATTGATCAATTTCTTGATGTTGTTGTTTTTGTGTGACAGACATCGCAGGATTCCTGATCCTTATCCCTCAATATCGTTCGTTTGGGTGCACTCGTTTCGGCCTCCATGGCCAGCCAAGGCCGGCTGCCAGTCAGCTGATAATCGAGTCGTCTTAACTCTGGGTGTAAAGGAACTCTAACCAAAATACCGAGGATCTCATGGGTATCGAGAAAGAACCGCGCACAGAATGAGCTACAGGCCTGGATACACGCTCGAATTTCCGTCAATTGCCGATCATAATGATGACAAAAATGGCGGTCGAATTTTTGCAGGCCGCAAAAATTTGATGGTAGATGGTGCGCACCAGTCACCATTAGATCGGGAATTGATGGAAATTCGAGCGTGTTTCCAGGCCTTATGATTCGATCGAATGCACCGAACTTTCGCACCGACCAAACGAAAAGGAGGGGTATCGATTATGGCCGTTTCGGGCCCATTCTGAATTTCCTCAACGCCACAATTTTTTTGCCTCTTGAAGTTCTATGCATCGCGGAATACTAATGAATAAGTCATGTCTGGTCTGTTCTAGGGCCTCATACTGGACTAAACACGGGTGTGAAGGGTGCTTTTGGGGAACAATGTGGATTTTTCGGCATTCGACCGCGAGTCCACAAATCATGATTTTTCGCCAATATTGGCCTGCAGACCCATTTGAAGGCCAGTATTAGACCCGTTAAGGGACCAAATGGCCAAATGACCAAATGGACATATTTAAATCAAGAGGAATACTACATCCATTTTGACATGAGCCCAGAGATCTATTAGAATACTTGCATGACTTGCCTCATGTCACAATGCATGAATACAGTTCCTTTTCATTTGAATACGTCCTGATGGACCACTAGACAAGGTACGAATTTCAGCATTCTGATACATGTTGCGTATCTAAAATTTCACGGAAAACACGATGCGCACGACAAAAATTACCGCAATTAACCCCTTACGAAGATATTTAATAATTCTTGATGCGTGAATTCAAACCATCCGCTCATGAAAACTCAATGCTATACGTAATTCACATCGTGCGCTAAACGTTATATCATGACAGTCTCTGCGATATAAAAATCTGGCAACCTCAATCTTGACGCTTTGGCTCAGCTATAGCACATTGCTGATAGTTTGAACAATACATGGTGGGAAATGAACATTGCTCGATTGAGAAGATTGCTGAAACCGTTGTAGTGCACGATTTGACTCACGTAGAGCTTTGAGTTTCTTGTGAGCGGGCAGTTCAAATTCCTCGTAACCAATGTGAAATAAAAACGTTAATATCTTCGTTAGGAGTTGGTTTCAGTAATTTTCGTTGTGTGAATCGTGTTTTACATGAAATTCTGGTTAAGAAACATGTATCAGATCGCTTCAATTCGTACCTTGTCTAGTGGTCCATTATGATATGGTGCGTAAAATATGAACCTTCAATGAGCAACAAATTGTAATGTTACAAAAATTTAGATAGGATAGGCTCACAAACGGCCCTTATCGATACCGCTCCTTTGTTTGAAAAAACCGAATTGACTGATTGACATGGCTCGAGTGGATCCAGACACTTTGAGCGGGAGGAGAGCGTAAAAGTGGTCCGGGGGGCCTCCACCAGAAATTTTTTTATGTTTTAAAACATCTAATATGCAGTTTCGGTCAATGGACCACTAGACACGGTACGAATTTAAGCATTCTGCTACATGTTTTTGAACCAGAATTTCACGTAGAACACGATTCGCTAAACGAAAATTACTGAAACCAACTCCTAACGAAGATATTAACGTTTTTGTTTCACATTGGTTACGATGAAATTGAACTGCCCGCTCACAAGAAACTCAAAGCTCTACGCGAGTCAAATCGCGCACTACAGCGGTTTCAGCAAGCTTCTCAATCGAGCAATGTTCATTTACCACCATGTGTGTTCAAACTATGAGCGATTTGCTATAGCTGAGCCAAAGCGTCAAAATCTAGGCTGCCAGATTTTTAAATCGCAGATACTGTCATGATAACTTTTAGCGCACGATGTGAATCACGTAGAGCATTGAGTTTTCATGAGCGGGTGGTTTGAATTCACGCATCAAGAATCATTAAATATCTTCGTCAGGAGTTGATTTTGGTAATTTTCGTTGTGCGTATCGTGTTCTACGTGAAATTTTGGTTGAGAAACATGTATCAGAATGCTGAAATTCGTACCTTGTCTAGTGGTCCATTGTGTCATGAATAATTACCAAATATGAGCGTTTTTCCTTACTTCCTCCGTTCCTTCCTTCTTTCTTTCTTTCTCCTTTATTCCTCCTCTTTACGGGCCAACGAAAGGGATTCCTACACCCACCACTCCCCTCCTAGATCCGCCAATGTGAAATGGAGCACCAAACTTTTCCTCATGAGATAATTTTTCCCCCCTTTTCCCAATGATAACAAATATGGAAAGCCGTTTGTACGAAAACCTATCATCGGGGGGGAAGAAGTGATTTCTCTCGAGGGAGAGCGATTTTTGTCGGGAGAGAAACAAATTTCCGAGGGGCGGCGAAATTAGGTTCTTAAAAATTGGTGAAAATTGACAACCGTCATACACCTTTTTTCCGCTGGATGATTCAGAGCCCGAGACAGAGCACACGACACGACACGGCGGAGTCGAATCGATATCGGTCGCCGGTCGGGCAATAACGGTCTCGAGCCGCCGAAGAAAACACGTATCCCGACAGTAACGAATTCGTAAGAGCTCCCTGTCGTCAAGTAATCAATATCAGGTCAGACGCAGTTAGCACCGGAACGTGTTCCCGCGGATCATTGGGAATAAATCAGGATCCAATGTTTACTTTTCCCGCTGCACAATAGGAACCGGGCGTGCTTTGCGATATATCGATTGATCTGCCATTAAACCCTCGGAAAACCATCGAAAAAAGGGTATTCGCAACGAGCACCCTAACAATCGATTCTTTACCATAGCTTCAAATGGGGAATTATCGATAATCGATTATCTCGCCTCGCCTCTGGAACCGGGAGGAAAGGCCGAAGTGGAGGAGAAAGGCGTGTACTGCCGTGCTGAGGAAGAACGCCATATGAACATTTTTGAGTCGCCAAATTTCCCGTGATAAAACATGCATTTTTGACAACATTCATGCATATCTCTCCTTGAAATTGTCAGATATTTTCGAATAAATTACCTTCAAAATTGCCTGAAAATTTCGGGGGAAAATATTTACAATTTTCCCAGTAATTTCGGTTTTTACCGGAAGAAACTTGGCAACATCTTGAGGCTCATACGGCGTTCTTCCTTAGCACGGCAGCGTGGCGTATCGTCACGGTTGCAGAAAGTTGCGGCTCGAAAATGTCCGCGATAAAAATGAGGAATCAAAAACAAGCTCCGAGTTTTTCGCGTCGGGTTGTGGGAACGCTTCGATATTTGCATACTGGAACATGCCTGTCTCGTACCTGGGTTCGTTCCGTATCGGGACGTGTGAAAAAGTGGCGTTTTGGAGTTGTTTTTTGCTGTAATCTTAGAGGTACTTACCTCCGGTTACAGGCGTAGAGGTATACGCGAATGTATTTTTTTCGAATTGGAAAGAGTTAATACTCGAGACAGTAAGTTGAATTGATTTGTCTGTGTCTGATTTTTTGCCGACATAATTCCGAAGCACACGATCGAAACATAATATTTTGTCATTTTGGCTCATTGCTCCGATATGAACTGAAGAAACTGAAAGATATGCCGCACTGGGAAAAAAACACATTGGATCCAGAGTCCAGACTCTTGAAGACATTGACAAGAAAAAACACTCTTGATTCTATCAGATTTTTGCTTAAATCAAAAGGAAATCCGCTCAAATTAAGAGGCTTGGTTCTTGATTTAACTGATTTAAGCAAAAATCCGATTGAATCAAAAGTATTTTTTCTTGTCGATGTTTTTAAGAGTCTGGACTTTCTAGATCCAAGGTTTTTTTTTTTTTTTTTTCCATTGCGTATAAAAAACTTGGGTGTCATTTGTAAGCGACCACGGGAAAAGTGACTTCAGTGCCGAAAAAAAGAAAGGAAATTCAAAACAGACGAACAGGGAGATGTTTAGAAAGAATGATGACAATAATAAAACCGCTTAAAAAATTTCAAACCAAGCTTGTGTATGACAGCTAAAAGTTCAAAAAAAGTTTACATTCAAATTTTTAGATTATAGTTTCAATCCGTCATGTTTTAGGCTCAACATTTTTAAAGGGGCCTCAATGGCAAACAAATACTCAAATTCACTGTATTGATACCAACGAACAGGAAGATTTTTGCAGGCTCGGACTGGCCAAAAGGCCAATCTGCCATTGGCAGATACGCCCCCTTGGTGCGCCAAAAACGCGCCCCTCTGACAGATAGCAAAATAAGAAGAGAAAAAAACTACGACCGAGAATATATGCGGAACATTTTTAAATGAACGGAGGAAGAGAGAGTTAGGAGTGAAGAGAGGTGCTTTTACGCATAGTGGTGAACAGAGGTCCAAGAACTACTTCCTGAAGCGTAAACACTTTTCTGTGAAATTGTCACCTTTTTGTTGACATACAGGCGCTTTTTCATCCCCCTCCTTCATTATATATATATGCAACTCCCGTAGGAACGATAGCCGGTTTGATTTTTAGACATACGCATATAGACCTCATGAGAGATCTTTAAACATATTTCTTCCTTTTCAAAATGACTATTGATTTGGACATATCATAGCTTATCTCGGGCAAACTTAACCTTAATTTATTTCGAAATTCAAAAGAGCCATCTAAAGTGTAAACGCGATACAACTATTCATTGCATGTGAAAAATGTAAGACGCGATGCCGTGAGTCGTGAACTCGCAATGCTCTGCTCTAGTTTGAAGCAAAGTTACAAATAAGACAAACGCAAACAAACACAATTTGGAAATAAAGCGAGGGAAAGGATGCACGTTAACGACGGCTCAGAGATACAACTATTCGTACTCGATGGACGTCCGTGCTGCATCTAAAAAATTGAAGGCGCGATGACGCGAAGCGTGAGTTCTCAATGCTCTGCTGTATGCTACCAATGAGGTGTCGCTCAGATTCGGGAGAAAAGTTACAGAAGAGGCCCGAACCCATCTCTCCTCCCTTCAGCTGTGTTATTCACGTATAGAGCTTGAAGCACCATTACGAATAAGACAAACGCAAACAAACACAATATGGAAATAAAGCGAGGGAAAAGATGCGCATTAACGACGGCGCAGAGATACAACTATTCGTACTTGATGGACGTTCGTGCTGCATCTGAAAAATTGAAGGCGCGATGACGCAAAGGTTGAGTTCTCAATGCCCTGCTATATGCTGCCAATGAGGTGTCGCTCAGATTTGGGAGAAAAGTTAAAAAAGAGGCCCGAATACGTCTTTCTTGTCTTTGGCTGTGCTCATACTCGTTCTTTCTTCTTTTTTCAGGTTCTTGCCTGATTCTTTTTTAGGATGCATTTTTTGACCCACTTCTTAAGCTCATGTAAACCGCAGCACTGACACGGTTCTTGTGGAAATAATGGTGCTCGGATGCGTCCAGTGGCTTTAATTTTTTTTGTTTTCTTTAATTTTAGAAGTCTGTCGGTCACTTCAATAAGTTCAATTTTACAATTTTTATTCTGTACAATTAATAAACTTTGAACCTGAAAATAATGTAAACTTGTGCTCCTTTGCCAGAATTTTCTTCTCCACGAGAGGGATGCCCCATCAGGAAATATCACATTACGCCCCTTTAACCAGCCAAGGGTCTACGCCCTCAGATGCAAGCCAGTCCGACCCTCATTTTTGGCAAGCATTTTCGGAATAAAATATAAACGCTTAAAAATTTCAAATCAAGCTTGAGCATGACAGTTCAAAGTTTGCAGTTCAAAACTTTTTAAACCCAAATTCCGAGATTTTTAAAATACTCATTCGTTCTACTATGTTTGAGGCTAAATATTTTGCGAGGATCTTAATTTCATGCTCTCTATATTTCAAAAAATGAAGCAAACCGCCTATAACTTGTTTTAGGGATATTAGAGATTTTTTCAACTATAACTCAAAAACAAAATATTTGACTCAGCCAGTTCACTAATCACAAATCGAGTACAAATCATTTTCCTGGGGATATTTTTGGGCTAGGAACTTTTTCGTATAGAAGGTAACATGTTATAAAAAAATAAATTGTTATAATTTGAAGTAAAACTTATCACAAAATCTACTCTTTGAAAATATGAAACTTTAAAATTCTTTGTTTGCCTTAATATTCGAGTTTAAAGTGTTCACAAAGTCCGTTTGACTTGAAACTTTTTTCCCCTATTTTAATCACAAAAATGTCACCCGTGTTGCGATTCAGCCCAGCGTTCTTATACATTTTCTGCTTTGTTCACTAAATGCGAGTTGCGAATGTGGGAAGGACGATTCTAAAAAACTCAACAATACCGTACCGAAGGAATTTTGAAACCAATAGTATATGGCGTCACTTGCTGTTCGCAGCAATATCTCACTAGAACTTTCTTCGCGGTTCACAGGGAGGGCAAGGAAAGTCAAAACTCCTTCAGTTTTTCGTAAATGCAATACAGACAGCCAGAGAGTAGTATTAGTTGTATCAGGCGTTATCATCAGATTCGTGCAATTTTAACCCTTTGCAACTGAGAAACAATGCTTTCCGTTTCCTGCTTTCATTTTTGTGGAAAAGGACCTCATCTTCGATCAGGATTTATGCCCAAACCGGCGCTCGATTCCACGTAACTTTCACTGTTTAGTCTTGCTGTGGCGAGGTAAAACGCCGTATGAACATTCAAATGTTGCCAAATTTTTCCCAATCGAATAAATCTTTTTGAGAAAAGTTATGAGTATGTTCTTTGTCCTTTTCAGATACCTCAGATGAAACCTAAAATGGAATTCCTCATGAAATTGAAAAAAAATTAATTCCAAAATTCCTGGATTATTTTTGTGTTTCATTCAAGGAAATTTGGCCGCATCTGAAGGCTCTTGCGACGTTCTTTCGTATAAGACGAGACTGCTCTGCTGAGGATAATTCGCCAAATACTGCTGTGCTAAGAAAAAACGCCGTGTGAACATCTGAGAGTTGCCAAATTTCCGCCCATACAATGTTTACATTCGCGGAAAAATATATATATTTTGCTTCAATATTTTCAGGAATTTTAGGCGAAATTTCGAAGAAAACCATTCAAAAAATTGGAAGAAAAATCCTCATAATTTTATCAGGCAATTTGTGTTTTATTCAAGAAAATTTGGGAACGGCTGAAGGCTTGTACGGCGTTTTGACTTAGCACGGCAGAATATCTTCAGGCACGCTGGAAAAAAAACACATTGCATCTAGAGTCCATACTCTTGAAAACATTGACAAGAAAAATACTCTTGATTCAATCGGATTTTTGCTTGAGTCCAAACGAAATCTGCTTAAATTAAGAGGCTTGGTTCTTGATTTAAGCTAGATTCTGATTGAATCAAGAGTACTTTTTCTTGTCGATGTTTTTAAGAGTCTGGGCTCTAGATCCAATGGGTTTTTTTTTTTATTCAATCGGATTTTTGCTTGAATTAAAACGAAATCCGCTTAAATTAAGAGATTTGGTTCTTGATTTAAGTTAGATTCTGATTGAATCAAGAGTACCTTGTCGATGTTTTTAAGAGTCTGGACTCTAGATCCAATGTGTTTTTTTTCCAGTGCATTCTGTCAACATGGACCGGCGATTCTCGTCGAGGCAGGCCGAGATAGGCCACCCGCCGGTTCGGTCCTTCAAAGGACGCCAGAAAATGAGGAGAGCGATCCATTGCCATCGCCGAGTGGATATGGAAGTCATCTACGATGCTAATCACAAACCGCGCATCTCCCGCAGGAACCCCTGTTCGGATGCGCGGTTTTGGGGTGGATGCGCGATCGGTGCTCGAGCCACAATGGTTCTCCGGTCAAGGTGGGCTCTGAGGTGAATGCGGATTTGCAACCCTTCGCTTCGGCTGAGGATAAACCAATTAAGAGAACAATGGGCTCTTCCGCTTCGATGACCGGTTGTTTGTGGTGCTTTTCCACGTCACACGCCTTTGTTTCTCGACTTCTGCTCCCCGCAAACTGCATCCACGTCGACGTGGCCCTTTTCTTGCCGTTCCCGTCGTGAAACTACGGAATCACAGATCTTTTCTCATAGTGTAATCTCTAGTAGCAGAAAATGTTTTGTTTTTCTAAAAAAAAGTACAAAAAAAACATATCTGGTATCTAAATGGTAGTTTTATTATAAAAAACGTGTAACGCTTTTATAAAAAAAAAAAAATCAAAGTTCAGACTTGACCATGAAATATGAAAAATGATAAAAGTTAGAAAAGGTAATTTTTTTTATAGACAAGTTTTTTTATTTTTTTATAGCATACATGCAAAAGTGTTAAAAGTGAACATTTTTATGTAACTATTATGTATAAAAAAGGTAATCGTTTTCGGAAGCTTTCCGCGAATTAGAAGATTTTTTAGTATGTTTGCGAAAAGCTCACGAACATTATGACTTTTTTTATATAATGATTACATGAAAATGTTCACTTTTAACACTTTCGTATGCATGCGTTATATAAAAAAATTAACTTTCGTACATAATCTTTATCTTTTCCTTCTATGGTTCTGCTACTGGGGATGACGCCTAGAACACGGAGAAAAAAACGTCGTGCATGGGACTCGAAGTTGAGGTCATATGGATCTCTGAAGTTTTCTGATCACGCAACCAAAAACTTGAGGTCAAGCTGCCGAAGTTCGGGCCAGACATCGAGGCACTGCGGCGTGCGGCATAAACCGGAGTACTTCACATGTGTGACCTGAACCCTTCGGTATTTATCGAAGTACTTCAGATGTCTGAAATAAATTAAAATGAAAGGAGTTCCCAAAGGAACTAAATGAGAAAAAGACTAACTATTAAAATTAAACCAACCCAAAAAGGTGAAAGACCCGAACTTCGGCAGCTGGACCTCAAGTTTTTAGATACGTGATCCGAAAACTTTAGAGATCCACATGACCTCAACTTCGGGTCCCGCGCACGAAGTTTTCATCTTTGTGAAGATGTTCTGAAAATATCTCTAAAATCAATAAAATGTATACGGACGTTTCTTCAAATCGGAGAAAATTCTAAAATATTTCCAAAACGTCTCGAGTAAACTTCAGTTCTTGAGCTCGGTGAAACGATGCATGCTCATCGTGATATTTTTACCATTTCCCAAATAACAGAACTGGATCCCAGTTTTCAAATTAGGAGTAGGGCTGGGTCTCCTGTTTAGGCTCACTAGGTGCGTTCTCAGGGGCCCGCACCACAAGTTTTTTCCTACCCCTTAAAAAATAAAATATAATTAATAAAATTAAAATAATAAAAAAAAAAATAAATAAAAATAAAAAAATAAAAAATAAAATTTTCAATTCTTTTCCTTTCAGTGTATTCTCTCGTTCCTCATGTGCTTATGGATAATCTACGATAAGTCCTCTCCTTTTGATTTACAAAATGTGCGCCATAATCCAAAAAACGACTCGACGAAAGTTGAGGAAGGTTCATATCAGGAGTTAAGCGATCAAGCCTCGAAAGTAAAAGTTACCCCTAGTCGCCAAAGAGCACGAAAAGAATATCTGTTCGAATCCAGAACAATTGATGACACACTGTGGCAACGATGAACAGTCCAAAATTACATCAATCAGATCATGAAGGCCGACTTGCGGAAGGCGGTGAATCAATTTTGCTTTGTTCCGCCGCACTTTTTGGAAAAGTCCTGCGCAGTGATGCCCGTCGAATCGCGAAAAAGCAAAATTACCGTACGAAATGGCTCACGCTCTCACCGATTTGGCACCCAGGACAGTCAACCCATTTACCATCGCAACCTAATTACCTTCGCCAGGAGTTTCGATTGAAAAACGGGCGTATGGTACGAGCGTGCGATATATCGATCCAGCGATCTTCCTCCAATTATTTGTAAGTGTGTGAAGGCGTTCGATAGATCGATCGATCGATCGTTACTCACCGGCTGTACTTCATTGCGAGCTGAGGTGGTAATTATTTCGTTTCACTAGGGTTCTTCCAGGATTTAAATTAGCCAAATTCAGTTTCGCAGAATCAATTCGCCGAGACTGCAACAGTCAGTTCGAGTCTTGCCGTGTTCTGCCTGATTTAAGGATCTTGTAACTTGTAACCCTCTTGTAACTTGGCTTACAATTAGTGGACACAATGTGAAGCGAGTATGAATAAATCCATCATAAGTATGAATTGAGGACTTTTTCGGTAAAATGACGTATGAGGCATGCGAAGCTTCTAAGATAGTGCTATTTTTTTATAGCGTTCGTGGCGGATGAAATTCATTCACAGTCGACTTATTCCTTGGAATTGCGAGGAAAGATTCGGGGCAGATTCAGCGAAAAATTCATAGCAGAACCGTAGGATAAGTTTCTTACAAGTAGAGTAAGTAAGAGAGAGAGAGAGTAGAGTAAGTAGAGTAAGTTGCACAAGCTTAGCAATATTGGAAGTCTCATACGCCCTTTTACCGAAAAATGCCTCAATTTAACCAAAATTAATCTAACTGTATTTCACGTTACCTAACTTCCTATCATGTTTCGTTTTTTCAACAAGGAATTACACGACATAACGCCTTGAAACTTTTACTGAATTTGTTGAGACTATAGTCACGGCGGTTACCACCTTTAATTGGCTCAGTCTTTTTAGGCTGAACGGGGTCTTCTAGGGCCCAAAAATTGCGGACGTTGTAAGTAAATGTAAATACAAAATGACTTTGCGACGAAAGTTTTACTTGAATGCGTTGTCTCGACGTATTTATATAGTTGTATGGCTAATCGTGTGCAATTTTTGAGAAAACTCATGTGAGATTTAGTACAAAATTGTCAGCAAGCGCAGTTGGTGATCACCGTCAAAAGTTGGCAATGATCCCCCTCCCATCCTCAAAACCCGAAACGAAGTTCCGCCATCTTTGAGTCCTACGGCCTCCTCGAAAAGTTGAGCGGCGACATATCCATACTCTCTCGATTAAGGTACTCTATGTACCTGCTGTTTGCTGCTGCGCTAAGGAAGGGCGCCGTATGAGCCTTCCGACGTTGCCATATTTCCTGCAATGAAAATCAAATTTACCGCGAAAAAATTGTGAATATTCTTTTGCAAATATTTCAGACAATTTTGCTCGCAAATAAATCTGAAGAATCCGGAAATTTTAAGGAAAAATATGTGTCGCAAGCAATTAGCAATCGCCGGGACTTTGCAAGCGGTTCACGTGCTGTTTCAATAAATCGCAATAATGCGCATCGGCATGTAATATTTAAGGGTTATGGTCTTCAAAAATATGAGCTCGACTTGAACGCCCTTTCATGTTTTGTGATACTCTACGCTTTGTCACGATGCTTGTTTAGTTGACTGTCCGATCTCAACCCGACTAATATCACGGAGTTCACTGCATGCTCTTCTGAGTGTGCATATTTCCGTCATATTTTTAAGGATGGAAAAGTGTCTATTCACATTATAGGCAACATAATCAGCACTCTAATCTTGTTCTTTTATTTTTGAATTATATGATTTTCTGTATTTTGCTTGCAAATTACCGGCGATTGCAGGTGGAGATGTTGCATGAATGAGGAATTTGCGATTTGACTACTTATTCTTATGTAAAAGTTCGCGAGAAACACGATGTGGTTACTGGTGTTCTTTGAAATCGACTCCCAAGCTTAAAAAAAGCTCTCAAGTTGAGGCCAAAATGAAGGGGATATCTCACGTTATCCTGAGAGTCCACCTCTACATCAAGGCAAACTCTCCATGAAAGATAGGGAGCATTACATTAGCAGGGTTGCCGTGTTTTCAGTTTTAGAGTCCCCAACTAAAGTGGTAGCCCTGCCAATGTATTTGCTCCCTATCTTTGTATGGAGAGTTTGTTTTAATGTAGAAGTGGACTCTCAGGGTAGGGTGAGATACCCCCTCCATTTTGGCCCCAACTTGAAAACTTTTTTGAGCTTAGGAGTTGATTTCAGAGAAAACCAGTGGCACCACAGTGTTTCTCGCGAACTTTTATCTAAGAATAAGTAGTCACATCGCAAATTCCTCACATATGAAACATCTCCATTGCTTGCGACATATGCACAACTTTCCTCAGAAATGAATGTTTTAACCGGGGAAATTTGGCATGTCTCGGATGTTCATACGGCGTTTTCCCTCAGCACGGGAGTATGTGCGGCATTGTTGCAGCGGATGGTCTCGCACCGAGTGTGCAACAATGCAGACACGACGCACGGATGCGCGGAACGCACCACCCTCGAAAGCGCGCCGCGACGGTCGCGCCTGCGCGTGCTCGCCGAGCGGCCAATCAGCGCGCGGCGTTCCCGGCCGTTTCCCGACGACAAAACAACTTGGAAAAAAAGGAAACTGCCGAGTGGCATTGGCTCACGTGGCCGCGCGTCCATGCCTATAATTCATAAGTCATAACCGCGCTATACCTTCCTCCAACTTCGAGGAATCCAAAACCCAGAGCAAGCTCCATACCGGCCATGACGTCATCGGAAATATAGGAACTTGGCGTTGGACTCTTGGGCAATTCTGCCAGGCTAAGGAAGAACGCCGTATGAGCCTTAAGACGTTGCCAAGTTACCTTAGATAAAAACCGAAATTACAGGGAAAATTGTGAATATTCTTGTATCACAATTTTCAGGCAATGTGGTACGCAATTTTATCTAAAATATCTGAAAAGTCCAAAGAAAAATGTGCATACGTCTCGTCAAAACTACAAGTTTTATCAAGGGAAATTTGGCAACTCTCGAATGTTCATACGGCGTTCTTTCTAAGCAGTTTCGCGGTCGGATCGCAGGAGCACGCTGCCGTGCTAAGGATAAACGCCGTATGAGCCTTCAAGCGTTGTCATATTTCCTTCAATAAATAACGAATTCTGTAGGAAAATTGTGAAATTTTTTTCGAATTTTTCAGACAATTTTGTTCGCAGTTTAATGTAAAAGATCTGAAAAATATGAAGAAAAAATATGTCCAAGGGGAGTGAAATTGATAGACAAAGCTATTGACAAAGTGAATATAGATAAAAAAAATTACGAAGCAGTCCGAGATATTGGTAACATGAAGAAAGAATGGGGGAAAACGGGAAACAAGGATAAAAAATACAACAATAGAAAACACGAGACGTTTTGACTCAAAACTGAGTCATTCCCAGTCGGAAAATAAATTAAAATTTAAACAATTTTGAAGAAAAAAGCTTCGACTATATGTTGGTGGCCAAGATCCGAGAGAAACAAACGGAGAAATAGGGAGTATGGAGCGATCCGATTGGTTGAAATGAGTGGTTCCGATAGACTAAGGTACAACATGATAGACCTACCATAGGATCTCCTGTGGGTTGCCGTTATGCAGTCTTGACGGAAAAAATAATCGCTGATTTAACAATTTGTTAGTAAAAAAGTGGCTGTAATGTTTCAATGTAGATTTTACAATAGAAAAATGCTAATTTAACCACCCCGTCGTTGAATTAGCTTTCCACTATTATAAAATGTAAAGGACGTATTTCTGCCAAACGGAACTTTGTGCATCATGACGTGAGCCCTGTTACGCATATGTTCTTATGGGTCTCGGGGCTCATGTCTTCATGCACATAGTTCCGTTTAACAGAAACATGTCCATTTGAAACATTGCAGTCACTTTTTTTAACAACTGAATCGTTAAATCAGCAATCCATTTTTTTCCGAATGGACCACTAGACAAGGTACGAATTTCAGCATTCTGATACATGTTTCTTAACCAAAATTTTACGTAAAACACGATGCGCACAACGAATATTACCGAAATCAACTCCTTACAAAGATATTAATGATCCTTGGTGCGTGAATTCAAACCACCCGCTCATGAAAACTCAATGCTCTACGTGATTCACATCGCTCGCTAAACGTTATCATGAACGACTCTGCGATAACAAAATCTGGCAACCCCAATCTTAACACTTTGGCTCAGCTATAGCAAATCACGTATAGTTTGAAAAACACATGGTGGGAATTGAACATTGCTCGATTGAGAAGATCGCTGAAACCGTTGTAGTGCGCGATTTGACTCACGTAGAGCTTTGAGTTTCTTGTGAGCGGGCAGTTCAAATTCCTCGTAACCAATGTAAAATGAAAATGTTAATAGCTTCGTTAAGAGTTGGTTTCAGTAATTTTCGTTGCGCGAATCGTGCTCTACGTGAAATTCTGGTTAAGGTACATGTATCAGAATGCTTAAATTCGTACCTTGTCTAGTGGTTCATTGTCGAAAGAACTATTTTATCGGTAGAGATTTGGCAACGTCTAAAGGCTCTTAAGGCGTTTCTCCTTTGGACGGGAGCACGGGCACGGGTCGCGGATGGCGGATGGCGAAGCCATTGTCCGGTTCCGCGAAGCTCGTGTTTTCCTGCAAGTTATGAGTTCATAGCGGGCGAGTGATGTAATGCGCGCATCTGCCGGGCATCGCTCGAGCTGGCTCAGCTGAAAAGCTGAAGCGGGTGGACTGGACGCGCTTGTGGCTCGCGCGTCTGCCGCTCCAGACTCCGGGGAACTCGCGACTCTCTTTTTCGGCCGGCCAGACGAAGGATGACAAAGCTTTTGCTGGGCTCATCGAATATCTCGGCTTAGTCTTTGTGCTAGGTGGACCGCAATTGTGCTCACACTGAAAAAAAAATTCTCGGCGTTTTTACCAAGGTCCGTTGGTACCTTTACCATCGCACTTTTTTTACCAATTATTGGTAATTTTACCAAGACAGACTGGTAATCTTACCTAAAACCGGAATTTTTACTGTTTTTTTTTCAGGTAAGAATACCACTTTTATTGGTAATCAATTCCCGGTAACTTTGCCAATTCATCTCGGTAATTCTACCACAGTCGATAAAAAATATTGGCGTTTTTACCAAGTTCCAGTAAAATTATTAAGAAAGTTCAATAATTTTACCGAGAATTTGGCCAAGAAAAAACTGGAATCAAATAGAACCCTGAATTCTTGGTAATTTTACCCTTTTTCTAGTAAATACACTGAGATTTTTTTTCAGTGAGGAAGAGAGCAGTACGTGTGGGAAGAGAGGCCTAGAGTCCCTTTATACTGAGAGTAAAGACAATGCGGAACCATTTCTGATTGGTTCCCGTATTTTAGGCCTGCACAGTGTCATAAACGGGAATAAAAATTACGGTTTCACCAATTGCAAAGATTATAAACTGGAATGGACCGGGGAATAGGAGGTACGGCAAGGAGCAAATGAAATGAATGTGCGAACGGAGACAGGAACTCCGGAATGGGTTGATCAAAGATTGCAGCAAACGTCCTATTTGTGTAATCTTTACTCCCGTTTGTGACATCCACGAGCCACGTTGTCTCAACTCTCTCTGTAAAAGGACTCTATGGAGAGGCCATATGGATCGAGTTTATCGGAAAGGAACCTAGAGTCCCTTTATACCCAGAGTTAAGACAACTCACTTTTGGTTGGGCTCTGGTTGGGCTGAAAGTGGCCTAAAAAAAAATCCAATTCTGATTGGTTCTCGCTCATGGAGGCCGAAACGAGTGCACCAAGATGGCGGTACCTCGAATGTCAACAAGAGTAATGAAAATATTACCTAATTGTGGTTTATCAAGAGTAAATTGTTATTGCCATCGGTCCAAAATGAAAATAGATTCAGAAATTATTCACAAACCAATCTCATTTTCTTTTTAATTGATCAATTTGTTGATGTTGTTGTTTTTGTGTGACAGACATCGCAGGATTCCTGATCCTTACCCCTCAATATCGTTCGTTTGGGTGCACTCGTTTCGGCCTCCATGGCCAGCCAAGGCCGGCTGCCAGTCAGCTGATAATCGAGTTGTCTTAACTCTGGGTATAAAGGGACTCTAAAGGAACCAACCCCTATCAAGTTGAAACTAAGAGAAAAAGGTTTAAAGTTTCATTTCTCCATAAGACTCAATGTAAAAAATTAATTTTATCCCATTTTTTCACAAAGTAAATATTTGTTTTGGACTAAGAATTTTTGGCGGAAAGGAGAATGCAACTATTACAGCTGGAGACCACTCGTAACTCCATTTTATCCAAAATGTGGGTTGGTTCCTTTTTGATAAACTGTCATAGTCCTTCCTTAAACACTCCTCTTCTAAAAAATACTCCATATGATTTATATTATCACTAAGGAAAATTCGGACCACGCTGAGTAAAACGGAATTAAGCCACATCAGCTATTGTCAAATACAATCGTGCAATTTAATTTTTTACGTGAAAACGGTTTGCAGATTTTTTGTGGATTTCTGTGAATTTCTGCACTGTGCGAAGCAAATTCCTTGGACATTTTAAAAAAAAATCCGCACGAAAGTTCTCCTGTAAAAAATTAAATTGCTCAGTTAAATTTGGCGATGATGATATGGCTTGGTTCCTTTCTGCCAAACGCGGTCCATTTAAGGAGTCGACTAGGGTCATGCAAAAGGAATATTCGTCGCTCCTGCGACACAATATGAAAGTAGTGGGAGAGAAAGGATGAGCTTTAACGATGGCGCAGAGATACAACTATTCAAGGTGTTCAGTCAAAGAGGTGTCGCTCAGCTTCGGGAAAAAAGTTAAAAAAGAGGTCTGAACACATCTCTCCTATCTTCGCCTATCTAGTCCTTGAAGCACAATTACGAATAAGACAGACGGGAAAAAACACAGTATGTAAATAGAGGGAGGGAAAGGATGCGCGTTTACGACGGCGCATGAGATACAACTATTCCTACTTGATGGACGTCCAAGCTGCATCCAAAAAATTGAAGGCGCGATGACGCGAAGCGTAAGCTCTCAATGCTCTGCTATATCGACGGTGTAAGTCACAGTGGATCGAGTCAAATAGAGAGGTCGGACATGAAATTGTTGACTAAAACTGCAAATTTTGATGTTTATTTCGTTCCATTATAAATTTTAAGGGGTGCTCCTACAAGAAAATTTCACGAGGAAACCAATGGAACCATTTTTAAAATCTCAAAGTTTTGATTCAACGGGGCTTTTGAAGTTTCTGAATTTTGTCCAACCTCTCCCGTTGACTCGATCTACTTTGCGACGTAAGGCCATACTTCTATTTCTACATGAGCCCTGTGGGCTAATTGTTGAAATTGATAGAGCTGTAAACAAAAAATACATAGAGAGTATAGAGCGATCCGATTGGTTGAAATGAGTTTGGAAATAGATCTTTTCACGGAATTACAATGATTCAACCCTGCAAAAATAAAATGTGCAAAACGGAAACCTGTATGATTTCGGCAAAGTTTGATTTCGATGCACGTCTACCATGAAAGCAAAACTCGCAACATTTTTTCTTGGATATTTTGCACTTCCTGCAGCGACAAATCACTGTGATTTCTCGGAAGAATCTATATCTGAAATGAATAAGAAATCTGACAATTTCATTCGAGTGTCGTCCGAGCTCTTTCACGACAAATTGAGCAGGTAACGGACAGTGCCGAGAGATACCTGCACTTGGAAATTGCACCCGGGAAACAGCTGATAAAGTACAATCGAACACAATGGTCATTCAAACATAGGAACAATGCGTGGATTTTTAAAGAGCTCAGCATTTCTTATCACCTCGCAATAGAGCAATCTATGAGCAGCGGCTCAGTTCATCGCTGCTTTGCCATCATTTACCCTCATTTTAGTCTCCATTCATCAGCATTTCCAACTTTACCGCGCTCAGTGTCATCCACCCCAGTTTTCTTGAGAAACCAGCGATTCCGAAAAAAAAAAAAAAAAAAAAACTGGTAAGTGTCACTCATACCTCGTGTTATTGACTTCTCATTCAAACCATGCAAGCGCTGTTCATACAGTGGCGAGGCGTGATAGGTCGACAAGCGATATCTCTCCATTTGAAGCTATGGCGAAGAATCGATTATTACGGTGTTCGTTACGAACACCCTGCTTATCGACCCTTTCCCAAAGGTTTAAATGGCAGATCGATCGATATATCGCAAAGCACGCCGCTCTACAGCTGTTCATTGCTCTGGTCGAGCTGAACTCGAAGTCCGAGTTAGATAAATTTCAAAATCAAGGAAATTGGAACGGAAAACAAGAGCGAAACACAAATCTGGTCTAATTTCTAGGCATATTTCTTAAGCCTAACTTCCATACCGCAGAGTTTATGTGTCCTAGATCTACAAGAAGTTACGTTCGACAGATGTATCGATGCGTCTAATGCATTTTTTTTTTCTTTTCTTTTCTTTTCTGCAAAACAAGACGAAGATTAGTATCTGAAGAAAAATAGCCTGAAAATCACAAATTGTGCATCGAAAAAGTTTGAAATGCATTCTGAGCTTCACTATCCGCGTGAGAAAATCGCGAAATATTGAGCTCTTAGCCTCAATAGAAGTTCGCAATAAAGATATACTGGTGCGTCTCTGCGGCATGCGCAGATTCAGAAATCAACGTTGGAGGCCAAGCAACAAAGGGTAGAACCACGAGCGTTGCACACTTTCGCAATCACTCGAAACCACTTCTCTCGAGGGTGTTCAATGCACCCCCATGCTTGCGAATCCGATACGAATCTAATAGACACTTGGCTAGGAGTCTCGTGCGAACAATCAAAGTTGCCACGCTCATAAGAAAATTTTTCCCCCCTCTTCTTTTTCTCATTTATCACTGTACAAGTCGTTTTTGAAACGAAAGTATGCAAAGTACACATTTAAAAATGTCTGTGTTTTGTGTTACTCTGTGTTCTTCATTAACTATCGCTGCCCAAGACATTTTCGGAACGAATGTTACGAAGTACACGGTAAACAATTTCGTGTTTGGTGTTACTCTGTGTTACTTTGTGTCTCCTCTTGTTTCTTCATGTTAGTTTATTTTGGGTCAGATCGACCCAAAGGTCTTGGTGACTCCACACAATTTTGTGATAAATCGACTCAAACCGTAGGTTACTTTGAGACGTCTGCAGATGAGGACAGTGGCCTGCTGAACTCATGTACTTTGTTTTTCGCTCCATACTCGGGAACGCGACTTGCGAGTGGCTGTAACGCATTGGATTACTACCAATGGAGATGTTGCATGTGTGAGGCGTTTGCGATATGACCATTGACTCTAATGTAAAATTTCGCGAGAAACACGATGGTGCCACTGGTTTTCTCTGAAATCAACTCCCAAGCTCAATAAAAGCTCTCAAGTTGAGGCCAAAATGGAGGGGATATCCCACGATATCCTGAGAGTCCACATCTACATCAAGACAAACTCTCCATGCAAAGATAGGGAGCAAATACATTGACAGGGCTGCCACTTTATTTGGGGACTCCAAAACTGAAAACACGGCATCACTGCTAATGTATTTGCTCCCTATCTCTGCATGGAGAGTTTGTCTTGATGTAGATGTGGACTCTCAGGATTGCGTGGGATATCCCCTCCATTTTGGCCTCAACTTGAGAGCTTTTTTTGAGCTTGGGAGTTGATTTCAAAGCAAACCAGTGGCACCATCGTGTTTCTCGCGAACTTTTACGTAAGCATCAATATAGTCAAATCGCAAATTCCTCACACATGCAACATCTCCATTTGAACTAGGTTTGATCCTCGCGGCCGGCAACTAGTTTTTAATGAGGTCGCAGATTTTCAACACAAAGAGTTGGTCATCTCAACTCAAATATTTAGTGTATTTGACATAGGAAAAACTAAAATGGAAAAAAAAACAACCAACAGCTTGTGATACCTCGTGCTTTGTGTATTACTCCCCATATTAACACAAGATTTCGGTTTATTTTTTCATTGCTTAAGGCACATCGCGATTTACCCAGGCTTGTTTCGGTTGTTGCCCGGAGCTGTTTTATTTATTTTCATAGGGTAGGGAGGGCTCTCATAGTTCATTCCTACCCATAAGACGAAGGGCATTTTGCGATACACCTGCACGTCGGATTATGGCTGTAGCATTTCTACATATTATGTATCCGTATACAGTAATCCTGCAATGAAAGCCGAATCCTGATTTGATAATTATATGACACATTTTTAAAGGAGTTGCAGAAGTCATGACTTGTACGATTCACAACTTACTGCAAAAAAAATATATCGACGGTGCAAGTCGGCAATCACATAACTCGTTTGCGGTGTCTGAAAATCTTCGCAACTATGTTATTTTTTTAAAGGAGAACAAATGGACATGATTCCTTGAAGTTTTTGCAAAATTTTCCTCGCACATAGAAGAAAAATCACGGCAGTTTTAAAGAATTACCGTTGAGTAGTTTTCCGTTTAAAAAATGAAGTATGACAGGAAGTCTGTGACGTCGCAAACCGAGTTATGTGATTGCCGACTTTCACCGTCGATATATTAAGCTTGATGAAGAATTTTCTTATTTTAAACTGAGGTAGATGATTAAGCGAAGGTTAGAACGCTCTGACAGTAAATATACTATAAAAAAAAAAAAAAAATTTGCTTTAAAAGTGTCGCAGTATGATAAAAGAGACCAGCCTGAACTTGAACTTTGATTATTTATACTCTAAAGTTTGAATGAGTGTAAAATTAATTAAGTTTACAGTAGAACTCGTAATACGTTTTTTACGGTATGATTTGTTTCTGAAGTTTTAAAACAAACCGGACAGAGGAAATACGAAGTTTTCTGAATAGAAAAGCATGAAATGATGGTTAGTACTGCTCCACTCCTTTTGCTGATTTTCACAACGAATGCAAAACTAGGTGTGAAATCAGCCTACTTTGCTGGAGAACAATACCTTTCAGTGCTTCAAGCACATTCGAAAAAGTAGAACGAAGGAAATGGGGAAAAATTTGCTCCACCTCCGTATTTGGAAGTATTTCTGCCAAACTAAACTATGCATCATGACGTAAGCCCTGATATGAATATCTGTCGCGCAATGCAAAAACGCCGTAAACGCCATTTTACATTTTTTGGAAACAATGTATCACAGCAAAAAAACTTGTGTACCTTGGTACAATGTTTTTACAGAATTTTTTTGCGAATACTATCAAGAACTTAGCCTGAAAATTTGAGATGCATAGGTAATACAGTATTTATTTTATGAAGTGTTAAGTTCCAAAAAACGAGGGAAAATGTTGATGGATTTACGGCGCGTTCTTGATTAGCACGGTAGATGTATTCTTATGGGTCTCAGGGCGCATGTCCTAATGCACTTAGTTCCATTTGATAGAAATAAGTAAATTTATTGCTACCTTGCTACTCTGACCCCAGAAATGATCGTATTTTAGCTTTGTTGGCCTTTTTTTCTGGTTTTTTTGGCGGAAACGTCTGGGAATTCAGGCGAAACGTTTCGACTTGTTCTGCTTTAACTTTTATCTTTTTCCCACAAAGTCGTCTTCGAGTGTTATATTATTTCGGGTGACGTTTAATTCACTCATAATTATTAAAGTATTTGCTGAATCTTTGAGAGATTGTCTACAGATACTGATCCGTAGACAAAAAGGTTGGAGTATCAATTTTCGAAACCGCATCTCTCAATGAGTGCTGGAACGTGAGCCGTGATGATCCTCAAGATTGAATGACATTTCCTAAAATATAAACATACATGGGTACTGATATTACGAAGTAATGTAATGTAAGAGTTGTACCACCCAACACCATGCCCGCACGAGCCAAGAGACAGGCAGTAGTGGGTCTGACTCAACAAAATTGCCCCATGCTGCTGCCGGTCTTTATTTCCATGATTTTATACTTTACTAAACAGAAAATGAACCGATTCCAGAAATAGAGCGGAATACTCGCATCTTAAATCAGCAATTTAACCACAAACTGACAAAGCAGCAATTTCGCGTTTCCCCCGGGCAGTTCCTTTCTTTTCCTGTTCTATATGTATTTATTCTGGTTTAGGAAATAGTGGTTGAAAACAAAGAAGTAATATAAACTAATCAAAACTAATTCTGACGTGAAATTTAGTAAACATACTCTAATTGAAGTTCTGGATGCAAAAAGAGCATTTTTTGGTTGCGGTGTCTGACGTTTCAGCCATTTATGTATTGAGAGCAAATTCATGGAATTCGTCGAAACTTTTACTGAATTTTGTTTATGATTATCAAGTGCTGAAAACGAAAATTTCAGAAAATTCACCCTACAGTCTCCTCTCTAACGCTGAAAAAAAGATTGGTGAAATTTACCATTGCATTCCTTCACGCTGTATTTCACACAGCGTGAATTTAAAGTCGATTCTGCGAGATGAATGGTTACCTGTACCAGTATTATAGTAACTTTTACCTTTCTTCTGGCAGCGCTGTTTGAAATACAGCATGAAGGAATGGTAAATTCTACCAATCTGTTTTTTTTTTTTTTTCTTTTTTTTCAGTGAAAATCTAGAATAAGAGTGTGGATTCCAAAACATCGCAACAAAGAAATACCCTTTTTGGACCCAACGCCTCAATTATTTAGGAAAAACTCATGGGAAGTTTCAAGGCGGTATTTTGTTCGGTTTCCTGTTGAGTAATAAAATTTTCCAGGAAATTAGACAGCATGAAATACAGCTGAGCCGATTCTGGTCAAATCTATTTTGCAATCAATGGCAATTTTCAAAGTTCGAAGAACACTCAAGACATGGATATATTTCAAAGTTTGACTATTCGGTGGATTTTATTTTGGAAAAATTCGAAAATTTTGCTCCTGTATCAATTACTAGGGCAAGTTCGTGCCAAAAATTACGTTCTGAAATCTTAAAATTAATTTAAAAATGCCCTCTTCAATCAATTGTCGAAAAATATATATGTCACAGGTTATTGATTACCAATATCCGGCAATTTACAATCCACTGGTGAATGAATAGTAAATCATAAAATAAAGAAATAAATGAACAAGATTAGAGTACTGATTATTTAGCCTTTTATGTGAATAGACACGTCTTCCCCCGTAAAAACTTAGTAGTGACAGGCACACCCAGGAAACCATGTAGTGAAATTCCGAAACCCCAGTTGGGTTCGGATCGGATAGGCAACTAAACTAACTGTGTGACAAAGCGTAGTGTATCATTGCAAACTGAAGGAGCTCCGATCATGCAGAGCTCATTCTTTAGAAGGACTCAAACCTTCATTACACCGATGCGGATTATTGCAAGTTATCGGAACAGCACGTACCTATGTCGCTTGCTAATGTTCAAGGAAAAAGGGATCTTAGTCTGTAAAAATTCAAAACTCAAATGTTTATACAAGCATATCCAAAGCATTTTAAGTGGGGAAAAACGACACATAAATAGCAAACCAAATCGGAATTAGAGCAAATCGGAGTTTGCAGTTCAAAAACCGTTGTTCCGAGGCAAAGCCCTGAGTATTTACATTTATTTCTTGGGCAGATTTAAAGTTAGGAGTATTATTTCAAACTTTTCCGGCGTGCTCATCGTGATTTTTGAGCAATTTTCTATGAGAAATAATTATGCTTCTTGCTCTACACTGGAAAAAAAAACAAAAAATAAAAATTAGTACATTTCCTACATTTCCTTCTTCTTCTTCTTCTTCTTCTTCTTCTTCTTCTTCACTGGAAAAAAAACACATTGGATCTAGAGTCCAGACTCTTGAAAACATTGACAAGAAAAAGGACTCTTGATTCAATCAGATTTAAGCTTAAATCAAAAGGAAATCCGCTCTAATTAAGAAGCTTGGTTCTTGATTTAATCTTAAATCTGATTGAATGAAGAGTATTTTTTTCTTGTCGATGTTTTTAAGAGTCTGGACTCTAGATCCAATGTGTTTTTTTCCAGTGTAGCTGAAGTTTGCAACAGGCCCATTGTCGACGAAATCAAGTTTCTTTGTGCTTTCTCGAAGCTCGACTTTTGGCGATTACACCCTTCTTCAAATAACCAGTTCAGTTATAAAACCTTACCAACATCTGATGGCGCTTACTGACAGTGCTGCCATTACCCGGCATCAATTCCAAATTTCGGAGCTTCTCGACTAATTGGAATTCTTCGCGGGATCTTTGAAATTCCCGATTCTCGGAATTTCTGGATTTCCCATCAGTTAGACCGATCATTTGATCAAAAGTGATGATTTTCCTTATCAAATGTGACGATCTTTGGAACTAAATCCGGGCGTATTTTGGAATTTTTCCCTGGAACTTTTGGAAAAAATGGAATTATTCTTGGAACTAGGGGAAATCGGGATTAAGCAGGGAATCCCGGGATCTTTGAAATTCCCGATTCTCGGAATTTCTCGATTTCCCGTCAGTTTGACCGCGATCATTCGATCAAATTTGATGATTTTTCCTATCAAATTTGACGAGCTTTAGAACTAAATCAGGGCGTATTTCGGGATTTTTCCCTGGAACTTTAGAAAAAATTGCGGGATTATTCTTGGAACTTGGGGAAATCGGAAATAAGTCCGGGAACCTCGGAATCTTTGGTAAAATAAAATGGTAGCAGTGCTCACTAGGTTTCGAATGTCCTATCCAGGTCCTATCTTTGGTTGTCCAGGGACCAGTGGCGTTCCAAATTCCAAAATTCCAAATTTCGGAGCTTTTCAACTAATTGGAATTCTTCCCGGAATCTTTGAGATTCCCGATTCTCGGAATTTCTGGATTTCCCGTCAGTTTGACCGATCATTTGATCAAATTTGACGATCTTTGGAACTAAAACCGGGTATATTTCGGAATTTTTCCCTGGAACTTTTGAAAAAATTGTGGCATTATTCTCGGGACTTGGGGAGATCGGGATTAAGTCCGGAAATCGCGGAATCTTCGGTAAAATAAAATGGTAGCAGTGCTCGCTAAGTTTCGAATGTCCTATCTTCGGTTGTCCAGGGACCAGTGGCGTTCACTGAAAAAAAAATCTCGGTGTATTTACTAAGAAAAGGGTAAAATTACCGAGAATTCAGGGTTCTATTTGATCCCAGTTTTTTCTTGGTAAAATTACTATTTATGGAATTGGTAATTTTACCGAGAAATCTCGGTAAAATTGTTGAACTTTCTCGGTAATTTTACTTGACCTTGGTAAAAACGCCAATATTTTTTATCGACTGTGGTAGAATTACCGAGATAAAATGGCAAAGTTACCGGGAATTGATTACCAATAAAAGTGGTATTCTTACCCGAAAAAAACAGTAAAAATACCGGTTTTTAGGTAAGCTTGCCAGTCTGTCTTGGTAAAATTACCAATAATTGGTAAAAAAAAGTGAGATGGTAAAGGTACCAACGGACCTTGGTAAAAACGCCGAGAATTTTTTTTCAGTGTTGAGTACGCGGGATGCTGTGGGATCCGAAATCGATTAGCGGGAGGGCGGCTGATCTTTACCGGCTGGGGGCAAAAGGAAAAACGCGGTTTGTACGGCGCGGCGGCGGGCGGTCATCTCAGACGGGGCTATTTTCGGAGAAAAAAGTCAATATACTTACGCGGATAACACCTCGAAGAAAGAACCGAAAAGGAGTGTAGGTGTAGGTGAGAAATTGGATCAGGTAACAACGGGAAGATGTGAATTAGGGAGAGAATCAGGTGGGGGTAGGAGCCGCGCTCGGAGAGCGAGAGAGCGCGGAGAGGGGGCGGCCAAGAGAGTCCGGAGCCAAGACGCTCTCATGGTTGGTCGAAGAACTAGCAAAAGGAAGATCGAGGAGTCATTTGTTTATGTTGTAGCCTTTAAGCGCTCGCCCTGTCGCTCATTCATAAAATTGTGTCTCCAATTTCAGTCGCCGCTCGGGTGCGCTCCGCAGTTTTTCGCCCCATTTTCATCCTCGCCTCCAAAGCTCGGGCCCGAAAAAGTTCTCCGAGAAAGTTCTCGAATCGTTTCGTCGTCACGTGCGCAACTCGGGAATTTCCACGCCCGGAAAAAAATCGTTCGTCCGATAGTGATTCGAGATTTTAAGTGCGCGAAAATTCGACCGGTCGAGCTGTTATCTCTGGATGTTTACTGGTGAAAAGTTTCTTCTACTGGTTGTTTTTCGTGATTGTTTCAGTGAGCTTTCTCCTCTCGAGAAAGCTTCCTCAGTGATTGTGATAAAATAAAAGAAAATAAAAAAAAATTCGTCCTCGTTGATGCTCGGATATGTTTTGGAGCCCGGTCGATGGATTGACGAGAATTCTAACCGCGAGGAGAGTTTTTAGTGGTGCGTTGAATATGAAAACTTGGTCGGTCGAGTGTCGGTAGCGGGCAGCCGGTGGAGCGACCGGGTGAGATTTCCCGAGCGAGAAAAGTCACGCACCCCCTAACCTCTGACGATTATAACCCCTAACGAGTGATGCAGGGTTGCAAGTTCAAAAAGTCGTTCATTACAAAATTGTGTGATGAGAGGGATGCATATATATCTGGTTAACGAACAAATCTGTTTGAAGACTACCCGCGCGAATTTCGTATCGATTAGGCACTTGTTTTATTTGTTGTTAGCGTTTGTTCTGATCATGGATCCGGTGTTGAGTTGTGGTCCTGGTGGTCGCGGTTACCGAAGGACGAAGATAACGGGGAAGCTCAGGCCCATGGTCCTGGGCGAGCACGTCCCGAATATTAGTGAAAAGAACATACAAGCCAGTGGACCCTCGATAGAGCGCATCACGCGGGACTCCCCCAGGTTCAAAACTCTGGAGGGTAATTATAACGAGTACATCGACTTTTTGGATCCTGAAGGCACTGGCGCTTGCAGGATGATGACAAAGGTAAGATCCATTCCTCATATTACCTATCCATCTTTTCCGCATGAAATAACAAACTCAGCCTCTCAACTCGGTTCTAGAGTCCAGACTCTTAAAAGCATTGACAAGAAAAAGTACGCTTGATTCAATCGGACTTTTTGCTTGCATCAAAAAGGAATCCGCCTAAATCAAGAGGCTCGACTCATCGATTCAAAGAAAAATGTAACTGATTCAAGAGTACTTTTTCTTGTCAATGTTTTTAAGAGTCTGGACTCTAGATCAAAGCGACTTTTTTTCCCAGTGAAGTGGAAAAATTTCCAATCCAAAAAAAAAAAAATTATACAATTCAGGCATTTTTTGGTAAATGGGCGTATGAACCCTTCAATGCTGCTAAGTTTATGCAACGTAGCTCTCTAGTAGTAAATAACTTATCCGACAGTTTCACTATGACTTTTTTTTCCAAATTTGCTCCGAGTTTTTTCTCACCGTGAATGAATTTCATCTGCCACAAACGCTATAAAATATTGCACAATCTTAGCAGCATTGCAAGCCTCATACGCCTTTTTACCGAAATATGCCTCAATGTGAAGTCCGTTTTGTAAAAAAGAAAATGGAAATAGGAGCAAAGATTTGGTTTCTTTTTTGTGCAATTTACTATAGATATCAGTGAATTCGCGTGTTGTACTGTAAAATTTCAAATGTTTGCAATTGTTTTATGAATTACAACGTTTTTAATGTGAATTCTGTTTTTGGATGATTTTAATCGAATCGTTATGTCATCATGTATTTTTTCACAAAACGGATATATAATGCAATTTTTTTTTCTTTCCGGAACGCATCCAGAATTTTAATACTATCAACCTATGAAATATAGTGCAATGCGTGATAATGATGCGACAGTTCATTTCATTTACATTATATTAACGTTCTCGGAATTAATTAGTGAAGGTAAACGTAAGGTTAAGTCTGCGATCGATAAAATTGAACATATGCTTGCCCTTGTGAGGGACCAATCACATCCCGTGCAAACATCGTTTTCTCCCCTCTTTTATCAAATTTTTCCCTTCATCCGGGTGCAGAGAAAATTTGTAGTGAAAAATGTGTAAGAGGAGGGAGGGTCGGGGGGAAGAGGAGTGTTCGAGAACATCTTGAAATCAATCATAAGAAATTGAATTTGATGTCTATTTCAATTTCCGGTTGAAAATTCTCCACGACACTTATGTTACGTATAGGTAACGAAGTTGTCATTATATCCGTACTTCTATTTATAAAATGTCTTACCTATTTACCCAAGGAGCCAATGAATTTGGCACCATTTGTGACAAAACATCTGTAAATTTAAAGCGAAGCAGTCTATTTTCTTAAGCATCAATTTTTCAATTTCTTTTTTTTTTAAAGAAAAAAAAAGTCAGCCGTTACAAGTGAAGAATTTGCAAACTTACTGCATCGTTAGTCTCGTTATTATTTACCACTGTGTTGAGAATTAATCAAACATTAGGTGGATAAAAAGCCAAGTAAAGGTTTAGTCAATTCAAGAAAACGAACTAAAAAGTCACTTTTCAAAATAAAAGAAGAAAAATCTCGGATAAATTTGACTTTCCTCGTAAACGTATATTTTCAATATCATCTTACAAATTTCTGTTCTGTTTTAGAGGGCATTTATCAATCAATGTAAAAAAAAAAATTATTGTTTCCGGCGCTTCAATAGAATTTTTTTTAACAAATAACCACGGTGGAAAAGAGGATATTTCAAGCCCTCTCAGTACCTACTCGATGGAATCCTTTTCTTCTTCTTTCAAAACGACCAATTCACACATGAGGCGGAAGTCGGTAGAAAAAAAGAAAACTACAAATTTAAGGGTGATTAATTGCAAGAATGCTGCATGAGATTGTAGTAATGCAGAGATAAAATTTTAATCGTGTTCGAGGAATGATACAAATTTTAACAGTCCTCGTTTGGACTCGTAGTCTTTTTTTTCTCGTCCTTTTTTGAGTTTATGTTTTTGACGTTTCAAAAGACCAGAGACGTTGGAAGAGAAATTACCTTAAGTCTGACGGCTCTCAAAGATGTCGTTCTGATTGTACTTTTTCGGTTTTTATTCTTCTTTATGTACCTCTTTATGAAGGAGTAGGAACAATGTTTTTCTGTAACTCCTTCCCTCTACGCAAAAAATCCTTAACTCAGTGGAGGGTATCACATAATTTTTTCAAGAGGTTTCATCTCATTTTCCGCGTCAATAAATATTCATTCCCTATCGATCGTGGCACACTCAAATTATTTTCACTCATTATTAAATTTTAATCGTAACATTTAAAGTTCTTTGGAAGCAATCTTATCGACTCTTTGACTTTCTAAGTTTTCTGAGTGCAGAGCACTTATGCTCTGCTCTCCTCTACATGTTCCATGAAGAGTGCGTGAATCTTGTGTAACATGGAAACACTGCCGGTTGAAATTAGACAATTTTCAATAAAGACGGTTTGTGAAAAAGGTCCGACTACATCATGCTGAGGGCTTATCGGGCCTCATTATTAATCGCAAAACATTTCTCGTGGCGGAGATTTTGAAACCATTCATAATTAAAAATTGATGCATTTTGTTGCTTTCAAATGCGGAGAAAACTTTTGAAACCGTTTTGAGAAGTCCAGGATTTTTACTTGTTATTCTGGTAAAGCATTACCTAAACGTGCCGATGATAATGTTCGGACAATAAAAATAAAAGCCCAGCTGTATACAAGGATTTTTAAATAAATTGAAATTATGTGTAAGACAACAGATAACTTTCTCACTTCATCAAGACAATTGGTCGTATTTTTGGGGAAAAATTCAATTAAGATTCTTCTCGATTTGAGTGACAATTTCTCTCGCATTCAGAGCGCTCACTAAAAATCACCAATAACGCAACGACATGGCGCCTGTTTCGAATTACGGCTGTTTTGTCTGTTTGGAAGTGCATCGAGTTACACCGTTTGCGACAGGGGTGACTCATGCAGAATGATTCTGCCAATAGTGCCTATCTCCAATGGATCCCGATAATAGTCACAGCCGATCGATAAGCTCATTTATGCCGGTTCGACCACCTCCGTTTGAATTTAACCTCTCGTGAAATTATAACTTTCAACGTAAAATTTTGAAGATTTTAGGGTTTGAATGGTTCAGTTCCTGGTTTGGATGATATTTTCGGTTCTGATGCGGCATTTTGAAAGCAAGGGTCTAACCTCTTGTTTAAATCACTAAATTTAACAGATGTCCGGAGCACAAGTAGAATTTTAGTCAGAGGATTAAACCGTAATATGAGGTGAGGTAACTTCGCCTTGATACTGATGTTCTAAGCTGCCGTGCCAAGGAAAAACGCCGTATGAACACTCGAGGGTTGCCAAATTTCCTCCGATATAATGTGTATTTTCAAGGAAAGTAATGGATATTTTTCCTTGAAATTTTCAGGGACTTTGGATGAAATTGAAAAAAAAAAATTATCTGAAAAATTGGAAGGAAAATATTCATGAGTTTACCAGGAAATTCGTATTTTTTCAAAGGAAATTTGGCAACGCCTGAAGGTTCATACGGCGTTTTTCCTTAGCACGGCAGTATAGAAAAACGTCGTATAAACATACGAGGGTTGCCAAATTTCCTCCGATAAAATATTTATTTTCGAAGAAAGTTATGAATAGTTTTTCTCGAAATTTTTAGGAGCATTAGGTTCTGAAAATTCGAAAGAAAAATATTTGTAGGTGTACCGAGAGATTTGTGTTCCATCAAAGGAAATTTTGCAACGTCTGAAGGTTCATACGGCATTGTTCCTTCGCACGGCGGAATAGCTCTCTTGAATCTGTGATTTTAGGTAAAATTTCTTGAAAAACAAGATTTTGCAAACAATTTGCTTCAAATTCAATTCCTGAACAAAAAAAAACAAAAAAATCTTCAAGTTAAGGTCATAAAGGAGGAGCAAACCTATGCAAGTCCTGTTAGAGCGTCCTTCCTTTAATTCCATCAAACTCTCCCCGTGATACCACTGCTGAGTGCTGAAACCATTGGTAGGTTTATCATTTTCGTGAGCTAAAAATTATCACCATGACATTTGGAAATGCCACTCAGAATGGTCGCATGAGAGCATAGATAATGTTTTTGACCCTGCTTTTGCATGAAATGTAGGATGAGACTTTTTGGGAGACATTTTCGGTTCTGAAATAAACTTTTAACTAAGTTAAAGAGCTAAGAAGTTGTGATAAATATTTAAAAATGCATGAAAATACGGTGCAAATGTTTTTAGTAACAAAATTGAATTTTCTTGTGATTTCATGGTGTTAAAGAAATTGCCGTAAATATCCTGTTTAGTGTTCCCAAGAACTCTTATGCAGTAAGATTATACGCCCTGAAAGATGATGCTACTTTGGGAGAAAAAATGGTTAAAATCACCAAATTAGTTGTTTTCCACGTGCTATTTTAATTAAAAGGAGTCATGACTATTAATAATAGAGGTATATTCACTCTTTCTGTGATTGGGGGTGCCTATCGGTATTTAACTGTCAGTTGGTTTTTCAGAACAGAGTTTTCCAGTGCAAAATTGTAAAAACAAGCGATAGATGTATTTAAATGAAGTTAAGTATAAAAATTCTAGACGCAGGATAATGGAAATTTTGGCAAGTTAAACTTATTAATAAACAAGCGGTGCTGTATATTTGGGATATGCATTGCAATGCAGATCGAATTTTTTTCACACTGGATGTATGATGCATAAATAGTGCTCCTATACCAATTTGGATTTCAGTATGCATTGAAGTTATCGACCTTAACATTCAAATTTCAAAAAATCAATACATAAATAATGATTTTTACACGTGAATCTGAGACATTGATCTTTTGGAATTTTAAATTGAAACACGAAAATGAGTTCCTACTTTAAAGTTCCACAAGATTATGTCAAATAACTAGGCAAATGGACGAATAACGCCATCTGTCTTTCAAAAGTCAAAGAAAATTCTTTAAATACAGGGCATACGTATACGACTCTTCGTCGAAACGAGATGCAAAATAAACACTGAATAGTTAAATCAATTATTATATAGCTGCCACACAATTTTAGGTCGTTTTTATGTATAGTGTATACGCCTGTTATTATTATTCATAAACTGTTTCGTCTAAAACTTTTGATCAATCATTCTTTTAAATTCTTGCAACGGGTACAATGTATCTTCTCGTTGACAAGAGTGAGAGAGAAAAAGAACATCAACCATGCTGTCGAGATTAAAATCCTACGTAATTGTCTCGAGATCAGATTTCACTGGATCCCAGTTATCAGAGATTTTGTAGAAAAAAATGAAACATTATCAAGTAATTGCGTTCTTTTTAGGGGTTTGATGTGGCCTCAGGTGTCATGACTTTAACGCTCGCTGAAGAAAAACAAAGTTTTCTTCCTGGATTTGAAATTTTACAATTGTGGTAATCGGATTAGTCTATGACAACTGGAGAAACTTCCACATGTATTGAGAATGGATTTGTTTATTAAATGTCGGAATATTTCAACATTTTTCTGTTTGAAATAAAATAGGGTGAATTATTGAAATTAAACAACAAATGAACGGGCCAATAATCATTACGTAATTTATAGGATCACGCACATTTGTAATTTCCCTGTGAACTTTGAACAAAATTCCAGATCAAAAACTTTGAAAATCAAATTTCCTGTCTATTCATCTTAAAATTGGCAAAGTAGTGAAAAATCTACAATTTTTATTTTTTACTTTTTTTGACTTTTCATTTTAAAAATATCCTCAACACAAAGGATTAATTCTTATTCCCACACAATGTGCAAATTACCCATTTAAATTGCTTCTGCGAAATATGAATTCAAAAGTATTAAATTTTCTATCGTAAACAAAACGAAGCAGACGAATAGGCACTAACAGTATGCCATCTAATATCTATCAATATGTTTTTCCCTACATTTTTTCAACGATTTTTGTTGTTGACGTTGAAAAAAAGATGCTACCATCCATCTTGCAGTTTTTGCATATTGGTCGTAAAATTTAATATCTCTCTGTATCGCAAGTTTATTATCGAAACTTTCGATTCCATGACGAAAAAAGGATCCTTTTTTCATCTTCCCTGTTTGCAAAGACCTTTGAAAACTTTTAAAAAGTTCGTGCTAGGAAACCCCTATTGGCTATTTTTTGTTCAAGTAAAATTTACATACAATTTAAGGAACTAAGTGTCAAAAAAAACTCTTAAAATATCAAATAATTTTGTTAATATTTTTGTCAAAAATTTCAGTGTTGAAAAACTATACGATTGATATTTAAAAGTTTTTTTTAACACTTTTACCTAAATTTTACCACTCGTGTGAATTGTCCTTAAAAAATTCCCCTAAAGAGTTCCCGAAAACGAACGTTTTAACAGTTTTTTCAAGAGTTAATTGTCTTTTTGAAATGTAAGAAATTTTTAAAACTTTTTTAAGCAATCGTTGCTACTAGTTGCTAGTCGACGAGCTGGACGTATTTATACTATAAGGAACTATGTCTCATGCAAACCTTACGCACATAGTTCCTTTTAGCATAAATACAGTCAGCTTAAAAACAGAAAGTGCCGTAGCACAAACTTAAAGACTGACCCACGACATTACTGCCATACGGATAAACGCCGTAGAAGCATGCTAATCTTGCCAAATTTCCTCTCGGAAAATATTTATTTTGTAGAACGTCATGATTTTATTCTTTGAAATTCCCAGACTTTTTAAATCGAATCGTCGTCTCCCAGACGAAAGAACGTAACTTCATTCCAAGGTTGCAAAATTGACTCAAACGATTCAATATTGAACAAGAATACACCTGTTCAATTTTTGTCAAAAATTTGTCTGATTTTCGCCTAAAATCAGAAGAAAAATCAGTGAATTTTTAAATCAGGAATGCCCAAAATTCTCCTGGTAAAAATGCAATCAGCGCCAAGAAATTTGGCAACAATCAAACGCAGTTACGTTTCTTCGTGCGGGAGACGACGAAATTTGAAAGGAAATCCAGCAGGAAATCGGGGAAAAAATATTTACGAATTTTCCTGAATTTCATTCTTCTTTTTTTTTAAGGAAAATTGGCAACGCTTGACGGCTCATACGGCGTTTTTTTCTCAGCACGACGGAGCAAGTCGCAAATGCGCATGCCTCACGAAAAAGCGCGACGAGGAATAACCCCTCGCTGAAGAAGAACGCGACGGCGCGAAAAGAAGAGGCCGCGAAAAAGGGGAAAAGGGACAGCGAGGAAAGAGGAACGGATGAACGATTGCAAATCGGGCGGCGAAAGGGATAAGCGAATTGCGATTCATCTCTCAGCTGATCTAGGGGGTTGTCTGGGTATCGTATAAATAAAGGTCAGTGGGAGGGGGTTTGGAAAAACATGGTCCTTCCGAGCCGGAGCGGCCGGGCGTGTAGTATTCTATCGACTGCCATGCCTGAGTCAGCACTGACCACCGGCCCCAACCTGCTTGTCAACCCACCAGTAGTTCCTTCGCATCTGAATATTCATCTCGTGTCCTCTTTCGCCCGCGCCACCAACTCCTCGTTCTCCTTCCAGTCCACCTTCGCGCTTTCCCAAATCCACCGCTCACCAATCCGTCCTCAGCGTCCGCTATAACCTCAAAAAACACAGTGCGCGCTTCGAAAATCGATCCTTGCTTACATCGATACATCGAATCCGTTCAATCATCCGTCCTCAGCGTCCGCTATAGCCTCAAAAAACACAGTGCGCGCTTCAAAAATCGATCTTTGCTCCCATCGATACATCGAATCCGTTCAATCATCCGTCCTCAGCGTCCGCTATAACCTCAAAAAACACAGTGCGCGCTTCGAAAATCGATCGTACTCCCATCGATACATCGAATCCGTTCAATCATCCGTCGTCATCGTCCGCGATAACCTCAAAAACCCATACCCACCGCGTCGTAAGCAATTTCACAACCTCGCTCCGAGAATCGATCGTTGGTCCCATCGATACATCGAATCTATTCAATCGTACTCAGTGCGCGGTAAACACTCGCATACCCCAGCTTCGAGAATCGATACATCGAATCCCTGTATTGTGCTCGCTGAGCTCGATTCATCGGCCCCGTTGCGTCATATCGATATCGCGTGTGGTGCGTGTTATTGTTTCCAATCGACAGCGCCATGTGCGCGCGGTGCCGGTCCCGGTGATGCGGGATCCCTGTTCGATCCCCGTCGTTAGTTTCGAGTCTTCTTCGTTTCGAGCATGCGTGTCTGCGACCTCGATAATCGCTATCGTTAGCCATCGACTGTGATTAGTGATGCGGTTGGGAGGACCCCGCCAGTTATGTTAAGCTCAGGGATATCGCCGATCGCAGCAATCCCTGGTGCACCGAGCGACCCCAAGTCGGTCATCCTCCGGTTCCTCGTCTTGATGGCCATGCATGTCGCCGTCGAAAGCTGCGCGGTGCGGACTCCGCGGATGAGTCCCAAGGCTCGGCTTCGGCCCTTCCTTCTCTACGAGCACGTTCCCAGGAAACCGGAGACCTCTTTCGCGGCCAGCGGGCCCCCCTTGGGGCGGATCCACCGAGATGACCACAGGTTCAAGCACCTGGTGCCCATCGATAACCCGGA
The DNA here is from genome assembly GCF_918797505.1 of Bemisia tabaci. NCBI lineage: Eukaryota > Metazoa > Arthropoda > Insecta > Hemiptera > Aleyrodidae > Bemisia > Bemisia tabaci. The sequence goes on along the minus strand of NC_092800.1, from coordinate 8,833,256 downwards.
TATCCATTTTAAGGACCCCCGGGAGAGGGAGGGATACTTCGTCACCAAGGTAATGTCCTCTCTTCGCTAAAACGTAGTTGGGCTGTATTTTGCAGTATGGAACTACCATTCTGCCGTGCTGAGGAGGAACGCCGTATGAGCCTTCAGACGTTGCAAAGTTTCTTTCGATAAAAACTGAATTTATTAGGAAAATTCTGAAGATTTTCCCCCGAAATTTCGAGACATTTTTGTACGCAATTCAATTTAAAATATCTGAATATTTCGAGGAAAAATATGCATGAATGTCGTCAAAAATACGTGTTTTATCGAGGGAACTTTGGCAACTCTCGAATGTTCATACGGCGTTCCTCCTTAGCACGGCAGCATTGCTGAATCACTTCGTCGTCTCCCGAATTAAGGAACTGAAATTCGTCGCAAGGTTGCAAAATGGACTCGAAAAATTCGCAAGAATCTTTCAAAATGATGCACCTGCGCAATTTTTGTCAATTTGTCTGACGTTTGCATGGGATTAGGAGAAATACCAGTGAAATATTCCATTACCAACGCCTAAAATTTTCCTTGTAAAAAGGCAATTTACGAGGGGAACTTTGGCAATATTGATATTTAATTACGTTCTTTCGTGAGGGCAATGACGACTTTAGAAACAACATGTGTGCCATTTGTTTCCCCGCACAGGTAAGTGCTTTTTCAAATGAGTCGAAAATCATAGTTCCCAATTGCAAAATAAATTACATTTATTATGAATGAAATTGACTCATTTCTGCAATCAGAACTAAAATTTTTAGTTTATCCGTAAGAGCACTTATGTGCATAGGGAAAATAATGGTATGTGTGTTGTTTCTTAACAGAGTCAGAAAGTGCAGTTCCTAGTTGCAAAATGTAGTCCAAATGCGAGATATTTTAATCCAAGGTAATGTTTTCGGTCTAGTTTTTCTGAGTTTCATCATTTTTGGCTGAAATGCTCGACATGGATTTCATCTTATCAAGGTGAAAGCACCCCGGAAGTGAACAAACTTTAAGATATCGAACATTTTGCTGAATTATTCGTTTGACTTTAAAGTTTTGGCAAAAATGGATCCATTTCGCTTGAAATCGCATCCCGGCTGTCCCCCCCCCCCCCTCAAGAGCTTCTATTTTGTAAATCCTTATATAAGAAGAGTGCAAACGCGGAATATTACACTGATGTGGTCGGATCAAACGATTAATTTGAAAATGTTTTGCTATGTTGGGTTTACGTAGGCAACGCCTTGCGAGCCATTATTCCTTCGATGTTCACCCCGTTGAGGCCCGTTCTTCTCAGGTTCGATAGTCATTAGCTTTGTTTACATTGACAGTGGAAAGTAGGTGACGTCATAGCATAGCTTCGTTGACGTGAAGGTATAATTTCGTTTTCATCCGAGCCTTTGGGAATCTCCGAGTTTCATGGAGAGCCGGGCTCGATCTCAATTGGCAGTCACGTCTTGACGTCAGCAGATAATTTCTTCCATGTATTTATATCGATAATTTGTTGCGCTCTTGCAGGGACATGTAGACTGATTAGTCTATGCTGCGCTTTTTATAGATTGGGAAATCGCATAGATATACTGCTTTCATTGCTGCTTTCATTCTAATTTTTAAGACAATGATACAATGCGATGATACTCATCGCGACTACAAAATAAGGTGTAATCAAATATTAAAACTCTAGTTCTCAAGAAAATTCATTTATCCAAGATGCGCCTAAAGCATGCCAATCGTCCTATCAAAGCGTTGTCACACCGAGATAAGGCTTCGTTTACAAGATGTTTTGACTCACTTTTCTCGATCGAGCTGTTTCGTCTATTGACTTATGGACGAAGAGTAAATGCTGCAAATCGACGCCAGGCTACGCTTTTTCCACTGATTTAAATTAGAGTCCCTTTATACTGAGAGTCAAGACAATTCGGCTCATGGATGTCACAAACGGGAATAAAGATTACAGAAATCGAACGTTTTTCGTAATCTTTGATCGGCCCATTCTCGAATTCCTTTCTTCGTTCCTTCCCTCATTCCGTTTGTTCCTTGCCGAACCCGTAATTCCCGGTCCATTCCAGATTATAATCTTTGCAATCGGTGAAACTGTAATCTTTATTCCCGTTTGTGACACTGCGGAGGCCTAAAATACGGGAACCAATCAGAAATGGATTCAAATTGTCTTGACTCTCAGTATAAAGGGACTCTAATTTAAATCAACTCGACAACATCGCGAACAGGGAAATAAACAATAATATACAAGACACCCCGACGATATGACAACCCGGCCGGCCATCTTTGAAACCAAGGCGCCATTGCACGATAAACTCGCCTATTAACATATTAACGCTTTGACATTTTGAGGCGTTTATGATGAATTTTAATACCCCGTGACCCCCCGCCCCACCCCTTCCGCGGGGTTTAGAGAATCGTTACATGGTATTTATGAGCCTCACGAATTTCGCTCGATCTCCTCACCCCCTCCCCGCACCTGCTTCCACCTAGCCCTTTTGTGGGTCGATTTTGGAGTCGATATCGAATGATCCTGATCGATTATTCCCTGTCTTGGCAATTCTCTTTTTGATAGGTCATTCGATATCGATTCAACAACCGAGCCGCTGTTCTTTAGTAGAGCCTATGAATATGACAATATGACGCGAAGTCGAGTGATTTCTTTTCACGAATCTAATTTCATTTTCAATATCATATTTTTCCAGCAGATTGATTGGTCTCTTACTTTCAATTTTGCTGACTGTGTCCCGTCGTATTGCTCTCGTGTCTCGAGTGTTGGCTTTTACGACGTCAATTTAATGACACGTTCCCCTTCCGAAAAGTCAAACAACCCCTAAACAGAAACTTATGCAGCTCTTTTGACTGGGAAGACCCTTGTTTCCATCGTGACTGAGGGAGGTTTAACGTCGCCTTTAATACAGCATCTTAAAACGGGTTTGAGAGTTTTTCTCACTTGTCGGAGCTGACATACAAAGCTGAAATCTTTCAGCTTTCTATAAATCGAGTTGTCGATACTCTCCCTGTAAAGGTACTCTAATACGACCCTGCGTTGAAGGCTTTACTAAAATCCTACCAATCTCAGACCTTGACTCGTACTGGCCGTAATTCAAGTCGACTTAAGGGTGGCAAGGATCGAGGCCTTGACTCATACTGGCTGTAATTCAAGTTGACTTAGGGGTGGCAAGTATTGAGGCCTCGAGTCAAAACAGTGTCGAAATTGCGTTGCAGGCTTTACTAAAATCCTACGGATCTCTGACCTTGACTCGTACTGGCCGTAATTCAAGTCGACTTAAGGGTGGCAAGGCTTGAGGCCTCGACTCGTACTGGCCGTAATTCAAGTTGACTTAGGGGTGGCACGTATTGAGGCCGCGAGTCAAAACAGAGTCGAAATTGCGTTGCAGGCTTTACTAAAATCCTACGAATCTCTGACCTTGACTCGTACTGGCCGTAATTCAAGTCGACTTAAGGGTGGCAAGAATTGAGGCCTCGACTCGTACTGGCCGTAATTCAAGTCGAATCAGGGGTGGCAAGGAGTGAGGCCTCGAGTCAAAACAGTGTCGTAATTGCGGGTTTCCCACGCGAGGCGAAGCGCCAGCTCCGCGGGAGGGCGGCCACGCCACGGGTAAACACTCGACACGGGGCTAGCCCGGGGAAAAGTCTCGAGGGCGGGGAAACACGACTCATCAGAGTGACAAACCGTCCGAATTAGACTTATTAGACTTCTCACCACTCCATTCTCAGCGGGCAAATTAGGAAAGCGAGGATCTGGACCGCGATTTGGAGAACCACAAGAAACGGCCCGGTCACGGCTCGCACGTTGACGCGCGGGCGTGAGGTCATCCTGGACATTGTCCGCCGGGCGCTGTTTTGTCTGCCAGGCGCAAGAAATTGGGGAACAATCGCCCTGGCCTTTGTGCGATTCCAGGTTGGAGGTGTTCAAAGGCCCTTTTTTCACCTGTGTCCCTTTGTGCCCGTTGTTTGGCATTGTGGCGTGGCACTCGATAGCCGGGAGATCCCGATTGTGAGCCTGGGAACTTGGAGTGCCTTATCAATCCCTGAGATGAGGAAGGAATGCGGAGACAAAGGTTAACCCCTGCTGAGGCAACGGGTCCGGCTAATTTGAATATTACTCGTGTCGCGTGCTAGGGTGCCCTTGAGCTGGCTCCCATACACCTAGTTTTTCCCTCCTTTTTGTCCCTTTTTTATTGATTGGAGTGATTCGCCTCTTTAATGGGTCAGGTACGGAGATCCAGCCCTGATAATTTAAGCTAAGTGCACACTGAAAAAAAATTCTCGGCTTTTACTAAGGTCCGTTGGTACCTTCACCATCTCACTTTTTTACCAATTATTGGTAATTTTACCAAGACAAAACTGGGATCAAATAGAACCCTGAATTTTTGGTAGTTTTACCCTTTTCTTAGTAAATACACCGAGTTTTTTTTCAGTGCAGGGTCGGATTTGCCAGTATGTTCACTGAAAAAAATTATGGTAACATTTACTATAAGTCTACTTGATTTTTTACACAGTGATACTATTCAGTGAAAATAACCAGAATTATAGTAGTATTCACCAGAGCTCTGGTGATTCTTACCATAATATCGTAAATGTTATCGTAGAGCCTAGTATTTATTACTATACTTGTATTACTATGTCAGAGTATGGTAAAATCTAGTATGTTTCATTTTACAGTGTTTCAGAGGATATCGTCACTTTCCGACCAAAGTATAACAAGCGACATGCGACGTTAAAAATTTCCTCCGTCATTTTATTTTATTACAGATGAATTGTTCAATGAACCTGTCCAAAAATTTCACTGAATTTTATGTGCAGCACGGAGAAAATTCAGTGAAATTTTCAAACAGATTAAACCAACAATGTCTCTGTAAAAAAATAAAATGGCGGCGGAAATGTTTAAACTTCGCATGGCACTTGTGATACTTCGGCCGGAAGGAGGAAGATGACAATATATACTGCCGAGCTGAGGAAGGACGCCGTACGAGCCCTCTAATATTGCACAATCTCCTTTGATAAACTGTGAATTTTCAGAGAAATCTGAGAGGATTTTTCTTTGAGTTTTTTACTTAGTTAATTTTTTTCGCGATCAGATTTTGGATGTACTAATGTACTTAAGTGCGCCATTTGAACGCATTGCACTGGTATACTAAAATTCAATAGGCAGGTTGAAATAAAAATGCGCTTTCTCACTGGTAAAAAAAACCTCTTGGACCAATGCCGCGGTGCATTGACTTAAGAGTGCAGTTTCTTGTCGCCGGATTTAAGAGTCTTGAACTCTTGTTTCAAGCGGATTTTGCATTGAAACAAGAGTCCAGGCTCTTAAATCCGGCGACAAGAAATTGCACTCTTGAACTAAGAGGTTTTTTTTTACCAGTGATCGGCTGAGACTCGGTGAAAAATATGAGTTTTGATGACTTCTGGTCTCAAGCTGCAGGGACCGAACTGTAGGAGTCGCGCCAGTGGTAGGAATGCTTTCAATTCATGGAATATTCATCACGTCTGGTCGTTTGTCGCATGATTGCGCACTCGCGGTGCAATGCTGGATGCGCCAGTAAGCATCTGATTAGCCTGCCTCCATTGTTTCAGTCGGTAGTGTAACTAATAGAGTCCAGTCGAGCGCTGCGCCGGGTTTGGTCGAGTAGACCACGGAAATAAAAGCTAGACTCACAATCAGAACAGGTGAAATGTAAACAACAGAGAAAGACGCGGGTTATGTTGCCAAGTTGAAAAAGTTTAAGGAAACAATGATGGACACAATTTTGCATAATATAATAATTATATCAATCTCTCGAAGTATTTCTATAAAATGGTTATTTTCCAGATGAGAACACGTGACTCCATACCGAACCGAGGTATCTGATTTTTCACGAAAATATGATCGAGTAATTTTGCTTATTACTGCGCGTTATTAGACGATAAATCAATGGCATTTTCAGTTAGAAACGCCGAAAAGTTTCCCGGGAAAATTTTTATTGACGGGTGGAAATTTTGCAAACGTTGCAATTTTAATCTCGAAAAATGCAGCTATTCAAAATCATGCGACTTCGGAACAGATTTTCTGTAGATAAACCGAGATTTGTTCATTTGACTACGCAGATTTCGAATTCTTATGCTCCGTTAGTTTGTTCAAAATTGGAGTGTAATAAAGTTATTTCTACGATTTTTCGGGAGTTAAATTTAACCTCTTTCAGGCGAAAAAGTATTCCACTCCTGCCTCCCTTCTCAATTTTATAGAACGCCACCCTGAAAATATCTCTCCATGAATCCGTGACTATTCCTCGTTACTATACAAGACGAATTAAATGTGTACGTCTGTTTAGGAATTTTTCGCGCTAAACCGCAGACACCAATGAACTCTTGGACTGCATATCTCTGAAAGTCTTAATTTCGAAAAAAAAAAAAAATTTAAAAAAAATAAAAATCAAAAATAAAAAAATAAATAAATTAACAAAACACTAAAGTGTAGGAAAAATAACACGCCCATCAGGAAAAATTTTAGTTTCGCAATTTCCATATTGTCTCGCCGTATCAAGTACCGTTTGGCATCAGTTCCGTGAGAACGAACACGGGCCAGTATTGTACCTCGAATAGCGAGGATAAAGGTTTACGCTTCTTTGTGTTCCTAAAAGTCGATTGCCCCCCAATAAATGTAATTCAGAGTCGTGCGTTCTTTCTCCGGGGTACAATCGACTAATTAGAGGGGCCGCCCGGAGAAACTTACGATGTGAGAAGTTCGCTAGACGATCAGATGAGACCACGCAGGATTGAGTTTCCCGCCCTGATACCAAGATCTCAACTTAGAGCCACCCTGACCCAGAGGAAAGTCAATTTTTTCCGATATCGAAATTCGGAAGGATTGAAGGATTCAAAAAAAAGTGCTTGGACGAGCACCTGAGAGACAGGCACAGATTTGGGTGGCACCAATTTCTGTGCGGTCGATGATTGAATGCATTTTTTTTTAAACTTTAGTTCAGAATCCGGAAGTTCCAGGTGTTGGAGCCGTAATTTCGAATGTCCCCAAAATTTTGGTACTACCCCAAGTTGCTGGATGATATGGACATTACCAGTTGAGGCACTAGATGCGAAAAAGGAACTACTCGATTACGGTGTTTCAGAATCTTTCTTGCCAATTAATCCCTTGGAGAAGACTTTGATGGGTGATTTTTCCAAAATTCTTTCCATAGGAAATTGTAGAATCATAAGAAATATTCAGTAGAATTTTTAGTGGAAGGGATGCATTCACTTTCCTTGCGATGAATGAAATATTAGAGGAGACTCTGAAACACTGCCACCGAGAAGTGCTCTTTTCGCATCCAGTGCCTCGATTAATTTTGGCAATACCGCAACATTTGCAGGGTTAGTAACGTAATTTATTGGGGTACTACCACAACTAATTGAAAATATCCATATCATCCAGAGGTTGAGACTTGACCCCTACCTGTTTTTTCCGTGAACCAAAGTTCTTTTATTGAGTAAACTAGAAAACTAATACTGGGGTGGATTTCTGATATATTGGAACTTTATTTACTCAGTTTTCCTTTTATTATTATTTTTTTTTTGTTTTTTATTTCTTGTGTGGGAGAAGAAAACGTTGAGAACCAAACGGAGGGATCGAGGAAGAGCGAAAGTGGGGAGGAAACATATATGATGAGAACGGAGAGTGCCGTGTGAGGCCGGCCCTCGTCAGCGACGCATGTATTGCCGGCGCGGTGGTTTCACAGTCAACCTGTTTTTTCCAAGTAAAGACCAATTCGCTAATTAATCCTGTCGTCCATCTCACATCCCGAACATTCCTTGCTAATTGCTGGCATTCGCGATCTTGTCCACATTGTTCTCTGCCGGAGCGCTATGCGTCGGCACGAAATGTGCGCGCGAATATGCGTGGGAGGCCGGACCGGTTTCGCGAGATCCAGTAAAAGTCTCCGCTCCTTGCATGTGCACTTATCGAGCCCGTAATGAACTTGGGGGCTCCGAATCAAGAGCTGGGAATTTGTGAGATGATCTAACATCGCATCTTAGAAATATTGCAAGTTGGTTTTCTTTTTTTCATTGATCTGCGCCAGTTTATGTAATTCAAATGTGCACACAGTGTTAATGGTCGTTGATCAAAGTTATAATCCCCCGATATGCAGAGAAAACAAACTTTGGTTACAAATTGCCGTTTTCCAGACGAAGGAACGTAACTTCATTCCAAAGTTGCTAACTTCACTCGAACAATTCAATTTTTTTAAAAAAATGCACCATTTGCAATTCCCGTCTGAAATTGCTGTGATTTTTGTGTGAGGTCAGAGAAAAGATCGGTGAAATTTTCAGTTAGAAATTCCCGAAACTCTCCTGGTAGATATTGAATGCTCGAGGGGAAAGTTGGCAACAATGGAATGCAGTTAAGTTCTTTCGTAAGGGGAGTGACGAAGTATTCCGCTTCGTTTCATATGATTTTAATACGTACTTACATTTTCGATCCTGGAAATCCAACTCCGCTTCAAATAGCGGTAAGAATATGAATATTAGCATGAGTAATTAAAAAGTTGTTATCTGAACCGGAATTCAGTCCTCATGATCAATAACTTCGGTAAGCTGGACCGGAAGCTTTAGTGTCCCCTATGAGTCAAAGATTCATTTTTCATGGGGAGAAGTCACAGCTCCGAGCAAAAAATGGTCACTTTATTTCTACAGTAGTTTTTTTACCCCATTCCGCTCAGCATCACTCATCTATTTCTTAACTGGTTCGATGATTTGGTATTCTCTTTCATAAAGCGGGAAGATTGATAAGATTAGTAATTATAGTCGTGTCAAATTGTGTTGAAGCGCAAGGAAATCACACTCCATTTTTATTTTGATAAAATTTTGGGACAAGTAATGAAATGGAGTTAGCTTTTGAGTGTTGATCATTGATTTAATCAGCCTGCCAAAGGTTGAAAAAATCCGAATCGCTGCTGGATCATCCGCAGTGCACTACATAACGGGTCGCACCAGTTAATTACTTATGAATAGCCCTTTGTTTCTGTGAAGAGTGTTCGGATGATATCCACTTATAGAGTGTTTGATGTGCGTTGGCCTCATAAAGAGAAGATTTGGCGTTTATTAGCCCCAATAAAGGAGTATACTTTCACGGTCGGTTAAGACGGCAGTCATTGCAATGTTGTCGCTTGTTTATCTTTATTGAACCATTAAGTGTTTTCGTCAGTCTCTGTTGAAGTTTGGTGGATTAAAATGTACGAAAAAGGCAAAAAAATCTCTGTTGGGAAGTGTTCCCCAGATTAGTGTGCGTAACCTAGTATTTAACATTTTTATGTGTTTAAAACTCGAAAGTCTTAAAGAGAGTATTGAGAGCTACCAAGATACTTACATGCATAACCAGAGACAAGAGACCCTCCACTAGTATCTTGGCCATGTGGAAGCTTTTACTTTCGGGACTTCAGCATTCTACTGTTGACTTACCTACATGGTTGATGTTCAACAACGTGTTGGCAGTTTCGTTTTGCAAACAAGCCGAAAATGGCCGACGTTTGGGAAAGTTGTTTGGCTCATGACGTCATCCGAAGCTCATCATCGACCATGTAGGTAAGTCAACAGCCGAAACTAGGGTGACTGTTGTTCCCTAATAATTGTCCATAAGGAATTGTTGAAACCCCGAAAGTAAAAGCTTCCACCTGTCGCTAGGAGGCTAGTGGAGGGTCTCTTGTCTCTGTGCATAACTGACATTCAATCAAAATCCTCTAATATCGGAACTTACTGTACTTGTCTGTGGTGTAAATTGAGAAGCAAGAAAAACAGTTAACTCCAACATTCTGAAAGAAGTTTGTTCTAAGACAAAAATGTTTTGGTGAAATTTAAATGACATGAGTGAATTAATTCTGTACACGCACAGACCTAAACTTAATCACCTTCTGAGGTGTGACTTCGTGTTAAAGAATATGTGGTAACGAGAAATGCATTCAGAAGCATTAATTGTCCACATAGGTAACTATTCGTGTCCCGCTGTAGGTTTTTGGCCTACACGAAAATCTGAAGGAGAATATGAAGAGATGCTTAGCGATTATATTAAAGAATGATATGGTAACGAGGAAAGCACTCAGAAGCATTGACCCATCTATGCCCATTGGGTCGTTAACGACCCATCGCAGTTTTTAACTTCGAGTGTTAGTGTAAGTTAGGGAATTTCATGTGTTCAACACAGGAAAATCCATGTCCGGGATATAGGCAAGCCTACCTCATTTTTGTTGTGCCTCAACACGTGTTTACCCTGCCTATATAACGTCAAAAACAGTAAGTAAATAAAAAATCAATTAAAAAAAAGTTTTGGGCATGGGTTAACTGTCCATATAGGTAGCTATTCGTGTCCCGCTGTAGGTTTTTGGCCTATACGAAACTCTGAAGGAGAATATGAAGAGATGCTTAGCGATTCTGTATTATAGAATGATAACGTAACGTGGAATGCACCCATAGGCGTCACGTGTCTATGAAGGTATATCTATTTGTGTCCCGCTTTAGGTTTTCGGTCTTTACAAAAATCGGAAGGAGATTGTGAGGAGACTTTGATTTTTCTTGCATACTGCGCTAAAAGGCGTTTTCCAGAGACTGCAATTTGCAAGCAAAATCAAATTTTCCTCACACTCTCCTTCAGATTTTCGTATAGGCCAAAAACTAACAGCGGAACACGAATAATTCGTCGCTTGGCTGACACAAGGGCGTAACTACACATTGAGATGAGCCCGGAATAGCATTGAATTATATAAATGACAGGGTTCATCGCAGAGTGTAGTTACGCCCTTATGTCAGGTAGGCGACGAATTACGTGGACACTTAATGCTTCTAAGTGCATTTTACGAGTGACGTCATATGATACAATCGGGAAACGTCGATCGCCCTGGGACGGATGCTCATTGCTCACCCTCGGACTCGACGAGACACCTCTGAAAATGGTTGCCAAGTGGTGTAACTTCAACCCCATTCATTATGCATAAACCCCAAGGAAAATACGATATTTTCCTTAAATCCGGCAATGCCGCGTGGAGGTCTTCGTCTGAGGGCACTTTGCCTTTTCGACGGGATGTGAGCTTTGCTTTGACGGGAGCCGTTCTCGTTCCCCTCGTCGCTCGCTCTCTCTCGCACCTGGGCACAAACCCTAGTGTTCTCTCTCTCTCTCTAGGGACAAAGAAAGCTTGGAAGAGCGTCGGAAAGATGAGCTCGTCACTTGAGAAGCCCAGTTCCGCTGTCTAAACAAACTACCTAAACGGCACGACGCGCCGCCACCACCGTGTCACCCGTGTTTCCCGCCGCCGGTTGCCGGACTGCGCATGCGCACCCTCACGATTATCCACTCAAATGGGCAACGCTCAGCGTAGAACACCTATAAATGGACTACTAGACAAGGTACGAATTCAAGCAATCTGATTCGTGTTCCTCAACCAGTATTTCGCGTAGAACACGATTAGCGCAACAAAAATTACTGAAAATAACTCCTAACGAAGATATCAACGTTTTTATTTCACATTGGATACGAGGAATTTGAACTGCCCGCTCACAAGAAACTCAAAGCTCTACGTGAGTCAAATCGCGCACTACGACGGTTTCAGCAAGCTTCTCAATCGAGCAATGTTCATTTCCCACCATGCGTTTTTCGAATTATAAGCAATTTGCTATAGCTGAGCCAAAGTGTCAAAATTGAGGTTGCCAGATTTTTAAATCGCAGATACTATCATGATAACGTTTAGCGCGCTATGTGAATCACGTAGAGCATTGAGTTTTCATGAGGGGATGATTTAAAATTACGCATCATGAATCATTTTATATCTGTAAGGAGTTTATTTCGGTAATTTTCGTTGTGCGCATCGTGTTTTACGTGAAATTTTGTACAAGGAACACAAATCAGAATGCTGAAATTTGTACCTTGTCTAGTGGTCCATTTTGTTATTTTTTGAACTGGGGTTACCTTCTCGTGAACATCCTTTCATTTTGAATTTTATTCAAGTCGAAAAAAAAGAAAAGCAACTATCCGTACAGTTCACTTTACTCTCTCAAGAAGAATCAATTCGGTGAATACGAGAGTGACCGTGCTTGCATTGTTACCGCGGCCACGGCCGGGGATACCGGTTACCACTCGGGCGCATTTACCGCGAGCGACCGAAAGCTACAATGGCGCCGTGCACGACGGAGACGGAGCTTGGTTGGAACTAATCGCGGAGAGGCGCGGCAAAGAGCACTCCCTCCTCGGCCAATGGAACTCGCTTGTACGCGTATTGTGCTTCGCATTCCTATTCAACAGGGAGTACATCCTGGAAAATTACAAATCCTCCATACTCCGGGCGCTCGGTACAATCCACGTAACAAGACTGCCTCTTCGCCTGTTGAATAGGATTCAGAGGCGTTGGACTCTTGTTAACAGGAGGAGAGTCATCTTATGCAGTGACGTCATTTTACCAAAACCTTGGGAGGGGGGGGGGGGGGCAATTGACCTGCCACGACCCCTAACGACACTGGAAAAAAAATTGGATCTAGAGTCCAGGCTCTTGAAAACATTGACAAGAAAAAATACTCTTGATTCAATTGGATTTTTGCTTAAATCCAAAGGATATCCGCTCAAATTAAGAGGCTTGGTTCTTGATTTAAGCTTAAATCTGATTGAATCAAGAGTATTTTTTCTTGTCGATGTTTTTAAGAGTCTGGGCTCTAGATCCAATGTGTTTTTTTTTCCAGCAGAACCTACGCAAACCTAAGCAAAGAAGAATATCAAGTTTCCAGCAATTCGCTCAACGGATAATTTGCAGGTGTCCGAAATTTGATAAATTTCGTGTTGAAGTGGAAACTGGTGAGAGAACTGAACACGAGAGTACCGATGGTTCGTAAATTGAACAAGTATTATTAGTGAAGATATGATAAAATGATACAATATGCTAAAATATATATGTTTAAATGGGTCATGACGCCAGATGACGTCACTGGGTGATGCATTTTTTCACTGTTAAAACTATTTTTATACTGTTTCCCAAATGATAAGAAAAAATTTAAAAAATACTACGAAATCAGTTCTTTGAGCACTTTTAGATGAAGCAATGAAAAGTTCCGTGCAAACTCTCCTTTGCTCGATTTTAACATTTTGACATAACAATGTGCTTTCCCTGTGCATGTACACGCGGTTGCTGAATCAAAAGAAACTTTCTACATCCATTTTGACACGAGTGCATCAGATATGTTTTTAAGTGCAGGTTGCATAATCCATACTCTAGCCCCTGAAAAATATTGTGTATTTCCTAGTATGATGAGGTATATTACTAAAATTTCAAATCTTTTGTTTATTTCATTTCACTTGTGCAACCCTGGTTGGTGTCGTTGTAGCAATGAGACACTTGCGCACTGAAAAAAAATTCTCGGCGTTTTTACCAAGGTCCGTCGGTACCTTTACCATCTCACTTTTTTTACCAATTATTTGTAATTTTACCGAGACAGACTGGTAAGCTTACCTAAAAACCGGTATTTTTACAGTTTTTTCAGGTAAGAATACCACTTTTATTGGTACTTAATTCCCGGTAACTTTGCCATATTATCTCGGTAATTCTACCACAGTCGATAAAAAATATTGGCGTTTTTACCAAGGTCCAGTAAAATTACCAATTCCATAGATGGTAACTTTACCAAGAAAAAACTGGGATCAAATAGAACCCTGAATGGAGAATTTGCACGCAATTTTTTTATTGCTTCATCTGAAAGTGCCTAATGAGCTGAGTTCGCAGTATTTTTCATAATTTTTTTCTGACATGGGAAATTGGAGAAAAATTGATTTAAAAGTGAGAAAATGTGCCGCCTTGTGACGTCATCTGGCGGCATTTCCCATTTAAACACATATATTTTAGCGGAATCGGTTATTTTGTCATGTCTCCTCTAATAATTGCTCAATTTATGAATCAAGGGTATCTTCGTGTTCAGTTCACTCAGAGGATTCCACTTAAACAGGAAATTCATCAAATTTCAGACCCTTGCAAATTCTCCATTCTTGGTAATTCTACCCTTTTCTTAGTAAATACACCGAGATTTTTTTTCCAGTGCGGTTGGAAAATGTGCCAAATCCGGCCGGAGTGACACGTGCGACCTGGAGTCGATGGATCAATAAATCAATAGATCACCCCTCTCCGTGTTCATCCGAGACTTCCTCCGGTTCGGGCTGGAAGGAGAGCGCAGCCCGGTTGGCCTCGCGTTTCCTGCGAGGTGCAAGGCTGTCTGTCGGGCGGGCGCAGCGCAGGTGAGCCCAGACGAGACGGACGATCGCGAAACCGCGAAACGGTTACCGGGCGTTTCACGGGGCCGCGACTCGCTGCCCCGGGATAATCGACGGTGAAATGGAGAAGGCGCCGCGTCCCGCGTCGGGCGTCGCACCCGCTGCTGCCAAGCCTCGCGAAAGCCCCCACTGGTAAAAAAAACATCTTGGTTCAAGAGTGCAGTTTCTTGTCGCCGGGTTTAAAAGTCTGGACTCTTGTTTCAATGCGAAATCCGCTTGGATCAATGCAAAATCCGCTTGAAACAAGAGTTCAAGACTCTTAAACCCGGCGACAAGAAACTGCACTCTTAATTGAACGGAGTTAAACAGAAAGGAACCAAGCCACATCAGGATCGAACCGAGAAAAAGAGGTTTAAAGTTTAGCTCCTGCATAAGACTCAATGTAAAAGATAAACTTCAAGTTCAATTTCTGCAAAATTTGCTCCAACAAAAACTTTGAATTTTTGGCGATAGATAGTAGAGCAGTGGTTGAGTTCAAAACCACTCATAACTCAATTTTTCCCAAAATGTGGGTTGGTTCCTTTCTGCTTAACTCAGTCCAATTCAATGCAATGCGGCATTGGTCCAAGAGGTTTTTTTTACCAGTGCCAGTTGTGAGCCAGGCAAGCTTCGTCCGAACCAATTCGCCCCACGTATTAGTGCAGAGACAATATGCGTATGAATATTGTAAGAGACTTGAACGCAAGGGTAAGAAAGTAGTCCATTGGTAAAAAAAAAAAAAAAAAAAAAAAAAAAACCTCTTGGACCAATGCCGCATTGCATTGACTTAAGAGTGCAGTTTCTTGTCGCCGGATTTAAGAGTCTTGAACTCTTGTTTCAAGCGGATTTTGCATTGATTCAAGCGGATTTCTCTGTATTTGCTCAAATACCCTAAAAAAATCCCTAGATCTAGCAAAAAACTTATATTTTCACCGTATAATTATGGCGTTATCCGATATATCCACTGGTAAAAAAAATCTCTTGGACCAATGCCGCGGTGCATTGACTTAAGAGTGCAGTTTCTTGTCGCCGGGTTTAAGAGTCTTGAACTCTTGTTTCAAGCGGATTTTGCATTGATTCAAGCGGATTTCTCTGTATTTGCTCAAATACCCTAAAAAAATCCCTAGATCTAGCAAAAAACTTATATTTTCACCGTATAATTATGGCGTTATCCGATATATCCACTGGTAAAAAAAATCTCTTGGACCAATGCCGCGGTGCATTGACTTAAGAGTGCAGTTTCTTGTCGCCGGATTTAAGAGTCTTGAACTCATGTTTCAAGCGGATTTTGCATTGATTCAAGCGGATTTCGCATTGATTCAAGCGGATTTTGCATTGAAACAAGAGTCCAGACTCTTAAATCCGGCGACAAGAAACTGCACTCTTGAACCAAGAGGTTTATTTTACCAGTGTCGGCTCAAACAGACGCGAGTTATCACCGTATGGACTTCCGATTTTAACAAAACACTCCGAGACAAGGAATCAGTTTTTCATAGAGATTTCAGACGGAAACGGTATGATTATAAGAAAAGACTGAAATGCAGGAGTAAAAAAGTAGTCGGTCGGTCTGACGCCAGTCATCACCGTACATGGACCTCTGATTTTTACGAAATACGTTGAGACAATGCACCAGTTTTTTATGGAGTTCTGAGTCAAAGACAATATGAATATTGTAAGAGACTTTAACGCCGGAGTAAGAAAGTAGTCGGCTCAAACAGACGCGAGTTATCACCGTATGGACTTCCGATTTTAACGGAACACGTTGAGACAAGGAATCAGTTTTTCATAGAGACTAGAGTCAGGGACAGTATGAATATTGTAAGAGACTTAAACGCAGGAGTAAGAAAGTAGTCGGTTCGTCCAGACGCCAGTTATCACCATATAGTCTTTCGATTTTAACGGAACACGTTGAGACAAGGAATCAGTTTTTCATAGAGACTTGAGTTAGAGATATTATGAATATTTTAAGAGACTTAAACGCAGGAGTAACGCAATAAACGCAGTAGACTTCCGATTTTAACGAGACACGTTGAAATCGGTTTTCCATTTTGGACCATAGTATTTCACGCAATAAATTCTACAATTAGAGGTCCCGCAGCAACTGATAATCATTAGAGCTCATATTTTTTACTGTAATTGAAATTTGTGGAATTTTTTGCCTTGCTTTCCCCGCAAAATAGTACGGACCCAGCACTATTCTACCACCTTTTTACGTACATTTCGGGGCCATATCTTTAGTGTTTTTTCTTCATGTTTAGCAGCAAGCTATAGGTACATTGGGAGAAATTGCCAATTGCGATATTGAACAAGTGCACGCGTACAAAGAACGGCAACCCTAGCGGGAGGTGTTGTGAGTCGGAGCTAGGTGTGGCCGGGGACCCGGGGTCCGTGGCCGTCGCTGGCGGATGCTGACTCTGCTCTTCTGCTCAGCTTTGGTGCTGGCCTCGCCGCGGCTCCGGCGGCATTGCCTCTGCCTCCAACCTCCAACCCGTGCCCAGAACCGCGACCCGGCCGGGCGGCCGACCGGTGCCCCTGCTCGGGGTTCGTTCCTCGCTCTCGCGGCTCATGGCGCGCCCGGCCCGGCCCGGGCACCGTAATTATGAGCGACATCTTGTTCTTTCACACCGCCGAGGCGCGGCGCCGCCTCCGAGCTGCCCCGCACAGTGGAGCTCCCCGGGCTCCCAACCTATAAGGAAGAACGCCGTATGGACCTTCAAATGTTGTCAAATTTGCCGTTCGAAGGAAAAAGGCCGTATGAGCCTTCAGGCGTTACCAAGTGGATTGCACTTTGCAAAAAGGAACCACTAGCATTGCAATGTTGCTAAGATTGTGCAACTTCTTTCGTCTTGGAGGAAAACCCGGATTATCCATTAATAGTTTCTATTTTACTCGCTGAAAACTGTAAATTTAAGACAAAAATTACCATCTGAATTTCATAGTTTTTCACGATTTCCGCAATTCTATTGCAAAAGATGAAGTTGCACGATCTTAGCATCATTGCAATGCTAGTGGTTCCTTTTTGCAAAATGCAATCCGAGTTTCCTTTGACAAATCACGAATTTTCAGGAATATTTGGATTACATTTTGCAATAAGGAGCCACTATCTCTGGCTCGTTCATAAAAGCACATATCTGCATAGGGAAACCAATGGCATGTATGTTGTTTCTAAAATGGGGCAGAGGCAGTGGTTCCTCATTGCAAAATGTAATCCCTTTACGAATATTTCTCTTCCGATTTTTCGGAGGATTCCGTTCGAGATTTGATAAAAAAAATGTCTGAAAATAGCACATTCATAACTTTCTTCGAATATTTTCCATCGGAAAATTCTCGCTTCTCGCTTCACGTGAAAAACCATGAAATGTTATTGGCTCTGCGTCGTAATCAGTGATGACGCACAGTCATCATGATCAGTGATGATCAGTGATCGGAAAACGACGCTCTAAGTATTTTAAGACCAGTGCAAACTCCTTCTCGCCCTGGTGAAATTTACAAACCCTCATTCTATGAACTTTCGTTCGGCAGAATTTGGAACCACCAAGACTCGCCTCGCCGTAAAATTGTCTCTTATTCAAACAGTGCGACGCACTTTTATCCCTTCACACGCACCTACTTGGAACATCAATAACACCCAAAACTTTCGACTCGGAAGAAGTAGGTCAAAGTTCCCAAACTGCAGCCTCCGTTTTTCGATTTTCGGCTCCACCGAGCAGCGCCGCAACCGCACCATTTTCGAGTCCCGGTCGGAGCTCTCCAGTCTCCTCCTTCGGGTTACCTGCCGCGGCATCCTCGCGCAGGCTTGCCAAATCCCCCTCGAAAAATAATCAATATACTAATGAGAAACATTTATAAACTCAACCATGGACATCGGGCAACACTTCGTTGCATTCTCTTTTCGTGATTAATGCTCCGGTCGAGGGTTATTCCCCTTCCTCCGCCCCGAGGGGGCTCAAGCTCATTGGTACATGCCGATTCCCCGTAATGGTTAACCTCCACCCGCCGTCCGTTCCGAGGGACCAAATTACCGGGGAGGTGTCCGATGGGCGCTTCGGTTTTTTAATCCCAGGGCCTCCTTATCCGCATTCTTCGGGCCGCGTAGTTTTTCGGCGCTCGCTTCCAGCGCCCGAAAGTACGGCCTCGACCTTAACTTTCTTCTTCAGCCGCCTCTCGTCCTAACGATATCCAGTTCTCCGGGACTGTTCCTGGGATGGAGCGTCCAAGAGATGGAGATTTTCAATTCGACGATGCATTTGTCTTTAGCTGAAAATCTGTCGAGTCAAAGAAGCTTTGAAAGTTCAGGAGCTTAATTGGACTTATTTCTGCCAAACGGAACTATGCACACTAAGACATGAGCCCTGGGACCCACACTGGAAAAAAAACACATTGGATCTAGTGTCCAGACTCTTGAAAACATTGACAAGAAAAAGGTTTCTTGAGTCAATCAGATTTAAGCTTAAATCAAAAGGAAATCCGCTCAAATTAAGAGGCTTGATTCTTGATTTAAGCTTAAATCTGATTGAATTAAGAGTATTTTTTCTTGTCGATGTTTTTAAGAGTCTGGACTCCAGATCCAATGTGTTCTTTTTCCAGTGCATAAGAATATATGCATAACAGAGCTCACGTCATAATGTGCATAGCTCCGTTTGGCAGAAATAAATCCAATTGGAGAGTCAGAGTCATCGCTGCAAGTTAAATACTATCCATCTCTACTCTGCCGTACTGAGGAAGAACGCCGTATGAGCCTTCAGGCGTTGCCGCATTTCCTCCAATACAAAACGATTTGAATAGGAAAATTGTGAATATTCTTCTTTAAATTTTTCAGACAGTTTTGTTCGTAATTTAATCTAACATATCTGAAAATTTCAAGGGAAAATAAGCATAACTTTCCTCAAAAATACATGTTTTATTACGGAAAATTTGGCAACCGTTGAATATTCATACGGCGTTCTTCCTCAGCACGGCAGTATTACAATCTAACTTTTAAGCACACATAGGACTTCAGAACCTGTCAAGTTTACAGGAGCCTCCATAATAACTTCAATTTTTACAATCACTAATTGGGGGTCTAGGTGTTTTGATTTTAAACAAATATGAATAACCTCCTTCAAAAATTCACGTTTTATCCGGGGAAATTTGGCAACTCTCAAATGTTCATACGGCATTTTTCCTTAGCACGGTAGAGCTCCTCCGCTTCTTTCCCATAAGCAGCGTTTTATTTGGAGCATCGTGTCAAACGAGCTTGGGCCCGCGGTCACGGTTAACTTGAAGTCCACCAGACGAAGGCAGTAAACACTCAAAGCCCATAAAAACAGTGAACCACGGGGGCATGCTAAACGATCCTTCACCCTCTGACAAGCGTAGCGGTGCGAGCATCGAATTAAACTCGATTTTCTATTTCCACGCCAGACCTCCTCACCTTCTCGCTCCCACTGATTCAATTAAACCTGCCTCATCTTTGTTTTGCCAACACGCCTCTCTTTGTCCCTCTCGCCCGTCATATTTTCTCCTCTTTGTTTACCTTTTCCTTTCACCTGGATCTCTTTGTTTTTCGGTCCGCTAGTTAATCAATTGCCCCGAGTCCGGCGCATCGTTGTCGGGCCGCCCCCGAAATCCACCGGACACCCGCGCGGCGCCCCCGAAAAGCACCGGAGTTCGGCAGCGATGCTCGATGACTGCGCTTTGGGTCGCTTGACACCCACGAAAAAGGTCCTTGCCGGAATCCTAATCAAATTTACCGTGGGAAGCTCACTTTTAATTTCATCTTTTTTTCTGCTCTCGGCTCTCCCACTGCGCTTTGTTGCGCCTAATTTGCTTTGACACTCGAGCTGTTTTCACCTTGGTTTTCGGTGTTTGTTCTCGGTGTCAATTCCTGGTTTCGCCCGATGTCGCCCTTTGTTTCGATTGTTTCAGAGTCAGTCTCCCGCTGCTGGGCTTTAAGTATTGCGGGTTTGTAGACAAAATTAATAGCATGTCTATAAGGGTGGGTACTTGAGCATCTTGAGAGTCACAGGTTGGATTTTGATCCCTTAGCATCCTATCTTCGACTCCGGTGTGCCACTCTCCTCCCCTCGATAAATCAATGGTGAGAAAAAATGGCCTTTCGAAAACTCTCGAAATTCGGTCCTTTTAACCGACTTTTTTTCTTCCTCGAGAATCTTCTAAAAAATTATCCAGGAAAACCCGGACCAATTAGGAAGTTACAACAATTCTTAATAGGGTTTCTGGCTCAAGCAGTGAATAAAGAGAAGTTTAACATGATACGGAAATTTTAAAAGCTTATCTCTGCGTTCATACGAAACGTTAAAGCTCAAAAGTTTTCGGATTCTCTCTCTTTATATACTTTTTTAAATACCTTTTCAAAGGAGAAACGTGGCAAATAAACTTCAAAATTTGCCTTTTAGTCAAAAATTATACGTCAAATCTCTCCCAATGGCTCCTTTAAATGGATTGCATTTTGCAAAAAGGAACCACTAACATTGCAATGATGCTAAGATTGTGCAACTTCATCTTTTGCAATAAAATTATGGAAATCGTGAAAAACCATGAAGTTTAGATGGTAATTTTTGTCTTAAATTTAGTTTTTAGCGAGTAAAATAGAAACTATTAATGGATAATCGGGTTTTTCCACCAAGACAAAAGAAGTTGCACAATCTTAGCAACATCGCAATGCTAGTGGTTCCTTTTTGCAAAATGCAATCCAAATGTGCGACATAGCATACAACTCATCATACTGGCATATCTTGAAAGTCGGTTTTCCTGAGTGTCATATGAATTACATTTTGCAAAAAGGTACCAAGAGCAATCCAACGTTGCTGAGATTGTACTACTTACATTCGTTGTAATAGAATCACTGAAATCACGCAAATAATTAAATTTGTCAAGTCAATTTTCGTCTTGATATTACAGTTTATTGGGAGTGAAGATAAAACTTGTTCAGATGATCAGTTTATATTTACAAAGTAAAAAAACTTGCACAATCTTAGCGACATTGGAATACTATTGGTTCCTTTTTGCAAAATGCAATCCATATCGACGGTGAAACTACCAAACCAGGTATCTCGTTTGCGGTGTTTAAAAATCTACGCTCACATTTTATTTTTTTGAAGTAGACCAAATCAATATCATTCCTTGAAATTTTCACGGAATTTTCTCCGCACAAAGAGGAAAAATCACAGAAATTTTCAAGACTGGATGTTAAGTAGTTTTTCATTTAAAAAATAAAGTATGACAGGAAGTCTGCGACGTCGCAAACCGAGATACGTGGTTTGGTAGTTTCACCGTCGATATATTTGAATGTATGTAAACCAATGGATTCGCATAAAGATAGACATCGGAGTTACCAACTTACAAGATTCAACGCTTTCAATCGCTTTTTGGTCCTCGCACGGTGACGAATCGAAAAATGTCACATAGGAACTCCGATGACGACAGAGACAGGAAATCGACCCGGCAGAGACGCGCGGGACGAGGATATCGTCACAGCCGATGATGCGATCATAATCAAGAAACGGGAATGGTGTCGATATCGATTCCCGTTACGGTGCGGGTGCAACTCGACAACCCGAAACCGAACACGTCGATTATCCGATGAGCCTTGGGATAGAAGCACTCTTACAGACCTCGGAGCTTATCGGAAAATTAACTCATGGGTTTCGACATAAAACGATGTCTTTTGTCCGGGAACCGAGCAAAAAAAAGAGAGAGAACCACGCGCGATGCGAGTCATAGTCATTTCCCCGAGGACTCATTACAACCGGACACAAGACAAGAGTTCTCCCGTGCTAAGGAAAAACGCCGTACGAACCTCCAGACGTTGCCAAATCGTATTTGATAAAACATAAATTCCCTTGTAAAATTATGAATATTTTTCTTCCAATTTTTCCGAGAATTTTGCTCGTATTTTGATCTAAAGCTCTTAAAAATTTCGAGGAAAAATATTCATAATTTTTCTCAAAAAAAACGTTTTATCAAAGGAAACTTTGCAACATCTAAAGGCTCATACGGTGTTCTTCCTCAACACAGGAGAGTTGCACGCTGTAGCCAGGCAGGAATGCATGAATGAACGCGCCGTGAATGGGGCGAATGAATGAGCGAGTAGTGTATTCTGCCTTTTCACCCCCTCAACCTCGAGATCGAACCCTCGAGATTTTCCCCGCAACAAAGATGGGTTGCAACAATACGTGTTGAGTCAACCCTTTCAGTCACCTGATTCCCCGGTTTGTTTACCTTTCCGAGCCTTTGTGCCTCGTGGTGCCTTTGTGGTAAAAAATTAACATCGGGCTGTAAGTATGAGTCACATGTTTTCTATTGAGGTTACTTAGTATCATGAATTAAGAATTTGATATTTGCTCCGTCACACTTGTTATGGAGTGATGTCCAGAGTGCATTTCACTCTGGTGCCTGTTTTGCCTCCGATTAGTTCGGGAGTGGGGGAGGGTTAACTTCGCAAAAAGAGTTGATACCTCTTTGAGAGCGGAGATCACTCCGCAAAAACTAAATGTAGAGTCTGCTCCAGACAAAGCAGGCCTCATGATAAAATACACTACGGAACTAACTTCAAATTAATTTTTAACGATGTAATTGGATAAAATATGGCCCGAAGGAGCATTTTAAAAAAATAACCCACTTTGAATAATAAAGTTTTACTGAAACCAAAGCATGATAACTTTTATTTTTGAAACTTCAGCTTGGAATTCCCAACTTTACAACCACTTATCATCTTCTTTTTCCTATCTGCAGGGCACAAAATTGTCAGATTAATACACTACTTTACGATCTTTTGATCAAACAGAAATTAATTAAAATACTTGCACCGTGTTCTTGGAATATACTCGCAATGCTTTTCCATGGCGCTCAGTTCCTTTCGACCGAGCGCGCTATCCGGCATTCTAATTTCCTCAAAAAGAACTCAAATTGGCACTTAGTTCCGTTTGACAGAAATACGTCCGATTGACATTTGAATTTTGACTCAGCGCATTCAGCAGCTCGACAATGGGCGTTATGTTCACTTCGACAACTCTTTACTGTGCGCTTGGTCAGAC
The DNA here is from genome assembly GCF_918797505.1 of Bemisia tabaci. Taxonomy (NCBI): domain Eukaryota; kingdom Metazoa; phylum Arthropoda; class Insecta; order Hemiptera; family Aleyrodidae; genus Bemisia; species Bemisia tabaci. The sequence continues at coordinate 8,809,946 of NC_092800.1, read as the reverse complement.
CATTACACTCTTAATCAAACAACGATCGGCTCGTCACAATGAGTTCATGTGAGTTGGAACTAGTGAGTCGGGGGCCTAACGAAAAAGGCAAAGAACTCTAGGTGTGCTAATAGATCGTGCTAACTGCTTCCAGATCTCCCAGCAGATTTGCCCGATGACACAGAAAACCTACACTGCGTCTCCCTACACACTGATTTTGACACTTGGGCAACGCTGTTGGTTCCAACTACGCGTAAGGAAAAACGCCGTATGAAGATTCGAGAGTTGCCAAATTTCCTTCGATAAAATGTTAATTTTTGAGGGAAGTTATGAATATTTTTCTTCGAAATTTTCAGGGATTTTAGGTAAAATTGCGAGCAGAGTTATCTGCAAAATTGGAGAAAAAATATATACAAATTTTCCCGAAAGTCGTGATTTACCAAAGGAAATCTAGCAACGCATGAAGGCTTATACGGCGTTTTTCCTTAGCCTGACAGCACGGTAGAAAACCAAAAAACGCAGGTACCAACAGCGACCGCGGAAATATTTCCGGCTGTCTCCACAGTTGACGTTCCGGTCCGCGAAGACCGGGCGCTACGAGAGTTTTTCCACGATGGTTTTTCGGAACGGCAACCGGTCCGCGCGTGAGAAAATCACACCTCGCAGCGCCTTTTGAAGTGAAAGACAAACGCTGTCGGAAGACAAAAAGGTGCGTGATTCTTTTTGGAGCCTTTTTTTATGGTGGCGTCTGGGATGTGTTTACAAAGGCGAACGCGCAGGTTGTCTGTCTCATTCATTCGGGTGTCTGCGAGGCGCCACGTAGGAGCTGTACGTGTGTAGACGGTGGATATTTGTTGAGGTCCTCGGTAAATTTTCATAATGAGCGGCTTGAACGGCCGACTCTCAAAAGCTAAGGACCACCGCGATGAAAAGGTATGTTATTTACATACGAAGCATTTCGTAAAATTTACGGAACCCGATGAAATAGGATTTGAAGAAGCGCATATTGCATCTATGAAACTTGATTCGGAGAGAGTAAGGTACGCCAAGTAGATGCATAAATTACATTTTTTATTTACCCAAATGCATTTCACCCCATAGGGCCATCTTCAGTGGTATACATAAGGATCACAGACTACAAGCAAGTACAAGAACATGCATAATCTAAGGACATGCTGATGAGAATTAAAAATTACGGGTACTAACTTCATTATAGCATACAGGTGGCAATTAAATAAATAAATAAAGAATTTGCAGGTTAAGTGAAACTAAGAAACCCAACATTCAGCATAAATCACTAATGAAGCAACAAGCATCAATAATTGGAGTGGCGGCAAGATTCAAATAACAATATTAATTCCGTAATTTTTAATTCTCATCAGCATGTCCTTAGATTATGCATGTTCTTGTACTTGCTTGTAGTCTGTGATCCTTATGTATACCACTGAAGATGGCCCTATGGGCTGAAATGCATTTGGGTAAATAAAAAATGTAATTTATGCATCTACTTGGCGTACCTTACTCTCTCCGAATCGAATCCGATGAAATAGTTGGAAAACATGCTCATCATTCGATTTATTTTATATGTGCGGAGCAACTTCAGGAAATCATTTCATTGAGTCTCCTCTCGTTAGAGTGTTTGGAGTTCTTCTCCGAAATTACGTCATTTCTCGTGCGAAAGAACGTAACCCCATTCCAAGGTTGTAACATTCACCCTAACAATTCGATTTTTGCAAAAATGTACCCGGGCATTTTTTGTCAGATGTTCTTCTCCTTGCATGACATCATAGATGAAAAATAAGTAAAATTTGCAGTGAGAAATGCCCAGAATTTTGTAAAAATGCGATTTGTATAACGTTGTGAGAGGAAATTTAGTAACGTTGAAATGCAATTACGTTCCTTCGCGAGGGGAACAAAAATTTGGACTGCATTTTGCAATTTGAAGCTGTAAATTCTGGCTCATCTAAAAAAAACGCGTATGTGCAAAGAGAAACTAATGGCACATACGTTGGTTTTAAACCGGGCTAGAATTTATAGTTCCAAATTGCCAAATGCAGTCCATTTTTTCCAGTTCAAGTTACTAAAGCCAAAGCGTCTGACCTGGAACTTGGGGAAGAGACGTAACTTCTGAGAATTTCGAAAAATTTTCTCTAATTTCCACAAATTAATCCCTTAAAAACAGCTTTTGACGAGCCTGCTATTCTTGGAATCAACAATTTAAATGATTGGTATTCAAAACCCTCCGATGAGATCATTTCTGGGCTCATACCTATTTTTGGCGTGTTTCTCGGTTTCAAGTAGAGACAAGTTTGAATACTTCACACATTCGACCCTGTTGAATTACGAGAAAGCTCGTGTTCCTGCCGACGGGGAACAGTGGCGTGGCGTGAATGATCGATTATCGATATCTCGCCATTTGAAGCTATGGTAAAGAATCGATTACTGCAGACGTGTCCGCTGCAAACACCCTGATAATCGATCTTTTTTCATAGGTTTAAATGGTAGATCAATCGATATATCGCAAAGCACGCCACGTCACTGACGGGGAAATTTTACGACTTTTAAACATTGAATATTTCATAACTGATTTTTGCCTCCGATGTCGTCTTTGTTTAACGACTTGCACGGCGCCAGAGTTCTCACTGCCGTAACTTTATGGCCGAGTCTTTTTGGAATTTTTCACGCTCCATTTCTCATTCGCTCCGGTGGCTTCTCATTCGTCCACTCGACGCTCTTTCGTCAAGGCAAAGAATGACGACGAGTCAAAATCACGTCGCTGTCGCTCAACTATGCCGTGTGAGTGTCTGAATCCACAATACAAGTATTCTTCACCGAGTGACGGAATTCGATGCTTACGTCGTCGTCGTTTTACAGACTGAAGAACGTATCTGCAGTCCAGTCACTCCAAGATTTTTACCAGGAAAGTGTCGGACATATTTCTAACTGAAAAACTGAAAACTGCATTGATATATCTCGTAATGACGCGAAAAATTAGCAGAAATTTGAATAAAAACCACACCATCAAATTTGTATCAAAAATTGAATTTTTATGGCGATCACCCAACCTTGGAACGGAAGCTCACCCCTTCGTCTCGAAATCGCCGATCTATGACCTCTTATCGAGAAAGGAACTTTCGTATTAAAAAAAAATCAAATTGCTACTTCTGCCTGTACAATTTCTGCAATAAATTTAGAATTCAAAACGCCCAAAATGTCAAACCAAACTGTGTCACGGTAATTTGAAGCTTGCACGTGATTTTGAGGAAAAGCTTATTCAAGGTAGGGAATGCTACTTTTTGATCTCTAATGGGTCAGAAATTAACTAAACCACTCGGTACTCCATTTTTGGGCTACCAATGTGTATCCTAATTTTACCATTCAGAATCCAACCTTTCCAACCTGAAACGTCGTTACCCTGAAAATTTCGCCTCCCTGGACTGGAGACATAGGTCCAAGGTCTCTTTTTGTCGTGGACGGTCACATTTTTCAATCTTCCTCTCTTGACTGGAGGTGCAAGTCGAACCACTTCTGTCGAACTCCACTCCGTCCATTATTTTCGGCGGGGCGTCAAAAAACTCAAGGTCCGAAATCAGACGCGAGGGCACCGGTGCGGTGGCGGGGTTGGCGCCTGTGCCCCCGACACCGTCGCCAAATTTCTCGATCGTATCCGGAAACACACGTGGAAAAGCGGGGATTTTCCTCGAGTTCCGACAGCCGCGGACGAGTTGCCAAGGCGCCCGGTCCGGGAGCCGGGCATTTCGTCAAACATTAATCATTTCACCATGAATCATAAAACAGCGGCTCCAGGACGGTGGCGGGGGGGGGGGGGGCTTCGCCCCCTCCCCCTCCACCACGGCTCCAGTTCCGGCCAATCGCGCGATAAGTCACGATCCCTCGATTATCGGCTAATTGTCCATTACAATGTCTCGCCCTCACCTCACACTCGCGCTCGGCGTTGCCAGTTCAGGCCGAGAATCTCCTCGAACCATAAGTGAAATTACTGATTTTCCAGTCCGGATGGCAACCATCGGGCTCCCATTTCGACTCTGGCACCTTCGGTGACTTTTTGGCCTTTAAATGCCGCGATGCGGTTTGTTTTAGAGCCTCTTTTTTTCACCGAATTGGAAAACGGAGACGTGTCAGAACTTGTCTCGGTATTTTGAGTCTTTGACCCAGAACCATTGTAGGTTGGAGGCTCCTATTTTTCGTTATTTTTTACTTTTTCCATTTTGCGATGATTTTTTTCAATATTGCAGGGCGATAAATGTGACGGATAAGTTGATGTGGCTGAAATAGGGGGACCCCTTCAGGCACGTGCGTTGATAGGGCATTGCTCGGTTCTAGGTGCCAAATTCGGCAGACAGAGCCAGGTGGTGCGTCAGTAAGAATACTTATCTGTGAAAAGTAATCACTGGGAATACATCATGGCTATTTCTAGAATTAGTCATTAAATTTAGCTCTGTTTGGCAAGCATGCACGCGCAATTTTTTAACTCATTTTACAGGATTTTAATTGAACATTTTTCCTCTGTGTTACAGGTGAGATATCGGAATTCAGTCTTGAGTATAACGGGGCAAAATTTCAATTACGTCTTTTGATGCCACGTACTGTAAGTTTCTCGCAACTTTTTGAATGAGACTTTCTGTGCGAGTTTGTCAACTGATTTCAAATGCTTCTATTCATTCTCTTGCGTTACATTTTTGAAAACGGAAACAATGGAGAAATAATTGAAACTTTAGATACGCAATTGAACAATTGCGACATTTGATATACATTCTTCAAGTTTCGATGCGCAAGGATCCTGGACCATATTCTGTGATGACATCACTCGCTGACGTAATCTCGGCTTTCTACAGATTCAGCTCATTTCAGCGGCTGAAACAGATGTGCTTTAGACGTCTTTCAAGGAATTAGCGCCACTGAAACTCTGTAAATTGACCCATCGATGCCTCTCTAACTCGGGGATTAGATCAGGGTCAGAATTTTTTTACAAATTATTTTTAGTAACACTATCTCACTTTCCGCACAGCGATGCCTAATTTAACGGAAAATTAGCATTTATCTCACGTCCACAGCAGTTCAAATTCACAACGGAGTATACTTTTAATACATTCAATTTAAAAACAGGAAACAAAAAGATAAGAAAAGTTGGAATAAACTAATACATGATAATTTGTTCACATTATGATCTTTTTGGTAGGAAAGCTCGCATTCGAACCACTGGTACCTCTCTGGAGAAAGGGAAACTATCATCTTTATTAAAAGATTCAGAGATGAAGCTAACATGAGCTCAACAGTGAATTGACTCACCGCAAAGATCTTTAATTTTTAGTCACCATAAAAACAGAGTTTGACAACCATGAGATCTGAACTGCAGTAAATTGCCACTTTTTATCCAACAAAGTGACAACATCGATCTCAATGGATATTAGTGCGCACTCCAGACAAAACAATCTGAATGTTCTAAATTGTCCGAATGATGACTGTTCATGTTTTGCTTCAAAGCTGCAAATGCAACCTTTTTTGTACCTTCCCTCTTAATTTTTTTTTTTTTTTTTTTGCTTAGTTTATTTATATTTCTCCGTAAAAAAACTCAAATCACTTCAGAGGTTTTCTTGGAATCAAACGATAGTCATTTGCCACGGCAAAAGTTTGTTTTCAACCGTCAGGTTGGCTTACTTTGAAGATGGTTTTTTTCGGAATCGAGAGTTTCAAACTTATCGATTCCAGCGTTTTAAATAAACACACTCTTATTATTGAGTACTTATGGAGTGAGCGCCCAGTAAACATAGATTTTAGAGATAAAGTTCGCTCAAATAGGTGGTGATACGGGTACCGCATAATCAACTGCGGATATTCCAATACAAAAGTGTCTTTCGATAATCAGCCTGTCTGTTCAATCAGCCCGTAGGGTTGCAATCGACGTCTTGACGGTTGCATCTCGAGAAACACAGGAATGCCCTGCGGTCCGATCATTGAAACTAGTCGGCATGATAAGACAAGCCATATCCCTATCTTAATCTCGCAATATATCGCATTCCGATGTCTTTGAACTTTCGAAGTCGATGCTTTAAACTTTCAATAATCGGTCTGCTGGAGACTTAAACGCTGCGTAGGAAAGTAAACCATCTCATGACGTGACACCATCCTTTTTGTCCGGTCCAGTTGGCTACGATAGCCTTTATCCATCGCAACCACCCGTTTCCACCACTGGGATCGCTCTACTTTCTCTTTGTCTCTTTTGTCCATGAATCGCAACACTCAGCCAATGTTGAATTTGATAGACAAAGCAATAGACAAAGATGACATAGGGGGTATGGAGCGATCCTGTTGGTTGAAATGGATGGTTCTCATAGACTTAGGGGATAAATGATGGACTGACTCTAGAGTCCCTCATGAGCGCCGTCTCCACTCGTCAAAATGACATCAAAATGGAAGCTCAAAGTGAATCGATTTCAACGATAAGTGGCTCAAAGTCGGGACTTGATGCGATTGATGAGTGTTGCAACTCAAAATAGAGCGGCGTGACTCTTTTTTGATCAACAATCACGAACAGATCGTATTCATCGATTCACTTTGAGCTTTCATTTTGACCCCATTTTGACGAGTGGACACAGGGCTATAGTAGAGTCCCTTTATACTGAGAGTCAAGACAATTCGGCTCATGGATGACACAAACGGGAATAAAGATTACAGAAATTGAACGTTTTTCGTAATCTTTGATCGGCCCATTCTCAAATGCCTTTCTCCGTTCCTCCTCTCATTCCGTTTGTTCCTTGCCGAACCCGTAATTCCCTGGTCCATTCCAGATTATAATCTTTGCAATTGGTGAAAATGTAATCTTTATTCCCGTTTGTGACACTGTGGAGGCCTAAAATACGGGAACCAATCAGAAATGGATTCAAATTGTCTTGACTCTCAGTATAAAGGGACTCTAGTTTCCACCATTAATATCCCTCCGTATCCTTTTTTTTTTTCTTTGTCTATCACTTTGACCAATTTCAACAATCAGCCCGCAGATATCCATCGCAAGAATCAGCGCGAAATACCTGGGGCCGCGGACACCGCATCGGTGGGATACCGTCCGGGGCGATGATGTATGGTAGTGGCAAAACGTTTTCAGTTGCCCCCTCGGCTGTCATCTCGACTGGCTCGCCGGGATCGGAATCTCCGGTTGCCGAACTTCACCGGGCACCGCGGCGGGGCTCACCGAAAACCGGGCGGAAAGGCAACGCGGGGCCGCGGCGGGGTGCGGTCGGGTCGCGACCGGTGAGCGGTGAGTGGGACAACAAGTTGACACGAGTGTCGTCGTGTGCTTTTGCTCGGATGCTCCGACCGGGCCCGGTGTTCCATGTGACGGAGGAATTTACACGTGTCAACTCTAATGATCCCGAGCTGGACCTCCGCCGATGCTGTGCGCCTCCACTCCCGAGCACTCAGTCACTCATTGGTGTTGCATTGTCCGAGGCTCGTCGAGGCACCCACTGGACAACTTGAGCGAATTTTGTTTTGCAACCAGAAAGTATTACTGACTCATCCTCTGTTTGAGCAAATTTTCTTTAAAAATGTACGTCCATTCAGCGAGCTGATTATTGAAATTGATAGACAAAGCTATAGACAAAGAGAAGAGAAGGGAAATGGAACGATAGTTGTTGAAACCGGATGGTTCCAACAGACTCAAGCACTGGAAAAAAACATTGGATCTAGAGTTCAGACTCTTGGAAACATTGACAAAAGAAAATACTCTTGATTCAATTAGATTTTTGCTTAAATCAAAGGGAAATCCGCTCAAATTAAGAGGCTTGGTTCTTGATTTAAGCAAAAATCCGATTGAATCGAGAGTATTTTTTCTTGTCGATGTTTTTAAGAGTCTGGACTCTAGATCCAATGTGGTTTTTTTTCCACTGAGGGGAAAGTAATGGACAATCTAGGGCCTTTATTTGTGAGTTGCGGTTGCCGTTAGTCAGTCAATTGCTGACAACCTTTGTCCATCGCAACCACCTGCTTCCACAGACAGGATCGCTCTGTTTCCCATTTGTTCTGTTGTCTATAGCTTCGTCTATCGATGCTAATAATCAGTCCGCAGGACGTAGAATCTCTGCGTTTAGAGGGCGCACATCTTTTTCACCAAGTTTTATAAATTAACCATCAAAATATGAATCTGCGAGAACTGCGACACATGCACAAAGAAATTAAAATAAAAGGAGATACTGTATTAGCAGTGCCTGTTTTTGAACTTTCAACAAAATTCATAAACATGTTTGTATTTTTTGTTCTTTTTTAAGTAAAAAAAACATATGATCACGTTACAAAAAGTCATGAAAAATCGGCATCCAAATGTTATTAATTTCTGAAAATCACTCATTTTAATGCTAAACACAAAAAACTGCAAAACATGTGTCACATACAGTCGGATAACGTCGGCAACTTGCAAGCAGTATGCTCGTAAACTCTATTGTGAAATAATTGGCAACGGCATGGTAAAGCATTTATTTATAAAGAGCTTCAAAAGCACGACCTCATCTTGAAGCGCCTTCAAATCCACGTGATACTCTCTGCTCCGCCGGAGAGTTAGTTTAGTTGCCTATCCGAACCGAACCCAACTAGGCCATGGGTTTCACTGTACGTGCTCGCGGGATTGTTAGCCGGTCATATGCGATCGAGATAAAAGAAAGTATCACTGAATTCCATGCAAAATAATCAGGAATTTCTATCTAACTCCTTTACTTTTAAATGTTTTAATTTTTTTTACTCAACACAAATATCGACGGTGAAACTACCAAACCACGTATCTCGTTTGCGGTGTTTAAAAATCTACGCTCACATTTTATTTTTTTGGAGTAGACCAAATCAATATCATTCCTTGAAATTTTCACGGAATTTTCTCCGCACAAAGAGGAAAAATCACAGAAATTTTCAAGACTGGATGTTGAGTAGTTATTCATTTAAAAAATAAAGTATGACAGGAAGTCTGCGACGTCGCAAACCGAGATACGTGGTTTGGTAGTTTCACCGTCGATATATTGCGAATTGCTGCCGATTTCGAACTATATGTACACACATCACTTGCAGCAACACATATAGCATGAGAACTAAAATTTTAAGTGAAATTCATACGAAATATTTGTTAGAGCTCATAGAAGTAAAGTGATACAAAATTTGTAAAAGTGGAAGGCTGCATTATCCAAAGGAAAAAGAACAAAGAGGGTTTCCTAACTCGGACATTTAAACAGTTTTTTTTTTTTTTCAGAGTTTCCTCTTTGAAAACTATAGTTTTATCTTTTTTAACTTCTAATGCTGGTAGAGTAGAAAACGAAGGATCGGATTTTCTTCTTCGATTTGAATATATTTCTCCCCGAACTTTGGCATCGATGCCGACGAAACTGGTGAATGGTGATCGTTGTAGATGCTGCAGAGGAGCGACATCGGACAACACCCTCTGCCAATTCCGTCGCGTTCCTGATTCGCCTCGACGATGATGTAAAAATCCAACCACCCTCCCAATAAACCCTATCTTCCGTATGATACCATGCGTCCCAGGGCTCATCTGACAACCTAGTTATGCCTTTATGTCATGTTCGCCGGCAACGAGCATGTCCTGTCGCGTCTGTCATGTTCCGTCTCGCGGAGTTACACTTGCTCGAGAGTAATCTCGACGCTGTTTTTTTTTTTTGTGCCCTCTTTTTTTTCGATCGAAATTGCTCAGAGCTGAGTATGGGCGGAAATTCGATACCGAGGATCTCGGGATCCCGCGCCAAGCTGTCTTGGGCATTTGCATTAAATCCCGAATTTTAAATCAGTATTCGCTCGTTGGCTCGTTTCTCGGTCGCTTTTTCTCCGATCTCTGGGGTCATTAGAGATGGACAGAAAAACTGGATCCAAGTTGAGAAAATTTATTTACAATCGGTTTTGCCCATTGCTATTTCGTCGGCGAATTCACGGAAAAAGTATGATGATGCCAACTATATTATTTTTGGCCGTTTTTTAAGCCGGCTAGAAGTGTAACTGCACTAGCTAGAGGTTTTACTGAGTCGTCCAGTTAGTTGGATTTACCAAATTCAGCGGGCTGATTATTGAAATTGATAGCCAAAGCAATAAACAAAGAAGACAAAAAGGATTTGGAGGGATCCTATTGGCAGAAGCGGGTGGTTGCAATGGACAAAGGAGGTAGGTAATAGACTAACTAACGGCAACCCACGAGAGACCCGACAGTTAGTCTATCATTTTTCCTCTTCGTCTATGAGAACCACTTATTACAACCAATAGGATTGCTATATACCCCCTATGTCTTCTTTGTCTATAGCTTTGTCTATCAATTTCAATAATCGGCCCGCAGCAAGGAAATAACATAAACATACGTTTTGTCCTGCGTTGAAGAGCAAACAAGGCGACTGAAACTTATTTATTTACTGCAGATTTTTAAGGTCATTACTCAATTTCAAGCACCTATCCTCAGGGACTGCTAAGAAGTAAAAGAAGAGTTCTCTGCGAATTTTGCCCACAAAAAGTCAGATTCTCCCAAGGCTCTCTTTTCCTTGTCGAGATGGCACTCATAATTTGCTTGCAAGAGAACTGTTTCACTTCCTATCGAGCTTTTTCTGAACAAAATTCCCTCTTTTTCTCTTATTTCCTAACAGTAACTGCAAATAGGACATAAGTCGTACATATACTGACATTTTTGTTTTGGCCATTTGGATGGCTTAAGTATAAATAATTTCAACTTCTTTAGCAGTCAATCTCTTAACCGCCTTTCGCGTGAATAATTGTACACGCAAATTTTTAAAATATCAATGGTGCTGTAATTCATACTATAATGACGTGGCCGGGAACTTAGCCCCCACCTCCGTGTAATATAAAAAAATCAATCGCCCCTTGACTAGCTCTGCCATTTGCTTTGCAATTTTGAAACACTACCATCATCCGTATTGAAGAGAGAAATGGTGAGATCTCCGCGTAACAAAAAATGAAGGACATAACACATTTGCACGAAGATTACAGACAAGTGAAAAAAAAATCAATCCTATTGGCAAGCGCGGAGTGACTCAAAAGGATGGCACCCGGAGTCCGCCGACCAACCAGAGCCGCGCAGACAATGGTCCTGCGTCGGAGGCTGACGCAGCGTTGCCATATTGCGGGTAAAATTCGCACGATTTACGTTAAGAAGTACGCGGACTTTGCCGCGGTTGGCATCGATGCACCGAGGCAGATCGCGGAGGCTTCTTGTGGCGGCATGTTTGGGCTCGGAGTGGCTCGATTGGAAATTGAAGTGCACCTACTATGTTATTATATTCTCACCTACCACCCGATGTTCTTTTTCCGCCATCGCAGGGGCCTCCTCCGGAAGGTTGCCGATTTGTTTTATGCGTAGGATTTGAGATGAATCTTTACGAAGAACCTGTGTAGGAAGACAGAAAATGCTGGCTCGGAGCCAATTATTGACCCGTGTGAAATTTTGCGTAAAGAGTGACTCCTTCATACACTGAAAAAAAAAAACACATTGGATCTAGAGTCCAGACTCTTGAAAACATTGACAAGAAAAAGGACTCGTGATTCAATCAGATTTAAATCGAAAAGAAATCCGCTCAAATTAAGAGGCTTGGCTCTTGATTTAAGCTTAAATCTGATCGAATCAAGAGTATTTTTTCTTGTCCATGTTTTTAAGAGACTGGACTCCAGATCCAATGTGTTTTTTTTCCAGTGTATGAAAAAAACGTATGCATACCATATGGTAACACGTCTTTTAAATCTACTCGTTTTTGCACACAGTGATACCTACTATTCAGTGAAAATAACCAGAATTATAGCAGTATTCACCAGAGCTCTGGTGATATTTACCATAATATGGTGAACGAGCTTCTTGTGGTAGATTTTGGATTCTAACGAGTTTAAAATGGCAACGAAAAGTGAAGTTGTTAGGAGTTTTCTCATTTTCAGATTTTCTTAACTTAAATCCTGAAAATTTTGTTTGAGGTTATGTTCTATTGTTTCGAACCAAACGATACATCGAGCCACTATCGAATACGATCTAGACTATTTTTTCCGTGTTTACCAAGTTTGCAACGCTGCTTGACGCTATTTAAAGATCATTTTCAAGCTCTGTCCCGTGTTACCCTATACCCTTACAAACTACCGTGAATACAAACGTACTATGAAACGCAGCACTAAGTTCATTTTTGCATGAGCCTTGAAAAGCCCGGAGAAAGTGCAAACTACGGCTCTCGTTAAAATTTAAGTATCACTTTCTCGGTAGCGTTTCAGAACAATGGATGCGGCCGCGACCACCAGCTGGCTCTCGCGAATTCGCGAGCGGTTTCCTCTGAATTCGCGCTCGGGTTTCAGCGTGTGCCCAGATCCCGCGCGAGCTCCGGAGTGATAAAAGACGTATCAGCATAAGGGCATTGGGTGTAGATACGTTCTTCTTGCTTAATCGGTCGTTTTGCGTTAAAGTTGATAAGTCGTTGTCCCGACTCCTCCTGAAAAGGGATAAGAATAGCATGCTCCCTTACAGCAGAAAGAGCATGAGTGGCGATCATTGAAAGTTTTAAATTTCTGGTTAAAAATTTAATCAATAACTAACTTCAAATTTTCCGCGGTTTTTGATCAACCGCGATATTCCTGGTCTCCATGATCGCGAACAATGTTCGAACCCCATTGTAAAACCGTAGTGTAACACTGAGATGAGCCCTCTCGTCCGTATAACTCCCTGATTTCCAAGCCTCTCATGACGATTCAGTTACGCATTTACGTAAGCAGAACAACGAATCTTAAATGCGTCCCCTTCAAACGTCGCGAACTGAAAAAAAATATCGGTGTATTTACTAAGAAAAGGGTAAAATTACCAAGAATTCAGGGTTCTATTTGATCCCAGTTTTTTCTTGGTAAAATTACCATTCATGGAATTGGTAATTTTACCGAGAAATCTCATTAAATTATTGAACTTTCTCCGTAATTTTACTGGACCTTGGTAAAAACGCCAATATTTTTTATCGACTGCATGTGGTAGAATTACCGAGATAAAATGGCAAAGTTACCGGGAATTGATTACCAATAAAAGTGGTATTCTTACCTGAAAAAACAGTAAAAATACCGATTTTTAGGTAAGTTTACTAGTCTGTCTTGGTAAAATTACCAATAATTGTTAAAAAAAAGCGAGATGGTAAAGGTACCAACGGACCTTGGTAAAAACGCCGAGAATTTTTTTTTCGGTGCGTCGTTTTCGAGTGGGAATCAAAAAACGATTCAGTGAGCAGGTTCACATTGGAATCGGGAAAGATGCCGCGATAAGCGGCGTGCGCGGGCAGAAAATCGAATTCTTGAGATGAAAGTGCGGGAATTAATTTGATCAAAAACGCCAGCGAGGATGTCAAGTCTCGAACGGGTTCGTCCGCAGTCGGGTTTGATGCGTATGGTGAGTGCGTCATGTCCGGCAGCCGGGTTGGATGTTGGATGTTGCGGTATCCTGTATTCTCGAGACAGGGGACAGCGGGTGAAAGATAATCAAGGGCATCAAGTGTGACTCGTGGGATGTCGAAGGAGGGTGATCTCCTCCCATCCTTGCCAGCTTATACTAATTACCAGTGGATAAAGGACGGGGTAAGGGCTAATGAAATTGGCTCGTTTGATCTTCAAGCCTACTGGCAGTGAGGGGTACAGGGTGGTGTGAGTGTACAGTGAGGGGGGCCTAAAAAATGATCCATTTCCTTGGTGGTTATAAATGGTCAGAAATTCTCATACATTTTACCGTCTTCTCTGCGTCCCCGGTAATTTTATCGCATTTTGTGGAAAAAAAGTTGGTCAAATAACCAATTGGTCGGTATAACATTGTGAAATTACTGAAAGGCATTTACCTATAAAAAAGCGCTAAAAATAACGGGGGAAAATACCGCTACCAAGAGTTTCTTATGGTCAGTGACCACCACGGAAGAAAATAGATGACGCCAATCAGGGGAATTTCCGTCATTTTACCGTCTCCTGTAATTTTGTTATATTCCTGGTACTTTTACAAACTTCTACCGATCGTATTCTCGTGTCCGGGAAAAAATCTCGGTGAAAATAGAGGTGAAATTACAGAAAACACCGTATCGTTACCAAAAGACGGGGAAACTCCGACAATTTATGGTGATCTAGCTCTAAAACATCAGGTGAGATCACTAATCATTTTGGTAGTGACCAGTTACTGGAAATTTCCGGTAATTTTACAAGCAGTCATGATGTGCAGCGTAAAAAAAATGGTACATTCACCCAAAAACAGTCCGAGAATATTGTGTTTAGTTCTGACCATTAGTTGAGATATAAGACAATTCAAAAAATCGGTGAAACTAGAGGTGTCAGCTAAGTTAGCATTTGTTTACATTTCGCTTGCAAGCGATCACAATGCAGTCGTCCAATAGCGATCAAAGATTGACCGCGGCCCGATCGTGAACTTAATGCATCCTCGATCCCTATTGGACGACTGCACCGCGGTCGCTTGCAAGCGGAATATAAACAAATAGCAACTTATCTGACGACACCTCCAGCAAGTTTTGCGCGATTACCGACTCCAAGAGTTCTCAGTAATATTTCCGATTTTTTTGACCGAACACGATAAAAGTATACCGGTATTCGTAAAAAAAATTACAAAGAACTCAGATACATTACCGGAGATTCTCAATGATCATTATTTATCTCAAAATTTTTAAAAAAATTGACTTTTTCTTTCCAAAGTAGCGCATCGACTCAAAGCGATGGATCCGATGGATCATGATTCATGATGAAACCGACTGAAAAACTGGATATCTTGTCATCGATGGCAACGATCCGAACGGCGGCAAGTTACTTGTCAACGGGTGCCGACATGGCTGTGGTCATGGTCCCGAGTTCGGGACAAGGTTCGAGTGGTCTGGGTCCTTCGATTTCGATCAACTTTGACTTTGGGGCCCCCGGTCCGACCCAGGTGGCCCGGGCCCCACACTCTGCGCGTCGTCTGAGATGCCCCATCCTCAATCAGTCCGGATTTGAGTTGCCCGATCACCTCTGTGGGTCAGTGGCGTGGTGTGCTTTGCGATCTATCGATAATTCCCCATTTGAAGCTGTGGTAAATAATCGATTATTAAGGTGTTCGCTGCGAACACCCTGTTTATCGATACTTTTCCATAGGTTTAAATGGCCAATCCATCGATATATCGCAAAGCACGCCACGCCACTGCTGTAGGTTTGCGTCTTGACTCCTATGCAGACTGAAAGTCTACGCACCAAAATCACTCTGGGAATCGATAATTGGTTCAAAATAAGACCTTTTCGATGCATAAAAGGTTCTCTGTGCGCTTTTTTCCCTTCTTTTTTACAGCACTAGAACCTGTCGAAATTGTGAATTTCCCCCGGCAAATTGTTCATAACCTTTCCACAAAGCATCAAATGTTGTGAAAATGGACTTTCAGAAGTGATTTTTCGCGTCATTTTCATTTTTATAATTTCAAAGATATGGCTATTATGTAGAGGCAGTATGCAAATTCTGAATTTAAAAATTACCTCCGCTTTTCTTGCAGAAATCTTGCATACCGTCCCTACATGAAAACGCAGATCTTTAAGACCAACAGACCTTTTCAACCGAGTATACTAAAAATTAATCTGTAAGGATCAATTTTAAGTAAAATTTGCCGCTTGGTAAAAGGATTTTGTACAAAGCTAGAAAGAAAAACAAATCTACAACTTTGACGAGCTTTAACGCCACAAACAATGTATTTCTGGGACACTTTCATTCATAAATAGTGTATCTTTCCTTCGGAAAATACACTAAAAATAAAGCCTTCTTTTGATCCCGAAACTCAATTCTCAGGGAAAATACGGTGAATTGACTCTGAAAATCAGGGACATGTGAACAAATTTATGCTAAAGGAAGTATGTGCATAGGGTTTGCATGCATCATACTGCCGTGCTAAGGAAGAACGCCATATGGGCCTTCAGACGTCGCCAAGTCTCCTTCGATAAAAACCCAATTTACTGGAAAAATTGCGAGTATCATTTTTTTAAAATTTTCAGACAATTTTGTACACAATTCACTCTAAAATAAGTATCTAAACATTTTGAGGAAAGATATGCATGAATGTCGTCAAAAATATATGTTTTATCAAGGAAAATTTGACAACTCTCGAATGTTCATACGGCGTTCTTCCTCACTGAAAAAAAATTCTCGGCGTTTTTACCAAGGTCCGTCGGTACCTTTACCATCTCACTTTTTTTTACCAATTATTGGTGATTTTACCAAGACAGACTGGTAAGCTTACCTAAAAACCGGTATTTTTACTGTTTTTTCAGGTAAGATTACCACTTTTATTGGTCATCGATTCCCGGTAACTTTACCATTTTATCTCGGTAATTCTACCACAGTCGATAAAAAATATTGGCGTTTTTACCGGGGTCCAGTAAAATTACCGAGAAAGTCAATAATTTTACCGAGATTTCTCGGTGAAATTACCAATTTCATAAATGGTACTTTTACCAAGAAAAAATTGGGATCAAATAGAACCCTGAATTCTTGGTAATTTTACCCTTTTCTTAGTAAATTCGCCGAGATTTTTTTTTTCAGTGCTTAGCACGGCAGCATACGTCATTAACTTTTCAGCATAAGTACGTCCATGTGACAAAGAAGAGTTGCGATGTGACAAAGAAGAGTTGTGATGTGGCAACGAGGAGTGGTATGCTCGATGGTGGCCTCTTGAGCGTAGACCAAGCTCATGTTACTGTCAATTGAAATGTGTGCAACAAAGCGCGGCGTGTGCCCCTGCCCGTGTATCTGTGTCTCATGCCTCTTGCCGCCGCGCCACCGCAAGGGGCCACCCCCGAGCACCGAACCCCGAATCAACGCCACTGATCACCCGTCATCTTCATCGTTGCCAAACAACCCTGTCAAATCAACCCTTACACAAAAATAGAAACGTTTCCTACACTGAAAAAAATTATATGCTGTTTTAGCACCGAGGCCGTCAAAAATGTATCTGGTGATCCCAACATACTGCCTTTACTGTCCCCGCAGTTATTTTTACATCCTGTGAATGCAAAGTCAACTGCGTTGGCAATCAAGGCAGTATCTTAGGATCGCCAGACACATTTTCGACATTCTAGGTGCTGAAACAGCATACTACTTTTTTTCAGTGTACGCTTGGACCTTAACTTAAAAAAGAACGATTTTCGGAGGGAAAAATTCACAACGTTGACATGCTCTAGCGCCCTGAGAAACGCGTACATAGAGAAACTTTCTAGTGGCGAGGCGTGAATGATCGATTATCGATTTTTCCCCTCTTGAAGCTACGGTAAAGAATCGATTATTGAGGCATTCGCTGCGAACACCGTGTTAAAAGCTTTTTCATAACAAAACTGAAATGTAGGGTCTTAGGGCTTTGAGAGATCAGAGGCAACATATTTCAGAGACCCCGCATTGCTATCATAGACGGATCCGGACCTCTGGAACGGTGGGGGCGGAAGAGGCAGTTGGAGAGAGGGGCGTCCCCCAGAAAATTTTTGAAGTGTTAAAGCATTTATTATGCAGTGAGTCAGAATACTAAGTGAATACACAAGAGTGAATAATCACTAAATGTAAGCGTCCTTCCCTCTTTTCTCCGTTTCTACCCTCTTTTTCCCCCTCTTTTTTCTTCCTTTTTTTGACAAACGTGGAAGGCACACGCCCCTACGCCCTTCCCTTGGATTCGCCGATGGAAAAAAATTACTCTTAGGTACAAAAAATTCGCCATCAGGAAAGAAAGTCACGGTCCCGCAGATTCCACACACATGTGAAGACAGCTATCCGTTTCGTTTTCATGATTCTCGCTTTCATCTCTGGAGGGTGCAAGCAGAGAGAAAGTGAAAGATCCAATTCAGCGAAAAACCGTCCTCCCAAGACAGGGGTAATTTAATATTCCGCATTCGATTAAAGCAGCCTCACACGTACTGAAATATGTTCAATCCTTCGGGATCCTGCGTTCTGACCGTGGTTTTGACGTTTGAGCGAGAAATGGGGTCAGCGAATACATTCGACGGTTGGATGCTGGCAGGTCTGCAAACTGGAAGATCAGCGTTTGCACCTGAAATGCTCGGCTGAAAACCGCAACGTCCGGTCGGCAAATTAAGGTCAGGGAGGCCTCCCCTCGAAAGTGCCCGATGATATTTCTGCATCTGCCGCGTTGTGCACTCCGAAGCGAGGACTGAAAGATTCTCCGGGCAACACGCGGATGCGGTGCCACGAGAATTAATTGCCGAAACTCCGGTTGCACTCCGTAGACAGGAAAGTGAGAATAGAGATATTGCAGGTGTCAGAAATTTGCGATTCAAGTACTGATTCCTGCAGTGTAAAATATTGCGGAAAACACGATAGTGTCACTTGTCTTTTCTGAAGTCAACTCCAAAGCTCCAAAAAAGCCTTCAAATGCTGCGGTACTACCACAAATGGACGTATCAATGCTAAAAGGAACTATGTCTCATGGAAACCCTATGCACATAGTTCCTTTTGGCATAAATACGTCCAAATAATTGGAAACGTCCATATCATCCAACAAATTGGGGTAGTACCAAAATTTTAGGGGTTTACTGACACTGTTTTTCCGTGATGAGATTACAAGGCTAGAAAACAAACAGGGGGTTGAAATCACTCTAAAATGTACCGCGTTGACAGAAAGGGCCCAAGCCACATCAGCTATTGTCAAATTTAACCGGGATTGTCAATTTTTTACGAGAAAACGTTTGTGCGGATTCCTTTGAAAATGTTAAGGACTTTGCTTCGTACTATGGAGAAAATTCACTAAAATTTGCACAAAAATCCGCCCGAATTTAGGCAATAGCTGATGTGGCTTGGTTCCTCTCTGTTTAACGCGGTCCAAACGTCCCAGGCATTCTGTTTGTTATTAAAGTATTGGTTTCCCATTTTCTTGTGTTTTGCTTCATTGGCAACATGTTTGCGCCAACTTGGCACTACGTCCCACTAACCAACATTATCGTTTTTAGCAAGGTATCATTCCCTTCAAGCGACATGTTCGGCGTTTCACTTTCCTCGAACCGAGAGATTGGCTTCTGTTATGAAATGTTTGAGTTGTGCCTTGGTTTCCCATTTTCTTGTGTTTTGCTTCATTGGCAACATGTTTGCGCCAACTTGGCACTACGTCCCACTAACCGACATGTTCGTTTCGAGCAAGGTATCATTCCCTTCAAGCGACATGTTCGGCGTTTCACTTTCCTCGAACCGAGAGATTGGCTTCTGTTATGAAATGTTTGAGTTGTGCCTTGGTTTCCCATTTTCTTGTGTTCCGCTTCATTGGCAACATGTTTGCGCCAACTTGGCACTACGTCCCACTAACCGACATGTTCGTTTCGAGCAAGGTATCATTCCCTTCAAGCGACATGTTCGGCGTTTCACTTTCCTCGAACCAAGAGATTGGCTTCTGTTATGAAATGTTTGAGTTGTGCCTTGGTTTCCCATTTTCTTGTGTTTTGCTTCATTGGCAACATGTTTGCGCCAACTTGGCACTACGTCCCACTAACCAACATTATCGTTTTTAGCAAGGTATCATTCCCTTGAAGCGACATGTTTGGCGTTTTACTTTCCTCGAACCAAGAGATTGGCTTCTGTTATGAAATGTTTGAGTTGTGTCTTGGTTTCCTATTTTCATGTGTCTTGCTTGATTGGCAACATGTTTCCGCCAATTTGGCACTAAGTCCCACTAACCGACATGTTCGTTTCGAGCAAGGTATCATTCCCTCCAAGCGACATGTTCGGCGTTTCACTTTCCCCGAACCGAGAGATTGGCTTCTGTTGTGAGATGTTTGAGTCAACGGGAAGTGAGAGTCACCGAGCTCCGTCGCCCAAGTCAGAGTGTCCAACACCCTAATCCGGATTACACTAACTCTTTGTTTAACCGTAAACAAACTCAACGACGACGCCCCGATCCCAGGGTGCTCGGTTTCAAGCGAGGGACCGCTTCCATTAGCGCTATCATAATCGGACGCGCACCTGCCAGTCACCTGGAGGCGCGTTCCGGGAAAAGCCCCGAGAAGCGGGAAATCGTGAAAACGTTTAAACAAGCGGAACGTGATCCCGGCGAGGCCTCTCGCTGAAAAAACAACGGCCCGCTAATCTCGTGACACCCGGGACAATGACGAGCAGGAAGTAGCTCGCTGGGAAACGGGCGGGCCATTGAGAAAAATCAAAACGCTTGATGAAATTAAATTAAGCATGAGTGACTTTCAAAAAAGCTAGGGCTACCTGGTGCTCCTGCGGGTGCTGTGCCTTGGGAGGTTGCTCCATTTATCCGGGCTCGACCTGTGCGCTGTTTTCTCGGTAGTCGTCTTCGGTCTCCGTGCTCGGTTGAACGGAGAAGAGTACGAGGCGGAAGTGACTCGGTATCGATATATCGATGAAAATATACCCTGATTGAATGGCTGATCAGAAGAAGGGCGTACTCTGCATAGGGATAAACCAGAGACAAGAGACCCTCCACTCGTATCTCGGCTAGAGTACCTTCATAGGGAGAGTATTTTAATTGCAAATGGAGATGTTGCATGTGAGAGGAATTTGCGATTTGACTATTGATCCTCATGTAAAAGTTCGCGAGAAACACGATGGTCCCACTGGTTTTCCCTGAAATCAACTCCCAAGCTCATAAAACGCTCTCAAAGTTGAGGCCAAATGGAGGGGATATCCCACCCTACCCTGAGAGTCCACGTCTACATCAAGACAAACTCTCCATGCAAAGATAGGGAGCAAATACGTTAGCAGAGTTGCCGTGTTTTCAGTTTTAGAGTCCCCGAATGAAGTGGCAGCCCTGTCAATGTATTTGCTCCCTATCTTTGCATAGAGAGTTTGTCTTGATGTAGAGGTGGACTCTCAGGATAGCTTGGGATATCCCCTCCATCACGTCCTCAACTTTGAGAGCTTTTTTTGAGCTTAGGAGTTGATTTCAGGGAAAACCAATGGCACTATTGTGTTTCTCGCGAACTTTTACATAAGAATCAATAGTCAAATCGCAAATTCCTCACACATGCAAGATAACCTCATTGGGTAAACTGAAAGAATAGTCACACGAACCCGTACAGCACGACTGATATTGAACACCGTGCCCCGTTTTATTATACGATCGAAATTTTTCGTTCAGAGCATGAATTTATACGATCTCCGTTGTCCACAAACAATACAGATATAAATATTATCCCTTGTATTGGCGGCGATATTTTTCCTGGTCACGACTCGTACCTCTGTCACAACTGGACGTATTTCTATCGAACGGAACTATGTGCATTAAGACGTGAGCCCTGAGACCCATAAGAATACATGCATACCAGGGCTCACGTCATAATGCACATAGTTCCGTTTGACAGAAATGCGTCCAATTTGCGAAAATGTCACATCTCTAGGGGAGCGGAACGACATGCGACACCGTGACATGCCTGATTTTGGCGCTGGGGCCGTGGCAGGGAGCACTAGAAGAACACCTCATCAGTGTCGCGTCGTTGCCAAATTTCCTTCGATAAGAAACGAATTTTCCGATTTAAGTATTAATATTCTCATTTCAATCGCTCGCAGATTATTACTTACAATTCAATCTAAAGGGTCTGAAAATTTTGAGAAAATATAACTAAGGATATCCTCCAAAATATGGATTTTGTCGGTGGAAATTAGGCAGCGTTCATACGCACATACGACGGTTTTCCGTAGCGCGGCAGAGCCCAACGCTGAGCCCGCGACCTGATCTGCCGTGCTAAGGAAAAAAGCCGTATGAACATTCGGGAGTTGCCAAATTTCTTTCGATAGAATGTTTATTTTTGAAGACAATCATGAATATTTTTCCTTGACATTTTCAGACACTTTAGATCGAATTACAAACAAAATTATCTGAGAAATTGGCAGAAAAATATTCAAAAAATTTCCTGAAAATTAGTGATTTGCCAGAGGATACTTGGCAACGCCTGAAGGTTCATAGGGCGTTTCTCCTTAGCACGGCAGTGATGGAAGGTGTGTCACCTAATGAGCTTAGCCAGATACCTACCTGACTTACGGACTCGCGGCTTAGTTCACTTACCGCTGCCCCCTGGAAGGGGGCGAGGGGGGCCACTTAGTACAAATACACGGATAATAGTCCCCGAGATTGACACTAAGTACCTTGTTGCTCTCCGTGCGACAAATCCACTCGGCTCGACTATTGCTGTCTCCATCTGTCGATGCGCTCGGAAAAGTTATTCATTGAAATCAAGCGAGGCTCTTAAAGAGCTCTTTCGCCTTTTTGAAGATCGACGTATCGGAATGGAGCATTGATCTTTGACATTCTTTCGGGATGAGCGTTCATAGAGCTGTCTACCCAGACTCAAACTCAACATACTGCAGTAGTAGACATACACGGGGAAAAGTTTTATGGCAAATATTTTTTTAACTTTTATTGGCAATACGGTAAAGATGCTCGTTGAAAGTTCACTTTAGAAAGACAAAATCAAGCTTACTGGTGTGTTCATTTGAACTTTTTCTTTTGAATTTTCAAATTTTCAGGAGTTAAGGGTCTTTTTAAGGCGAGATTTCCGGAAAACTTTTCCTGTAGGATACTTTTGTTCTGTTTCCTTCCGACACCATTACCTACAGTAGACGCTAGACAATCGTCACTCATAATATGAAGTCAAAAATAACAGCATGTTCACTGAACACTTGACTCGGTTCCTGGCAATCGAACAATTTGTTGTTTCTCCCGCGAAAAAACGAAACTGCTTTTCAATATTGCCAAATTTTTCCTCCCAAATTTCAATTTTAATGTAAATTCTTCGACACTTCTAACTGAAAATTTCACCGATTTTTTTTCTAGTCTCATGCAAAAATCAGAAAAATTATGAACAAAAGTTGCAAAAGTATAGTTTTATAAAAAATCGAATCGTACGGGTCAATTTTGCAACCTCGGAGTGAAGTTACGTTCCTTCGTCCATGAAACGATGATTTGGACTGCATTTTGCAATTTGGAGCTATGAATTCTGGCTCTTCCGGAAAAACACTTATAAGCATAGGGAAACTAATGGCACATACGTTGTTTTTAAACCGGGCGAGACTTTATAGTTCCAAATTGCAAAATGTAGTCCACTTAGCACTTTCAAATTCGAATGTTGTCACCAAACGATGATTTTCTATTGTTTGACAGTTAACTCTTCACCCGCGGGCAAATTTTACATATTTCATCGATGGATCATATTTTGTCTGCGGTATGGCAGATACTTTTTCACCCCACTCGCCCTATAACTTCTGTGAATTACTCGAGCAGATCACTGGAAAAAAATTCTCGGCGTTTTTTACCAAGGTCCGTTGGTACCTCACAATCTCACTTTTTTTTACCAATTATTGGTAATTTTACCAAGACAGACTGGTAAGCTTACCTAAAAACCGGTATTTTTACTGTTTTTTTCAGGTAAGAATACCACCTTTATTGGTAATCAATTCCCGGTAACTTGGTAACTTTACCATTTTATCTCGGTAATTCTACCACAGTCTTTTAAAAATTTTGGCGTTTTTACCGGGGTCCAGTAAAATTACCGAGAAAGTTCAATAATTTTACCGAGATTTTTCGGTAAAATTACCAATTCCATAAATGGTAATTTTACCAAGAAAAAACTGGGATCAAATAGAACCCCGAATTCTTGGTAATTTTACCATTTTCTTAGTAAATACACCGAAATTTTTTTTCAGTGTAAATCCTTTCGCACGGTTCCATCCTTCCTTCACAACACCCCAACATTTTCGAGAATCGGCCACCTCATTTCGGCTTTAAGTGACTTTTTTTGTCTGGCAGGACGCCGTCCAGGAGTGCCGATTATGACGTCACCACGGATATTTTCACCCTAATCAGCAAGAACAGCCCAACTCCAACGCAAACCCCGTGGAGATAAGCTGTTTTTCTCTCAGCACGGATCGGACGAACACGCGACAACACCGGCGCCATTCCACAGTCAATTAATCCCTGTTTAACGCCGCGGATCGCACCAATCCGTGTTTTGACACGCTCAGACAATTTCGGCTACTCGTGCGACAACTTTCCTCTCCTAGCCCCCGCCCCCTTGGCCCTCGAGAATCCGAATTCATAAATCAAACCCGTGTTATGCTCTCAAAAATGTTAAAAGACTGGCTGATCTTGAGCGTATTTCGGGGGTATGAATTAGTCAGAACCTAACGTGCCTGTTATCGAACGATACTTGGAATGTGAGTATTCTTATGGACTCACGAGCTCATCTGAAGTTGATACGTTTGCGGTTTTGAATACTGGTGACGTGACGGAATTAGCTCAGGTTTTTTTACCGTGATTCTAGGTTTTTACGCTATGAAACAATTAGTCGGCTCTTCTTTTTGACTACTCGTTTTTGGGCATAGCGATGAGGAATCCGCCCTGAAATAAACGTCTTAAATCTCACAAATTATGTAACGGGGAAAATTATGTGCCCGATTTCTAGATGGCAAGAAATTTTAAGCTCTCTAAACGAGGCACTGAAATTTTAAAGACTTCCTCGGGGCGAAATTCTCCTCGGGCCAGAGGCACCTGCGAAAATTATTTATGCCCGGTGATCGCGTCGTTTTAAATCCCAGTCGAAGAATGTAGGGCAAAAAGTCATTCTTTTTTACTTTCAGAAAAAATTGTAACTTTTTTTGGCGTCATGAATTTTTTCAGGCTAAACTTCAATGGAGACTTTGCACGCAATTTTTTTGGGAGAACCCTTTTGGGCGAGCTTTTGTTGAAAAGAGAGGTATTTTGGGCGAGAATGAAATCAAGTTGGGCGAAAATGAGGGAGGTTTTTTGGGCGGGTGGCCGAGTCACCGAAATACCGTGAATCTGGCAGCTATGCCTGCCGCAGAAAGATGAGCATTGATAACGACGAAGGAGACTGATTTCGGGTAAACAGAACGGAATGCTATCAGGATGACTTCCCATGTTTGTCACCGCGATTCACCGCGTCGTAATTAGCCGTAGTAGCGCAGTGACTTCGCTTAAAACTCGCACGTTATGGATATCGAAATTTCATCGGTTTTTAGGACATTTCGCGGCAAACGGTGTGTTATAATTGAATTGTATAAATTAACGAATCGAATGTTTTACAGTCCGGAAACATGGTTCAGGTGCGCTCTTGCGAGAATATAACACTAAAGGCTCAGCGGTCGGTAATGGTTAAGGTATTTTTTTGGCTTGCCATTGTTACCGCCAAACGAAGTGTTGGGTGGTTTCCTAGATTTAATGTCTATCGTTCCTGACGGCATACCTCAAGAAACACAAACGGAATTTTCAAATTATCTTCTGAATAACTATATTTTGACTTTGTCAAAGTATCCTCCAGATTTATGGGCCGGACGCCGTCAAATTGCCCTCGCACTACAAATGCAACGAATCGTTTCATAGTAACTATAATAAAGAATTCTATCATACCCATCCCAACATTCACAACGTGGTTGAAGTCCTACGTCAGATTCAAGCAGAAACGTTAACTAAAATAACTTCCGTCAACATGAATGTCACAAATACTATTAAACAACCGACAATTGACCGAAATAATTATGCGATAGAAGCCTGGAATACTTACGCGGCGAGCAAACGTGATCGAGAAGCTCGGTTGACTTACCTCAAGCGCTAGGTCACCATTTCCAAGCTAAGAAAATTTAAATTCTCATCCAGATTTTATCAATTGACGACCAGCCACCTACAGCTGTGATATTTTTATATTACTCAACTCTACATACAATGGTGAGTGTGTTTCATATGTTCTTTCATTCAACATGTTGTTCGGTGTTGCCACATTCACATATTTCCTTCAAAAGGTACCTTTTTTCCTCTCGCCCATAAGACCCCCTCCCTAATCGGGGAAGGCTATTTTGCACTGTTTCTTACTCGCCAAAAGCCCCAACTTTTCGCCCAAACGAGCCCTTCCCCGCCCAAAAGTCCTGCCCCCAATTTTTTTATTGCTTCATCTGAAAGTGCTTAAAGAGCTGATTTCCCAGTATTTTTTTATAATTTTTCTCTGATTTGGGAAACAGTATAAAAATATATTCAAAAGTGAGAAAATGCACTGCCCAGTGACGTCATCTGGCGGCATTTCCCATTTAAACGCATGTATTTTAGTAGATTAGGTCATTTAGTCATATCTACTCCAATAATTGTTCAATTCATGAACCAATGGTATCCTCGTGTTCAGTTCACTCGGTGGTTTCCACTCAAACACGAAATTCATCAAATTTCAGACACCTGCAACTTCTCTATTACGACGTGGGGACATGTAATGTTAGCTGTATGACCGCAAAGTGTGTCGTTCCTGGGTACCTGTATGAAAATTTATCAACCATGGTGTTTTAAAAAAAAAAATTTCTTGTGCACATTTCGGAGTTTTTCTTACGACCACATGTTGTTGTTGTGTTGACGATTTGTTGATAGGCCAATCAACAATTGTTACAGGGAAACTAATGGCGAGTATGTTGTTTCTTAAAGTAATCGGAAATAATGGTCGTTGTAAAATGTAGTTAGATTAAACACAATGTAAAATGCAATTTGGCTGATTTTGGTCGTTCGGGCGTATCGTTGATCGTCCTCTTCTTCACGTTTTATCACATCATGCGCTTCACACAGAATGCTTTGGTGCAACCAAAATTACAAGTCAAAGGGCTAAAATGCAGAATACAATTGTTGAAGCTTCCAAGAAGGCTGCATTGCATAATTGGCAAGATGAAGGGGCTCTTCGTATCTTAGGCACAGTCAGGCGCAGTATGACCAGTTTCAAGAACAATCAGCAGACTGGCTTTTTTTCGTGGAAACGGAGGAAAATATTTCCTCAAAAATGAGAGCGCAAATAGAACGTTTATTTTATATTTATATATATAAAAAAAGTTTTTACAGTTTCTTCTTATTTTGATCAGTTACTGATGAGAATTGAGATCGTGTATCGAGAGCTCTAGATTAGGCAATGCGCGGTAGTTCTGGAGCACAGCGGTGGGTGAGCGGCTTCTTAAGCATTATACCGAACATGAGATTTGACGTGTGAACTTCGCGGCAGCTACTCCTCTCATTGTCAGTACATCGATGTAAGATTGCGACGAGAAATGACCGAATTTCCCACCAGAAACGTCGTTGAATAAGCGGTTTTGTGCACAATTTGACAGTTATGCGCCGTGCGACACTGTCATTGTCATTCCGAGGGGGATTAACCAAGAAATGAGTTGTCAACTCTAACCGGACCCCCGGGACCGCTTTGCGCCCTGCCCTCCGTGAAAGATTTCGTGGCACAAGAGACCAAATTTTAACTGGAGTATGCTCAGTTCACATTTGAAGCATTTTTTTTTCTTTCTTTCTTTTTCTGAGAGAGATTTATTCAGGAGCTCTAGTTATCTCAACCTAGAATGGGTTGATCGCATTGGGCCAATTCTAACTTGCATCGGGTCAATCCTACAAAATTACTTTTTTCCGGGATAACAGTTGCTGAAGCTCCGCAAAGCTTTTTTTAAACTTGAATCAGAGTCAATAAAGCTGCGGACCTAAAAATTGCGGTGATCACTTTTTCATAAAAATACTTAAAATTCTTTCTGCTAGTCAAAATTACAGGCTGGCTTTGCCCACCTTTCTTACGTATTCATTTTATCTAAAAACAGAAAAGGTCCTTTGAAACGGGAAAGTGTCCCAACTGCGATAGATTTAATATCTCCCTTTTTGAGAGATTTTAGAATTCATAGAGGTAAAATTCCAACAAGATTGAGGATAAATGCTCAGATGTTGATGATCCTAGCGAGTCTGGCGCCGCGAAATCGTAAGAAAATTGCAACCTAATTTCAACATACCGCAATTTTTCCGTTCAAAAATGCTACTTGAGCTGAGAAGTCTTGGATCCAAAAATTTGGCTAGTGGGTTCTTGTGCGAAGGTACTGATCTATCATCCGGGCTACGTATCAACCTTATCATAGTCACAAGAGGCAGATCTCCGGTTTACTCACACGCATTTTAACAAATTTAAATCGAAAAGAACTATCTCTAATATGACCTGGGCCTTGAGACCCATAACAACACATGCATGACCGAGCCTATGTCACAATGTAGATACTTCTTTTTTATTTCAATGCGTCCATTTGACTAATCATGCCCACTCCGTATCGATGATCACCGGCATCCATTCATCTTTATCTCACCCTCCACCCTCACTTACCGCTCTGTCATTATTGCCAGATTGTGCTAAAAAATCAGCGCTATTCCCCACTTGAACCCATTTTAAATATATCTTTTTAATGGGCGAACCTGGCAACTTTGAGCCTTGTGGATCTTGATCTCTCGCTGCCCTAACACCTATCCGTTTCAAATCCATTGTAGATACTGACTCGGCAAATCGCAGGTCACCACAATCGTGCACCTTACTTGAAAAAGAACCTAAGTGATATGCGACTCCCCTCGACTTTTAGGCTCTTATTCGGATTTGCGTGGATTGGACTGAAAGTCGACCGTTTTGACAGTTTTCAAGCAGTGGCGTGGTGTGCTTTGCGAGATATCGATTGATCTACCATTTAAACCTATGGAAAAGGATCGATGATCAGGGGGTTTGCAAAGAACACCTTAATAATCGAGTTTTCACCATAGCTTCGAATGGGGAGAAATCGATAGTCAATCATGCACGCATCGCCTTTGGTGACTTTAACGCGTGGATAGGAAAACAAACTTAAACCAGACTCTTTATTGGTGAGTCTTGAAAATGATTTGAGTTGTAGAAAAATTCTGGTGTTTGCGAGGATATTAGGATAATCGATCATCCATGATGCCTCGCCAATGGTTTTGAGCTTTTCACGAATGTTTTATATAGATTGGCATAGAGAATATGATTTAGACATTTTTGTCAGTGAAATTCTTCTTCTATGTACATTGCCGTGGTACATTGAGATGCGAGGGAGTGACTGGGCTCAGATCTCTTTAGTTGATAGCTCTGTCGGTCAACTTTGGTTTTTAAAAGCACCGTTAAAAGCAGGTTTAAAGTCGGGCTTGGATAAGAAATAAGAAAGCTATAATACAGTTAAATACTCATTTACTTTAAAAATGTCTCCTGTTTTGGGCGCGTTTTAGCCTTTTTGGTCATTATTTGCAATGCAACTGGCCAGGTGGACTGAGTATTTAACTATAATCCGAATATTGAAAAAGGTTTAATTTATAATTTTTTTTTAAAAAACCCTCTCCTGATAATCAAACTCAAAATCGTATCTGCGAGTCTTGAGTTTGCTCCCACGTTCCAGAAGCTCAAAAATTTGATTAACTTTCCTACCGTAATAGATTTAAGCCTGCGCGCGAAGATCTCTCAAATAAAGAGAGCTGACCTTTAATTTTTAAAAAAATCTGATGATATTAAAAGTTGGCAACGGTTCACCCGTAATGCAAGCAGTGCGACTGATGTAGGTCATTAGCAATGACCGATGTTTGACTCTATTCTTCCTTGATCCTGGAATGTGTTGCGCTTCTGATTTAAGGCTGCAGCTTTATTTTCAGATGAGTCCTGAAGAGCAAAGATCTTTACGAAGGGTAGGGCTCATAATGAGGACGCACCTCTACGTCAGCAAGCCACAAATTGACTATTCGGGAATACCAGTACAACCTTTGCAACGTAGCCAGACAGTCTGATTAAATTTAGTTTTCTTGTAATGTTGAACGACAGTATGCTTAGTCGAAAGTAACAGCAGATTTAAAATTTGAAGAAATAAACATCTTTTGCAGATTTAGTAAACAAATCCATGTCTGACCTCTTTCATTGACTCGATCCACCGTGTGACGGCCGAAAGTCTGGCTAATGTTCCATAAATTTTAAAAAAAAAAGTGTAACCATTGTTCACGAGCTTGGTATGTATATGTCGCAGGCAAATAGTAAAATTAGGCATTTTGTCAAATGCCTAGGCAAATAGTCAAATATTCTAACTTAGATTGAAATTCTGCTTCTTTTCCTAATTTTTGACAAAATAATTAATTTCTCCTGTAAGACAAAATTCTCGGTAAAAATTTGCATCGCACAATAGTATTTTAAACCGTT
Organism: Bemisia tabaci; assembly: GCF_918797505.1. Classification (NCBI taxonomy): domain Eukaryota; kingdom Metazoa; phylum Arthropoda; class Insecta; order Hemiptera; family Aleyrodidae; genus Bemisia; species Bemisia tabaci. The sequence goes on along the minus strand of NC_092800.1, from coordinate 8,779,958 downwards.
TTCAGCTCCTGCACAGACACTTATCTGGAAATTTTCAGTATGTCATAAAATACAGAATTTTTAGGATTTCATCATTTAAAAATATGAGAGGCAAATAAAGAGGAAGAGACAAGAAAAATTCGTAGGTTTGATGAGTTATTTTTCCAAAAAATATTGAAAACTTGCGACCTCCTCGCCATAAATTCAAAAAATTGTGTAGACCGTCAAAATTTAACTATCTGCCTACATTTGTTGGATATATTTCACTATTTCACTATTTGCCTGCGACATATATATAAAATGTATAGGTACGCACTTGATTCGTTTGCAACTAAAATTTTCCATCTGTTTGTAAATGTCGGCAACAATGGTAAAATATCATCGCGTTCGTCTTATTGTTCAAACTTTTGTGTGAAGCATAAATAATGCACGCTGTAGAATAATAACTATTTTCAATTTCAATCCCTCCGCGGTTGTGAGCTGATCGTGCATCAAACGGTGAGATCATGTGTCGCTTCAAACCTCAGTCAGCCTCAGCACGAAGTACAAACCTTAAAAGTGGCCTCTTCTTTGACGTGTTGTTCTGGCTGCACCAAATATCAATTGGACGTATTTCTATCAAACGGAACTATGTGCATTATGACATGAGACCTGTTATACATGTATTCTTAAGGGTCTCAGGGGTCATGTCTTAATGCACATAGTTCCGTTTGGCAGAAATACGTTTAATTCTGGCAAAGAAATTGGAAATCATTCGTCGTCGTGCTGACTTCTCTAACGGATACTGTTCCGCGGTGAAACGATGTGAGGTTTGCTGTTACAAAAGAGAAAAAAGCAGTGTGTTAAATTGGAACACGTTAGTTCCAGTAAATCAACTGCAAACAGATGATCTGAATTTTAAAAATAAATACAGAGAGACAAGATCGTTTCTGAAAAAGTCTTGTGAATGTTCAAGTGAGCGTTTGCACAGGAGTTCAATGCTCGGTTGTAAGGGGGGGGGAGGGAAAAGGGACTTTATTGGTTTTTAAAAGCCATTTCGATGACGTCATGATAAGTATCTGCAAATTTTTAAAACATATTTTTAAGAAAAAAGGAATTTTCTCTGACTTCGGCAACCTTTAAAAATTTCAATCGTGCAAATTTGAAAAAAACGCTTTCGTACCTATTTGTGTAATAGAGAAGCAGGAATTTACCCAAAAAATGAAAATATCTTGGTTAGATCCAGAGAAAAAGGCACACGAATGTTAAAAAAGTTCACTTTTCAGGAGCACAATTTGAAAATTCACAAGTAGTAAAAAAGATGGCTCAAGGAGAGGATTGGTGTTTTTGACTACGCTCACTGAAATATTAGCTGACAGCGTTCTGCTTGTCAAAAATTTTGACTCAGAATGAAGAACACTCTAAAGAAACCTGAGAGAATATTTGTCCTAAAGAACGTGAAAACTAAAACATGAAAAATTTGAAAATTTTTGACAGGTGACTCCCCATAAGGTTTGCACCTTGTGAATTAGCTAAATGCATGGACTCTCTCATGAGATCTTCCCCCTATACCTTAATCTTCATTTTACATCAAGAATTTTTGTTGGCCACTCGATTCCCGGTAAATGACAAGAACAGTTGTACAATCTCAGTACCGCCTGATGACATTAGAATTTCCACTCTTCATATGCGATGACGTCATTCTCACGGCTGAGATATTTCGTGAATCACCTAACAGGAAAATCGAGCGTGGACGGACCAAGCGCCAGGAGCAGCTCCGCTCCGCTCTGGACAAGGAAGAAAATCCGGAGAGAGGAGAGAAGCGGAGTCATCCCGGAGAGTCGGGGGAGAGAGGGGGGGGGGAGAAGAGAGGGAAGGTGGAAGGTGCGAGGGAGGTGTCTGAAGACCCCGCCTCTTCGATGGCTACCACGTCTGTCCAGTGGTTCTTCGGGCGCGCTCGGTACCAGGTAGATTAATGATATAGCGGACAGCGGAACCCTCTTTTGTGCTTTGCCTAGGTGTTTCCCTCTCGTTCCCTCTCCAGAGATTCCTCAGTCCTTCTCCCTCTAAGCTCCTGCAAATTTACTGGCAAAAAAAGGATAGAGGCTCTCGCAGCTTGTCCTTCTCCGGTTAATACGAAGAGAGGCTGGCTCATTGGCTGTGCTTGGCCGAGAGATTTTCGCATTCGTTCTTGCGAGTGCAATACACTTGTTACTCTCCCGTGCCCAGGATAAACACCCTATGGATACTCGGGTGTTGCCAAATTCACTCTGAAAAATATTTATTTTCGAGGGGAGTTATGAGTTGTTGTCTTTGGAATTTTTAGAGGGTTCGAACTATTTTTTACTGTGATGGAGAATTTGCAGGTGTCTGAAATTTGAAGAATTTCATGTTGAAGTGGAAACTACTACGTGAACTGAACACGAGGATACCATTCGTTCATTAATCGAGCAATTATTGGAGGAGATGTTACGAAAATATTTAATTTGTTAAAATACAAGCGATTTAATGGGAAATACCGCCAGATGACGTCACGAGCCGGTACATTTTCTCACTTTTAAATCAATTTTTAGCCTTTTTCTCAGTGCAGAAAAAAATTATAAAAAATACTGCGAAATCAGCTGCTCTTTAAGCACTCTCAGGCGAAGCAACAATAAATTTGCGTGCAAATTCTCCATTGAAAGTTTTGAACTTTTTGGTCCTGTTTTTCACGCAAAATAGTGCGGACCCAGGGCTGTTGTACCACTTTGTTTGACTAAACTGTTCGTTTAATTTCCTGAAAAATTTAGAGAAAAGTAGGCGGAACTTCTCAAAAAATTTACTCGTTAATAGCGAAGATTTGGCAGTTTCTAAATTTTCGTACGTCGTTATTGCGTGGTATGGCAGAAGAGCTGTTACGCGTTTCACATTTCAATCTTGCTAGTCAGGTCTCACGGCCTGAACAATGCTTTTCAGTTTCTTACCAATGCTTCCTTAAGCATATGCTTGAAATAAAATTGACTGAATTGGCAACGATGTTTTCACTGCATTAAATTATAAGCATCACCTAATGAGTAAAGTTGACTCAAAAGTAGACATAATGCTTTACAATCGCTAGGTAACGGCCACGAACCGAAGTTCGGTCAAAATATGAAGATAATATTTTACAAGTTTCTCCCGAGTTGGCAACACTGTTTTTCCTCCATTAATTCCATTACAAATAATCGATAATTATACATACCTTCAAATGGGCTATGTCCAGAGTTGCCAACTTTCAAATATCGTTACGGTTTGTAGATTATAAGTATGAGAAACAAGGCGTATCTACCTATGACGGAGAGACTTTAACGAAAGATTAGAAAAGTAAACCATGTTTTTTTTCCGTGATCCCGTGCACTGCGGTTTCCCTTTATGATTGCAAGTTGTGCTCGGTGGTTTTACCTTGCTTGCAGATCTAAACTTGTGAAAACATGCTATTATTTTCCATTAAACTTATGTTAATTATTGATTGAACTATTTCCTAGTGGCCAGATTTGCCTATACGAAATACTTGAATTCTGATGAACGAAACTTACTTTATATTTAAATTGCAAAGCAGGCAAGCTAAGAGTTCTCATTGAGTTACGGTATTATCGAAAGGTATATTATTGTTTTTTAAAGCTTATTCATGAGTAATTCAATGGATCATCATATCCTTTCACGTCCTTCTCTTTCGCTTTTTTTTTTTTTTTTTTTTTTATATAGAACGACCAAAATCATATGAGAACCAAATTTTCCGCTATTTTTACGACTACATTTCAATAGATCAAGTTGTATCATTTCAAACTGAGTAAGAGACAAAAATTGAACTGCATCACGCACGATTCTCATCAAAGAGACACACCGTAAGTGCCGTTACACCGAAAAAGAGTGAAGTCGATTTAACATCCTGGATGTAAAGAAAGTGTGCGAGAACTCACAAAGTGCTAAATTACCTACTACGGCAGTTAGTTTTACATCTTGACACTGCTAAAATTACTGCTGTAGGAGTTAATTCAGCATTTTGTAAGTTCTCGCACTCTTTTTCTACATCCAGAATGTTAAATCAACTTCACTTTTTTTTCGGTGTAATTTTTGCATACAGAGAGGTGCTTTGTGGATGAAAAGCGAAGAATTCGATTAATTTTTGCCTGGATGCAGCTCATTTAATTCCTCCTTACAGTGATCTACGGATGCACGTATTTCTGCCAAACAGAACTGTGTGCTTTAGACATGAGCCCTGAGACCCATAAGAATATATGCATAACAGGGCTCACGTCATAATGCACATAGTTTCGTTTGGCAAAAATACGTCCAAATAGCTTTCCGGTTGCCAGTCGTGTACACATCTGCAATGAGCATTCGATCCCAGTGTAGATCAAGACTATTTTCCATAGACCTCGCACAGTGGGAAAAAAATGAAAATGATGGCAGACGGGGACAGATTACAGATGAAATTGACGCATTTAGATCAAAAGGAACTTTATCCATTATGGCATGAGCCCTGTCATGACTGTATTTTTATGGATCTTAGGGCTCATGTCAGAATGAATTCAGTTCCTTCTCATTCAAGTACGTCCATATCGTCGCTTCTTCTGACGTAAAGACGTATCTCGATTTCCACGTGAGCCC